>NW_006399856.1:6904819-6909967 GCF_000299155.1 Elephantulus edwardii
GTCAAAAGAACAAATAGTTATGACTTGGAAAATGTACAGCCAGTATACCCCTTTGAGGGAAGGATAACAAAGATTAAATCTCTAATACTCTGGACATATTGCTAGGACAGGCTATTCCTTGGAAAGTGAAATTGTACTTGAAAAATGAAGGGTCAATTAAAGAGAAGAAAATCCCCAATAAGATGGATGGATTTTTGCAGTGGGCTTCAGTGTGTCACAGAGATGGCACAGGATAGGCCAGACTCCAGATCTGTTGTTCTTAGGGTACTCAACAGCATCTAACTATGACAATAACAATAACATAGTGATGCATTTCATTAAAAAGATTAGCAGTATCTGATTTTTACAATAAAGGAAAAAATTTCAATTTTTTTTTATTGGTTTGCTTACAAAGTTCAGTATACATTGAGTTTCACACTATTCTTCATTCACACTGTTTATTCACAGTTCAGTGGATGGAGGGAAGAGTTAAAAAGGGATAAGATACAGGTGAAAAGACCAAGGAATGATGGGCAAGGTGCAATGGGGATTGATTTTATGAAACAGGATTCAGGAGAATGACTGTATGAAAAGAATTTTTTTTAAGGGAACAAAGACCAAAACCCAAACTAGTTTCCTGACAAAGCAAGGACAGATGAGCAGAAACGCCCTTGACTAAACAGTGCTGCCTCGCATGAGTTTCAATACCTGCTTCTTATCTCATCTCGCATGAGTGTCAATACCTGCTTCTTATCTCATCTCGCATGAGTTTCAATACCTGCTTCTTATCTCATCTCGCATGAGTGTCAATACCTGCTTCTTATCTCATCTCGCATGAGTGTCAATACCTGCTTCTTATCTCATCTGATCTTTTTTTTTTTTAATTTAGGTTGTTTATTTTTCATTTCAATGAACATCTACAGAGATTTTGGGATTCCATTCATTCACTGTTGCACCCTTCTCCCCGCACAAACCCCTCCCTCCTCCCCGCCGTCCCCCTTTGCTCCTCTCCTTGAAAAGCAAAAGTAAAACTCCCTCATTGGTACACAATCCGCCCCACCCCCGCACCTCCCCAAACCCCACCCCCTACCTCCAAATATAATCTTTAAGCCCCACAGGCCAAAGCGGACCTTGTGTGTACCTTCCGTACACTAGAATGTATGTCCTCTTAAGAGACCTATGCACGTTGTATCTGACAGCTGTTGCTTAGGTGAGCCTTTTAGACTATATGTAGCTTTTTAAACTTCTATTGCTCTGTTTTCTAGTGGCCTTATTTCTCTCTCTGCTTATGACTCAGTCTCACAACAATTTGTTTTGGTTAAAATACTGCACTTCTTTTTTTCCCAAGTCCACTTGAGTACTTCTAACAGATACTAGTAGTTTGAAAAAGAGGTTTTATTCTGATATTTAAGAGAACTCTGGAAGAATGATTATATTTTTCTTACATTATTCTAATTAAAACATACACACTGAAAACCCATTACCATCAAATCAGAACTAAGTTGAGACAACAAAAAAGCCCAGGTATCACTGTTTTATTATCTGATTTAGTGCATTCAATCTACACCATGAGTATTGTTTTGACTGTGACCATTAAATTCCTCAACAAATAAGCAGTCACTCACTTCTCCTTACTCATTTCATAGATGAAGAATTATAATTCAAGAAATTTATAGGAACCAGTAGTATTGTATTGATGAGATAGATGTTTATTTCATTCACAAGTGTATGAGGACAGAAATAATAAAAGAGATTTATCAATTAGGCTCATTTTCAATTTAAAAGTATTGAAGGATTAATAAAAAGAAGATAGAAGGGAGATTAAAGAACAGTTATGAAATATCCCATAAATTTACTTCACTGATCAAATAGAGGGTAAAAGGCAAAAATTAATGAGAATTGTGAGCCATTTTTCTGAGTGCATATGTGTGTGTGTGTGTGTGTGTGTGTGTCTATGTAGATAAAAGTGATTATATACTGACATATTACTTGAAAGTATAATTTGTTTCCTTATTTATTGTTGACTTGGGAAATAACTTGCTGATTTTTCTCCACTACTTAAATACGCATTTTCCTGGTTATTTAGCTATAACAGCAAGGTTAAGGTATTAGTATTAACCTTATTAATGGGGTTTTTTTTCTTATATGTAATAGAAGTTAGCCAGCTCATTATGCCATAATGTTGTTGTTATATGCCATGGAGTTGCCTGTGACTCATAGAAACCCATGGTACAAGAATTTTAAACCCTGCTCTGTTATTGTTGTTGTTAAGTGCTGTCGAGTTGTAGGCTACTCATAGAGACCCTATGAATGAAAGACCTGGACATGTACAACTTTTGTCTTGTCTCCAGGTTTACAGGGTTTCCAGAGGCAAGCTATTACGGAAGTGGATACCACTCCTGCTTCCAAGCTTGTTTTAATCTGGGAGTTGCACCAAACACTGTCCACCATGAGTAACCATTTCCGCATTTGACTCATCAGTGACACAGTGTTCCGCTTCACCGCAACCACAAGTTACCTCTGTACAGCAAGTGGACACACCAGGGCTATACGACCTAAAAGCATATTTCACCAAAGACAAAGACAGGCCTGAGGGCTGTGGATTAGTGTTACCCACCTTTGTCTTGGGAGCATGACTTTTTGTTTGCCCCTTAGGCCAACTGATCTCTCTCTACGCTGTTGTTGTTGTTACTTGTGGAGTCCTAGGTGACTCCTAGCTCACTCACCTTTGAAGGGCAAACAAACAAACAGTAACACAGAACAAAAAAGACCCCAAAAACTTCCCTTGCCTGACTGCCACCAAGAGGAGCCGCCATGGAGATGCCAGCCATCCTGCCAGTTAGCCAGCCAACTTCTATCCTGTGGAAATCTTATTGTCTCTGACACTCCTACCCCTATCACCCCAGTCACTGAATCAATCAATCCATGTCATCAAGGGTCTTCCTCTCTTGCACTGTCCCTCTACCCTCCCAAGCATGGCATCCCTCTCCAAGGATTAATCCCTTCTTGTAACATGTCCAAAGTATGTCAGATGAAGCTTCAGAATCCTTGTCTCCAAGGAGAACTCTGGTCTCGTTCTCACTAGGATGAACC
The DNA here is from genome assembly GCF_000299155.1 of Elephantulus edwardii. Lineage (NCBI taxonomy): Eukaryota > Metazoa > Chordata > Mammalia > Macroscelidea > Macroscelididae > Elephantulus > Elephantulus edwardii. The sequence continues at coordinate 6,907,892 of NW_006399856.1, forward strand.
TGTTCCTTCTATTAGCAGTCTAGGATATAGTTAATACTTTTCTCCAGCACCACAGCTCAAAGGTATCAATTCTCTTTCTAATTGTGATGTCCCTGGCCTGGATCAGGTGCACTTTAGTCTCCAGACTACAGTATTTGCTCTTCAGTAATTTATAGAGGTCTCTGATAGCAAACTTTCCCAATACAAGCCATCTTTTCATTTCCTGGCTGCTGATACCAAGAATGTTGTGGAGCCAATCAAACTAAGGCTGTTAACAGTTTCAATCTCTTCACAGACTACAGTAGAGTGTAAAGAAAGCTTTTATAAAAATTGAGAAACAAAAACTTGTGAAACTTTATTTATTGCAACATTCATTATATTTCAATAATCTAGTATCAAACATGTATTATCTCTGAGTTATGTCTGTATAGCCTTCTTGAAACATTGGATCTCTTGCCTCTCTAAATAGCATACTCAGCTTCTTAAATACCAATGTCTTTGGCCCACATATTACCTTATCACAATTACTCCAAAATAAATTTTCCTTGGTTCCTTAGAAGCATGACCTTTCTTTCCCTCTACAATTTCTCACCAGTAAAAAGCATAAACAACAATACAAGATAAGTTACTGTGTGTTGTCGAATCTGAACCAGCCCATACCTGACCCTCCAGCATTCACAGAGGGAGTTTAACTGTACAGGAGGAGATTGCCCTTTGGCTCCCATGGAGCAGCTGGTGGATTCGAAGTGTGAGTGTTTGGGATTGCAGCACAGTTTTTTGCCACTAGGCCACCAAAGTTCCAAGAACACAGTGGGTTTTAAGAGAGCAGCGCTGCACCGTAATGTGAGAATAAATTTGATTTTTTTTAATACACTTCTCAGAAAAGATAAAAAACTGAAAAATGAGATCAAATTATTTTTAGGCAAGGATATGGTGAATGGGTAGAATAACAAAATATAGTCTATAACTGATGCAAATTCACTCACTAAAACCCAAAACTTATTTTATAAAAAGTAATCAAACCTATCACAATATAAAGTTATTGAGGGAGATTTTCCAAGATGGTAACATAGAGAGATGCTTCCTAACAATCCCTCTCCAACTACCACAAACATCTGAATCAGATGCAAATAACAGCATTAGATCTAAAAGCATCAAAGGCAACAAAGAAGATTCAGACCAAGTACAAACTGGAAGGAGAGACAGCAGATACTGGGGATTTCAGATCACTAGTGCACTGCTGGTGGAAGCTGCATAGTGTGGACACAGCAAGGGGTGCCCAGTATACATTTGGTGTAGGCAATCAGGATGAAATTGTATCCTTGTCCAGAGCCAGGCAAGAGTGCTCCGTAGCCTGTGAAAGTTAATGAGTACACCTTGCTCACCACATGGCTCCTAAATTTTTGTTTTGCCACAAGTACCCTTACCTATAGTGCCTCCATATCTCATAAGTTGCCCAGCAGAGCAGCTGGTGGATTCAAGCCATGTGTGTTTGGTTTGATGGTGAAATTCCTCATACACTGCCGTGTACTAAATTCTGAATCACAGTAACCCTCAACAGGGTTTCTGAGACTACAAATCTTTCTAAAACAAGTTTACTTGTCTTTCTCCCAAAGGTTGGCTGGTGGATTCAAACCATTGACTTTTCATGAGCAGGGTAATATGCAATACACAACTCCCCTAGGGTTTCTGTTAGAGACAACAGAAGTGTAAAATCACATAAAGAAGCAGTATAAGATGAGCTTAGTAAGTGCCCAAAATAAAGAACTGGAAAAGATCCACACAAAGATGTTAGTGGAATGGCCTGGTAAAGATTTTAAAAGATTAATACATAGAAGTCTTCAAAAGAATCAAGATACGCATTAGGGAAAATAACAAAACTAAGGAAATTTTAAAACACAGGCAAATTATTAGATTAATTTAAGGAAACAATTATTACTCCTATACAAAGAAAACTACATAACATTATTTCAATAAAGCAAAAGAGATCTGCATACTGGTGTAAAAATATACTATGCTCAAGGATATGAAGATTTAAGATTATAAAACATCAAAACCACAAAAATAGATATATCTCTATTAATATATATTTATATA
>NW_006399856.1:6910102-6915102 GCF_000299155.1 Elephantulus edwardii
TATATTAATATATATATCTCTCACAATCACAATGTATATAGCAGTAACATTCTTTAACAAGATGGATAAATTAATAGTCAACTTCAGATGGAAAGGAAGGAGACCACAAATAAGTGATTCATTCTTGAAGAGCAACAAATTAATAAGTCTCACAGTACATGATAACTGAAACTATGCAGACATGGAAGTCAAAGACTACAAAACAGGCAAAAATTAAGAGGTAAATAGTACAAAGGAACAAATACTAGACAGAAAACAGGTCCAGGGGAACAAAAATTAATAATCCAGACATACAAACACTCACCTATCAATAACTGACCTTTGACAAAATATGAAAGTCCATTTAATAAATAATAGACAATTTCTTTAACAAATGGTCCTGGCAAAACTGGATGTTCAAAACTATAAATAAATGAAACCAAGGACATGTATCTCATACTGTACATAAAACTAACTCAAAATGCGTCAACAATTTAAATGTAAAACCCAAAAACTTTGACTCAGAAGTAAAGACAACACTACTAAGGCCCTAGTACATGGCCAGAAAAATGACAAACATAACTAAAACAGACAAATAGCAAAAAGTAAACTATATACATAGAGTACACTAGATATTGAACATTTATACACATTTCAAGACTTCTCCAAAGAAGTAAATGGGAACATAGATATGGGACAGGGAGGATTGGTGGTGACATATCCAATAAGGGTCTAATCTCTTAAGGTTTCTAGAAAACCGCATCACTTCAACAACAAAAAGCTGAACAAGCCATTTAAAAGTGAACAAAGAATATAAACAGACACTTCACCACAGAAGAGATCCAAATGGCTAGGAAACACATCAATAGATGTTTGTGATCTTTAGACACTGAAGAGAAACGAATCAAAACTATGAGATATCATCTCACCCCAGTCAAAATAGCAAAATTTAACAGAACATCAAGCAACAAATGCTGGCGAGGTTGTGGAGAAACTGGAACCCTGATTCACTGTTGGTAGGAGTGTAAAATGGTGCAACCCCTGTGGAAAGCAGTATGGCGCTTTCTCAAAAAGTTGCAAATAGAGATACCATTTGACCCAACAATTCCACTACTGGGAATATACCCTGAAGAGACCATAGCTGACATCCAAGCAGATATATGCACACCCATGTTTATTGCAGCTTTGTTCACAATAGCAAGGAGTTGGAAACAACCTAAGTGCCCATCAACAAACGAAAGGCTAGAGAAGCTGTGGTATATTCGCACAATGGAATACTATGCTGCATTAAAAAACAAGGAACTCATGCAATATTATTCAAAATGGTTGACTCTGGAGAACATTATGCTGAGTGAAATATTCCAGTCACAAAAGGACAAATATTACATGATGCCACTGTTGTAGAATGGGACTGTCCTTGGGGTTGGGGAGAGACTGAGTAAGATGGGTTCAATAATGTATACTGCACTGAAACAGAGGAGGGAGAAAACTGTTTAAGAGAGATATATGACTAGGTATTTCTGTCATCACAGGAGTCTAGAGCGAGGGCTACATGGTGGAGGGGACCTGGGGGAGGGTTTGTAAAACAATGAAAGAATCCTTTCTTTTACTTTTCCATAATTTTTGACTCATGTACTTATAACTTGTTAGTCAAATTTGTGTCTTCTAGGTTGCAACACCCCCATGATACATCTTCAAGGATATGAACATGTACGGCCAAGCACAATCAATAAGAGTGCATCTAAATCCCAAAATCAATCTCCATAATAGTCTATGTGTTTCCTACTGCCAAAGGGGCCCTTTAGAGTAGTGAGAGAAGATCTTCACCCTGAAGCCCACAGCGTCCCTTTTCAGCAGGAAGTAGCTAAGAGAATACGCCATCCCCTTTTCCTTATGAATCAGGGTGAAGTCTCTCTCAGGGAGGAGTGATAGGGAATGGCAAAGGACACACCGGCAAAGGAGATTAATCAGAACTGACTTTGACAAGCACTGTGGCAGTTGGACAATTAAAACAGACATTCGGATGGCGGGGAAGAAGAACAAACTGGGGAGGAGGGTAGAGAGAATGGTGCAGCAATGAAGGAATGAAAACCCAAAATCCCTGTAAATGTTCATTAAAACTAATAAAATTTAATAATAAAAAAACCCAAACAAACTGCAATGTGATGCCCTGTCCCTGACAATAATGACAATAATAAAATTAAACAGGACACCCAAAATACTGGCAAAGGTTTGCACAAATTGGAAATCTTATACCATTGTTGCTATTGTTATTATAATTAATCAAGGATAAAAATTAAGTCTGAGTTGATAAGAATCTGTGTTGACTAGAACAGAACACCTAACTTTGTCCCCAGAGGTTTTGGTCATTCTATTTTATTTTTGTCTGTATAGGAATCTCCTAGTCATAGTACTTAAACAGCATTGGCAATGGTTCAAGAGAAACCAGAAGGATAAAAATCATATTAACCATATGGAGGTCACTTGAAACTGTCTGCCATTTCCAAAAGGCCACTTGTTCTTAACATCAAGTTCTAAAGTTAAAAGAAAATGCAGAAATTAAATAATGAATTCACATATTAGATATCACAATCTAAGGATAAAATAAGGTATATTATTCCCATATAAATAAAATTTGATAGCCAAGGCAGGAAAGACAAGCCTAATGGTTTTCAACGTTACCCTCGAGGAAAGAATATTTCCTTCAACTATGAGGGCACACTATCATCAGGAATACCATTTAATTTGGCTTTCAGTAAGATTGTATGCAGATGTTACACAAAAATAATTAAAAATTCTAATTGATTTTTAGTTAACAGAGGGTGTAACAGATGTTATCCGTTGATATTAGGTCATTATACCAAAGTCAAAAATTACTACGTAGAGTAACAATTTGCTTATGAGTATAATAAAAGAGTAGCTATAAACTGTAATATTTTATCCTTCAATATTGTCTGAATTTCAAGTCATGGAAAAAATCTCTTCCTAAAATTATATTAATTTGTTATAAGTTTTGATGACTAAAAACAAAAGGAAAATAGATTTTCAACATTTTTCATGAAAAAGAAAGAATTACAATTACTCAATTGGTATAGTGTCTATTTTGAATGTATATACTGTTATCATTTTAAACTTCCTTAGAGAAAATATTCACTAGCTAACTCTTGCAATATTTTGATCCAGAGAATCTTTGATTTTCTTTCAATTTTCACTCCTGTCAACATGCACTTTACCATCTAATTGCATCCAATTACCTAAGTGTGGTTTTGTTTTCTCAATTCTTTTCCACTCCAATAATCCACTCAAGGGTTAGTCAGTCACATACTAAAGTTGTCACTCAACCTTTGTACTGTTCAATTGGGAAAACCAGCTTTTAAATTGATCACAACTTCCTCCTTGCAGTTTTCATGACTAAATAACTAAAGTCGCTCCTTTTGTCCAAGATGATGAGTCTTTTCTTGATAATGCACTGTTGTTCCAATTCAATATGGATTCCAGTAACGAATTATGGGGCACCTTTTTAGCAAGTCTAAAAACACTTTTGCACCCTCCTCTTCATTTTATTAATTATTTCAAACAATTTATATCATTGTTTCAAAACCATTGTCTCCTTTGTTTCTGTTATTCAATTTTAAAGCCTCAAAACGGTTTCTAAATAGGTCTTCCTTCCTTGGGAGCCTCAATTATTACACCTGACTCTTACTATTTACAGTACAGTCTCAACTAAAAGCCAGAGTCTCCTATTAGCCTTCCACAGTAATGATCCTGGTCTCCAATATTTGATTGGTGGAAATACTACATTGGTTATCAGGCTTTTAGCTTTCCCTCTGTGCTAACTTGCTTTAAATTTAAAAAGAGCAAGAAAGGCAGCTGCATATGATAAGTTCATCTATTTAGGTTTTCCTTTTCTCTAGGAAAACCCCAAAGTTGTAATTAGAATACTTTACCATAGACCCATGGGAAAGGTCAACTATGAGCTGGTTTCTGATCAATAGCAATGAGGTTTGTGAGCTTTACTTACAGTGACAGTCAAGAGAGCAGGGTTGAAGGCTAGATTGCAGAACAGAACTTGGGTGCTATCATTTTGTAACTTGTTCACCTTGGATAATTCTTATCATGTCTTCTAAAATGTAGTGGAACCAAATCAGAGAATTTTTGTGAATGTTCATGAGGTTATTAAAAACAAATTATTCAAAACAGTGCCTGGCATTCAAAACATGTTCAATAAGTGGTAGGATCTAGCCGTGGTGGTGGTTATTATAGCAAGAACACCTTTTGTAATGATTCATGAGCGGTATGGTTTATAGTATAATCTTACACCTGTCAAAACAGGTGTAAGGCAGCTTTGCCTGACTTTTGCTTCACCCGTCGTCATTCGTCCTTAAGTGCCATTGAGTTGCAGGCAACTCATATTGACCTTATGAAGGAGAGTCCTCAACACTTGTGTGTCTCTCATCCTCTCTCTCTCCAGGTTCATAGGGTTTCGGGAGGCAAGCTATTATGGAAGTGGGTGCCACTCCTGCTTCCAAGTCTGCTTTACCCACAAGAGAGAATAACTTGTATCTACAACATCCATAAAACAAGTTTGATTCCCGTTAGGTCAGACATGCCCCCAGGCTCCTCACACATACTTTTATCAAATTCTAATAATAAATCATCCTTCTAGGACTCATATTGTTCTACTACTGAGTCCTCTAATTCACCACAGTGACCACAGAGAACTCACAGACCATTGTCTTGATTATGGGGTTTCTTGGTAGAGCTAGAATTGCCCACCTTTGGATTAGATAAATAGAAATACACACACACACATTAGTGAGCTCTGGTGGCTTATTGGCAAGAAATTGTGCTGCAATTCCGAAGACATATGGTTCGAGGCCACCAACCACTCCACAGGAGAAGAATGGGCAATCTCCTCCCATGCTATTAGCTAATTAGTTAACCCACTGGAGGGTCAGCTAGGGGTCAGGTCCAACTTCATGGTACACAACAAGTTTCTCTCTCTCTCTCTCTCTCTCTCT
>NW_006399856.1:6915202-6928596 GCF_000299155.1 Elephantulus edwardii
TTCTTTTTTTTTCCCTTTTATATTTTTGAATATTTTTTTAAATTTGCTTTTATTATTTTTTTGTGTGTGTACCATCAGATTGGATCTGACTGGTACAAGAGGAGATTGTCCCTCCTTCTCCAGCAGAACATCTGGTGGATTTGAACCATTCACCTCTGGGATTGCAGTGCAGCTTCTTGCCACTAGGCCACCAGAGCTTGCTATCTTTCTATCTATATTTTAAGCAGTCAGAAGGAAAGCAAAGGATAGTGGATCTGGATCTCCCTTTTTGCAATTTAATGCCACTGAAAACTATTGGAGGGTGAGTTATGAGTCAATGCCAACACAATGGCACTATATACATGCATTTTAAACAGTTATACAATCAATATTATTATTGTGGTTGTGATTGGGTGCCATCTAGCAGATGATGGCTCATAAAGACCTTTCGAAAAACAGATCTGAGCCTTGTCCTATTCTGTACCTTCCTCATCATCTCTGATATAGCTCAGCCCATTGTTACAGTCACTGTGTCAGTCCAACTCCAGTCTTCCTCCCTTTCTTCGGTCCTTCACCTTCCTGCATGAAGTCTTTCTCCAAGGAATTTCTCCTCCTGACAAAAGGTCACCATCCTGGCCACTGAGGAGCACCCCTGGTTGTATTATCTCCTCCAACTGATGAATCGCAATGTATTTATAAATATTTTCTATAATAAATATGCGTGTTATTGTTAGGCATTGACTGGTTAATTTAAACTCATGATGAGCCCATATACAAAATGAAACCATGCCCAACCCTTCTCAAATTTGCACCCGGCCCTGCCTTTGAATTGTGGTGCTGGTTTATATTAAGAAATATTCCATGAACTGTCAAAAAATAAATCTGTCTTGGGCAAAGAGCAGTTGTACCTTAGAATCAAGACGGGAATAAGTTTTCTCACATGGTTTGGTTATATTGTCAGAATGAGGCAGCCTCTGAAAAAGGTTATCGTGCTTAGAAAAGCAGAGCGTCACTGAATGAGAGGAAGACTTTCATGTTCATGAACCGACAGAGTGACTGAAACTATGGACACAGCAGAGAGTAATAATTGTGTTCTAATAATTTTTATCATGTGTTATATATCACAAATATGGAAATATTTAGCTCACACATATATAAACATGTTTGCTCTATTTATCCATATCTAGGTCAGGTGTTAGTAAGCAGCTTTCATTCATATCTTTGAATCTAATTAGATTTTTATACTTGAATTTTTCATTTGAATTAGTTTTAGCCTAATAGTAGAAAAAAAACCTGGTAGTAAATTATAATCATACTTGCAGAATACTGTTATAATGTTGATTATCACTAAGGAAAATATAGAGAAAAATAGTTCAATATTCCTATTTTGATCATCAGGTAGATTTTTAATCTTAGAAATAGTATACAATTGTCTTTCTATATTTGTAATTAGTCTAGGATTCTTTAACCTATTACCTCACTGGATAATCGTATTTAAAAAATAAGCATTGAAAATTTGACATAATTTAGGGTATTACCAACTGTGAAAACAATTAAAGTTAAAATATGTACAAAACTTTTATAAACATATTGAGAAAATATTTTACAATGTAACCAGTACACAATTTCATCGTAATAGATGCTTAGCATAAACACGTAAAGAGTAAAAAAAAAAAAAAAAAAAAAAGATTCTTTTCAAAGTAGTATATTATCTTTGTATATGCAAATTCATTTGACTATACGTCAGGAAAGTTCTTTCCACTATAATTCAGTTGCAGAGTAAATAGAAATCCAAATAAACTGTCTTCTAGCTTCTTACTTATTCTTTTTAGTCTGTGACATTTCTCATTCTTCTTCTTCTACCTCAAAAATGACTGCACATTGCCTGCAAAAATCTGCGACACCAGCCAGTGACTATATTTTCTTTATGATAACCTGCATGGCATTGCATTGTCTCTGCAAGTTTAGAAGTTTACTTACTAGACCTACCAGTTAATACGAGAAGAAACAAGGCGAAGAATTCCACTAGGAAATTATGTGGATAACAACTTAGCAGGCAACTAAGAAGACTACAGTTGCTGTTTTGCTTTGTAAGGGACAGGGAGAGAAAAACAGTACTCATTATTTTCACCTTATTTTGTTGAAGCAATGAAATGAGTAGTTTCATTTCTTGACTATTTCATTGACAGATGTGTGATTAAAATGCATTCTTTAAGTGTGAATGAAACTGAATGAAGAGTTAAGGTTTTGATGGTGTAAAGAAAATACCACAGATCTTGTTCATGCAAAAAGGTTCTTACAGCTATTACTCATTGTTTTAATTTAATATAAAAATTTATATGAATGCACATAAGTATCTTATTATATTACATGGAAGTTATATTTTATAAAAATATTAAGTGGTATGTTTTCTCTCAAATATTTCAGAATTTCAAAAGAAAGAGAGAAAAGAATCTTAAAGCAATGTAAAGGTTATGGTTATTGAGTGAGTAAATTCACAACACTGTTTTATTTTAAAACCACAACTTTTAAAATCCTAAAAACTTACAGATATACTTAAGAAGTGAAATTCTTATCTTCCGTTGTGTAGAAAGGTTTTTCTTGGAAGTAATATAACAAGATCAATACATGCAGATTTATTTTATAATTATAATTTTGGACTATCAGAAAAGTTTCCAAAATAAATAAAAAATCAACAAATAAAAAAGAGAGTTATACAAGTAGTCAAATATCTAAAAATATTAAGATAATAAATCTTTTCATGTTACATTGTTGTGTTTATAAGCAATCTAGTTAGAACCAACTCATAGTTGACTTCCAGTAGGTGTGGGATTTCGGAGGAAGTAATTTGAACCAACATCCTGGTTCAAAACCAACAACCTGATTCAAACCACCAGCCTTTCATCATAAAACTAGTTTTAAGATAAAAAATTTTAACAGAAGAAAAGAAATATATTTTAAATAGTGTGTTTTCAGAGGCAGCTAATCACACAGGAGGAGACTGCCCATCTTTCTCCCACTGAGGCCCTGGGGGATCCAATCTATGAACTTTGTGTCTTCAGGAATGCGGACAACTTCTTACCATGAGTTCACCAGAGCTCCCAGAGAGACAGAAAAATGTCACAAAGATATTCCAGCTTCTTGTTGTTGTTGTTTGATGTCATCGAGTCGTAGACGACTCATAGCGACCCTATGAATGAACAGCCTGAGCACAGTTCGTACATAGAGTTTCCAGAGGCAAGCCATTTCGGAAGTGGATGCCGCTCCTGCTTCCAGGCTTGATTTAGTCGGGAAGCTCCAGCCAACACTTTCCACCATGGGTGCCCATTATCACGATTGGCACATCACTGTCACAGGCTTCAGCATCACAGCAACCACGAGTTACCTCTGTACAGCAATGCACAGACCAGTGCTATACCACCTAGAAGAATGTTTGACAGCAAGACAATTTGAACCTGGCCAAAGGCCACAGAGGAAAACCACCCACCTTCTGTTTGGTACCATAGCATTCCAGCTTGTTCATCTATATTATAAAGCTATTTAGTGATCTTCAAAAGTCATCATTTATTTTAATATATTAAGTTGCTGCTTTTTTATGTATTGTCTACTCAGAACCGATCCATAGCTTGACACTCCAGTGGGTTTTCAGAAGCAGATAATCACACAGGAGGAGATTTTTACATCTTTCAGAGCAGCTGGTGGTTTTGACTGTCTGCCTTTTGGATGTCTGCATAGTTCCTTACTATTTAATTAATTTTTCTCATAATTTGAACTTTTAGAGTTTGTTCACAGGATGTCTGGTTAAGGGTGAAAACAGATCTGTCTGTGGAGATAGTCTTCCATAAATAAATCAAATAATTTATCAATCACTATTACTTGCTATGCATCAGAGAGCTGGGCAATGACTAAGGATGACAGAAGAAGAATTGATGGGTGTTTTGTTTTGTTTTGTTTTTTTTAGTAATCTTAATGACAGTGTACAGGGACTTTGGATTTCCATTCATTCACTGTTGCACTTTACTCCCTGCCCAACCTATGATTAGATATTATTGCCATGACAAGAGTCCAGAACATCGTAGAGAATTGATGCATAGTAGAGAATTGATGTTTTTGAGTTGTGGTGCTGGAGAAGAGTCTTGGTCTGCCAAGAAAACGAATAGGTAGGTCTGTCTTGGAGAGGGTGAAACCAAGTTTCTCCTTGGAGGCTAAAATTTTGAAGCTCCATCTCACATACTTTGGGCATATGGCTAAGAGGGACCAGTCCTTGGAGAAGGACACCATGCTTGGGAGGGTGGAGGGACAATGCAGGAGAGGTCGATGCTGGATAAGATGGATTGACACAGTAACTGGGGAAACAGGAGTAGGTATATGAGAGTCAGTGAGACTGGCTCAGGACAGGGCAGGTTTCAGATGTTACACATAGGGTCACTATGAGTTGCAGGCAAGTCAACGGCACATAACAACAATAGCAATATAGTCAAAGCAGGAGAATGATGGGCAATCTTCTCCCATGAAATGAACTGCCTCTGAAAACCCTCTGGAGGATCATCTATAGGTCAGTTCCTATTCATTGGTGCACAACATGTTCAAAAGAACCAGTGAAACAAAATTTTCAATAAAATTATACAGAAAATATTAAGTCACTTATTTACTATTTAATATGTTACTGTGGAAAGCTGTTTTCAAAGAAACATCTTACATTTGAAGTAAGAAACATATGTTGTCATTGTATTTTTTAGTTAAGAACACAATATACAGAAAGAATATAGAATGTGATGAACTTCTTGATAATATAGAAAATATGTATACTTTGGAAAGATATTATAGGACTACTAATTCTAATAAATAATAACAAGAACAGATTTTAAATATACCTCGCTTATTAAGATAATCAATTGTTGTTGTTATGTGCCGTCAAGGCGCTTGTGACTCACAGCAACTCTATGTACAACAGCCCTAAAGCCTACTCTATCTCTTGCCAATATTATTGTCTCTGGCACACCTATCTCCATGACCCCGGTGATGGAATCAATCCATCTCATTGAGGGGCTTCATCTTCTGTGCTGTCCCTTCACTCTCCCAAGCATGACGTCCCTGTCCAAGGACTGATCCTGCCTTGACTGATCTTCTCATTTTGATTTTTCTGTGTCAAATATACTTGGAAGAACTTACAATATCAAAGTTTTCCAGGTAACCATTTATAATGCTAGAGTGTAGCTAGCATCAGGATTGGAGGAAGACTCATAAATAACCTTAATTATGAAAATGATATAATCGTGCTTGCTGAAAGCGAGGAGGAATTGAAAAGCTTGATGCAGAAAATTTTTTAAAAGTTGCCTAAAATATGGACTGCTTCTCAGTGTCAACCAAAAAAATTTCTCTGGTGTTATAGATGGAGATGAAACTGAAACTGTTGATGACTTCCTCTAACTTGGATCCACAATCAATACACTTGGTACCAGCAGTTGGGAGATTAGGAGACATATTGAACTGGGAAAGTCTGTAGCAAGAGACCTCTCCAAATTATTGAGGAGCAATGATGTTAGTTTGAGGACTAAAGTGCACCTGATTCAGGTATTTTCAATCACTTGCTATGCTGCTGAGAGCTGGACAGTGAATAGTGATGGCAGAAGAACTGATGATTTTTAATTGGGGTGTTGGATAAGAGTATTTCCTATGGACTAGGAAAAGAACAAACGGATATGTCTTGGAGAAAGTGCAGCCAGAATGCTCTCTGGAAGCCAAGATGATTAAACTTCACTTCATGCACTTTGATTATCTTGCTAGGACAGGTTAGGAGAGGGACATCATGCCTGGGAAAGTTGATGGACTGTGAAGAAGAGAAAGACCCCAACCAGGTGGATTGACACAGTGACTGTGGGCTTAAGTGTGTCAGAGATTCTGAGGATGGCACCAGACAGGACAGGGTTCATATGTGTTTTTCATAGAGTCGCTATGACTTGATTTGATGACACCTAACAATAACAATATTTCAAAACATATACAATTATACTTCAAAAACCTGTAGGACATAGGACTAAGTATTTGAAAGGTTTATAATATTTCTAATTTTCAACAGTACTTCAATATATTATATCCACGTAAAAATGGAATGGAGGGTGCATATATGTGTTTATTTTGAAGGAAACAATACCATGACAAAGAAAATCCTGGAATAGAAAAGAAAGAGATGAAAAGGGAGATGTGTAGATCATTATTACAAAGATTGTCATCAAATAACAGCAACTGGTGGCCTCGTGAGTATGGAGCCGCACTGCCAACAGAAACGCAGGTGGTCCAACTCCACCAGCTGGCTCAATGGTACACAAAGTTTGTCATCAACTGGTAGACTTTATGAACTCTTAAAGGGGGTGGTATCCTCCTAGTCTGTTAATTCATCAATTATCTAGCCAGCAATCCCTCTTAAGTGTTGCTTATTCAATATCCAACTTTTACTTACATAAAAAGCAATTGAAAATATTGTGGCTTGGATCAGGTACACCTTAGTTCTCCAAGTGACTTCATTGCTCTTTAGTGCTTTACAGAAGTCCTTTGCAGTAGATTTGCCCAATGAAATATGTCTTTTGATTTCCTGACTACTGCTTCGATGTGTGTAGATTATGGATCCATGTAAAATGAAATCTGTGTCATCGTCAGTCTTTTCTGCACTTATCACGATGCTGTGTAGTAGCCCAATTGTGAGGATTTTATTTTATTTGTAGGTGTTACAAACTTGGATCTTCAGCAGTAAGTACTTCAAGTTTTCTCTCTTTTCAGTAAACAACTTTATGTCATGAGCAAGCTGTGTATCAAGTCACAAAGTAATTGCCATCTGGTTGGAACTGACTCGCAGCAGGCCCTCCAGAAGGTTTCTCAAGGTGTGAATTACAAGAAAGAATATTGTTCAACGTAGTCCCTGGTGGATTTGAACCAGCTCTAGAAGGTTTCTCAAAGTGTGAATTACATGGAAGGATATTGTTCATCTCCCTCTCTTGTAGTCCCTGGTGGATTTGAACCAGCAGAGAGGCTCGGCCTTTGGGTGGTGACACAGCACCCCAAGGACCACATCATAAGGTCACAGGATATTGTGTCTTCCTCTGGTCTTGATGCTGTTTGTCTGATTTTGAGAATATATATTTGGAAACATGTAACATCAAAATCCATTTTAAAAAATTACTCCTCATTTTAAATATATGCTTATTCTATGCTTCAAATAGGATGATTTAAAGATAGATTAACTTGAAATTTAAAAACATGTTTAAAAAGTTAAAAATCTACATATTTATTTCTTGATTCTGTAGAAAAATATTGAAGGAGGAAAGCTCTTTTAAATTAAATCATTATAATATACATGTAAGATATTAAAAAGAAAATATGAATTGGGGTAGATCAAAGATTTGTTGATTTTTTTTAAGGAAATAGGACATCGTTTGATATGGTGTCTCTATCAGTAAAATAAAGCTATATAATACACAGTGCACTAGCAGTGTTCTTACTGGAAAAGTGCATTTTGGGAGAACTTTTCTATTTTATCATTTCAACACTCTAAAAAATGATACTGCTAACATGAGATTTTGTCATTTTTACTCTGATAGGAAGAAATTATATCAGTGAAATATTAGGTTATCTTTCGATAATGGCTTAAAGAAAACCCAAACAAAAAGCCCTAAGGTTATTACTTAAATAGAAAAAGTAAATGATAGTTTGAATTCTGAAGGAAGATACACAATAAAATACATTATTTTAATCTATGTTCCATCAATGAGACATAATCTAGCTCTCTTAGCCTCAGGTTCCTTCCCTTCTCTCCTCCAGCTAAATAACAAAGCAATATACAGCATGCAAGTCTTTGGATAGCAAGTTTGAGTTCTAAAAGTTATTTAAACTACAAATTCATTAAGTAGCTTTTCCCAATGCTTCAAGTATAAGGATGAAAATAGGGAGACTAGCTATACTTTCCTTGTACAATAATTACATTTACAACTATTATAGGTATCATATTTGTTTCTAAGCAAGTTTGTCAGTGGCTCATTTGATTTTTATGTTCAAAAATAACAACTAACCAAGACTACTCCTTTATGCAGCTTATTGAAAGCATTCTAGTGGCAAGGAGCTGCACTGCAAACTGAAAGGCCCGTGGTTCAAGGTCATCAGTTGCTCAGCTGGAGAAGGATGGACAATCTCTTCCCTGGGTCGGTTATGGGTTCCAACTCTACAGTACACAACCACCACCACCCTGATGCTACTACTTTATCTGTAATATATCATTTTTCCTTCATAGTACTTATCTGGTGAGTTAAAAGGGCTGACCTTTCAGTTAGAAGCCAAGTGTTTAACTGTTGGTTTACCAGGCAATCTCTTTGGCACAGAATGTCCAAAAATGATTAAAGTAAAATGAGGGTCCTTGGGCCCATCTAGTCTCATTCATGAAAAGTTCACGTAGAGCTTGGACTGTTAAAAATGTTCAGCCATATCTATAGGAATTAAGAGTAATATATGTGTTATGTAGAAACTAAATATTTGTATGTCTTAGATTTCATTTGAGTAAGAAACCATCAGGGAGTTCTGGTGACCTATTGGGAAGGAATTGCCTTGTCAGCTCAAAAGTTCGAATCCAACAGCTGCTCCATAGGAGAAAAATTGGTAGTGTCCTTCAGTGTGATTCAGAGCTCTGAAAACCCTCTGGGAGGTCTGTCTGACTTGAGGGCACATAACAACAAAAGAAAAAAGGCAGCCGTGCTGGCTCAAAGAGAGTAGCTGAAGGAGTGGCTTTGGATGCTTAGCCAACCATCTTTGAGAAGAGGAGGGCTATCTGTTTCATATCCAGACAAAAATTATGATCAGCAAGAGATTTGGCTGCATAGTAATACTTGTTGTGTTTGTTGCTGTTGTTAGGTATCATCCAGTCAAGTATGCCTCATTGTGACGCTATGAATGAAAGATCTGAACTGAGTTCTATCCTGTACCATTCACATTCCTGACACACAAGAGCTCACTGCAACAGTCACCGTGTCAATCCACCTGATTATGGTTTCTCTTCTCCTTTGCCGACTCTCCACCCTTCCCAGCATCATGTCCAACTCCAAGAAACAGCTCTTCTAGTAATATGCCCAAAGTATATGAGGCAAAGACTCATCATTCTTGCCTCCAAAGAGCACTCCAGCTACACCACCTCCAAGACATATCTGTTTGTTCTCTTGGCCATACACGGGATGTTCAGTGCTCTTCTCCAACACCACAGCTCAAAGGCATCTATTCTTTTTTTCTACCATCCTTATTCATTGTCCAGCTCTCAGATGCATAGCAAATGATCAGAAAGACCATGGCCTGAATCAGACATACCTTAGTCCTCAAAATGACATCATTATTCCTCAATAATTTGGAGAGGTTTTCCCAGTGCAATGTGTCTCATTTTCTGACTGCTGGTACCAAGGGTATTAATTGTGGATCCAAAGCAAGATGAAGCTGTTGACAGTTTCAATCTCCTCTCCATCCATCCTGATGCTGCCTACACTATACTTATTTAGTCTAAAGCATTCTGAAGCCCTCGTTACGACATTCAGATTTAACTATAGTGTCTCTAAATTCAGGGATAGTATCACAATACTGTGCAAAGGTGAGTGTTTACTTTATGAGATTATATTTGCTCTTGTTACGGAGTCAAGTACCTTTTCCCACTTGCATAATGATGTGCTATCAAGTTGACCAAAATTCATAGCAACTCTATTAATATTAACAAGAGAGAGAAATTGTGCACCAGTCAGCAACATTCTCACAATCTCTGCAAGGCTCATATCCAGTTTCAGTCACTGTGTCAACATATACTTAAAGTCTTTCTCTTTTCCACCTTTCCCAAAATAATGTCCTTTCCCCAAGAACTGACTCCTCCTAACAAAGGGTCCAAAGTATGTGAGATAAAGGTTCGTCATTTATATCTCTGAGGAGTACGCTCATTGTTTTGTTGGAGGGTTTTTTATGCAGGAAATTCTTCTTTTACTTTTTTTTCCTTTAAGCAGTCCACAGCATAGGCAATATTCTTTGTTAACACCACGATTACAAGGAACTGATTCTTCTTCTGTTCTCCTTACTCATCGCCCAACTTTCAGATGCATACAAAGCAACAAGAAATACAGGGGACTGTTATTAGTTGCACCTTTGTCTTTAAACTTCCATCTTTACTCTTTTGCACTTTGGAGAGGTATCTGACTACAGACTTTCTCAACACAATGTTTGAGTTTCTCAACACAATGTATTCTGAGCTCTTGATTACAGCTACCTTAGATATTGATAGTAAATCCAAGTAAAATTAGATCATTGCCAATGTCAATATTTTCTCCAACTGTCATGATGTTGCCCATTGATCCATTGGTGACAAATTTTTTTCTTTATATTGAAGTAGAATCCATATTGAAGGCTGTTGACTTTAATCTTCTTCAGTAACTGTTTCAGGTCTTCTTCACTGGCTCCAAGCAAGGTTGTGTCATCTGCATAATGAAGGTTGTTGATAAATCTTCCTTCAACAGATGCTGAATTCTTCTTCATATAATTCAGGTATATGTTTCCCAAGAAAACATATTAAATGCTTTGGGATTTCCATTCTTCAATGTATATCTTTCTCATGAACACACAAAAAAATGTTTTAAAATCTCCATTCTTCTAGCTGGTATCCACAATTTGTTATGGTTGCTGTTGTTGTTGTTAATCGCCATCGAGTTGAGCATGACTCATGGTGACCTATGAATAAAAGGCCTGAAGCCTTTCTTTAACTATGATCATTTCTCAAAGTTCATAGAGTTTCCAGAGGCATGGTATGGTACACTCAGTCAAATGCCTTTGCACAGTGATTAAAACACAAATAACTATATTTCTGGTATTCTCAGCTTTCAACTAAGATCTATTTGACATCAACTATGTCTGTTTATAATTTATAGGGTTTGTTATTTCAGAAGTAGATGGCTAGTCCTGTTTCACAGTCCATCTTTATCTGGAAGCTACACTGAGACCTGTCCACGTGTGTGACCTCGCTGATGATGGTAACTAGAAATACTGGAGACATAACTTCCAGCCTCATGGCAACACATAGGCCACCACAGAATGGCAAACTGGCAGAGGGCAGTGCTGAAAAGAACAAGCACCATTTCCAACACACCTTCGGCTATAAAAAAAATAACAAGTAGTATAAATGATGATTATTCCTTTGATAATCCACAAATAAGAATTTAAAAAGTGATATTTTTTAAGTTTAAATTATTAAAATGATATATTTTGGAAATTAGTTTGAATTAAATAATGTAATAATGAAACTAAATAGTCCATTTCTTTAATTGAGAAACCATAAACTATTAGCTAAAAAATGAGGTTTGATAAACTTATCCTAACTAAAGTTAAAAAGAAACAATGAAGGCAACCATAATATTAAAAAATGAAAAATGTCCTTTGACATTTAAAATGTACCCTATATCTAAGATCACAGAGTAGTGCTTAAATTTCCAAGAGTAACTGATAATTCAATGATGAAAACAAATCCACACTTGTATTTCTCAGTATAGTGTCCTTCAGATCACTTCTGGTCTTGATCATTTTAGGAAAGTCTTCAGTGCAGACGTGCAATGTTTTGTTGTGGTTTTCGGTTTTTGTGTTTTTTTGTGGGGTTTTTTTGTTTGTTTTTTTTTTTAGTTTTGTGTTCACTGTGATCATGCGCAGATTGGCAACTCTGCCCAATCCTGTGTTGTTGCCACAATCTCTGCTCTGTTTAGACTCACTGTTGGTCACTCTATCAATCCACCTCATGCAGACCAGTCTTCTCCTTTGCTGACTCTCTGTCCATGCATGAAGTTCATTTCCAAGTTCCCAGACAATGTGAAATGAAGTCTCACCAGACTTCACTAAGTAATTGTCACTAAGTAACAATTATAGAACTCTTTGACTAGTAGTTTCTTCATTTAATAAAAAAGTTATTTTTATACATTCTGTAACTATGACTGATTCAGACAAGGAAGAGATCAATGAATTAGTGAACTGTATTTTACTAGGGAAAACAGCTTATATAAATAAACACTTCAGCTTCCTTTTAAAATATGAATGGCGTTTTCCTTAGAAAATCATGTCTGGGACAAGAGGAGATTCTAACTATGTCCACTAAATGTACTCTAATTTCTTAAGAATACATATAAAAATAACTTGTTTTGCTAACTTAAGCTCATGCCTAACATCACATTTCTCTACTTTTGACTGAAAAGTCCAAAGAAATTTGAAACAAGAAAAACTCCGAGTCATTCTGGTGATTAAAAATGTCATCTATATAAATCAAAGAGTTTTATGTTACATACCAGGCATTTGCAATAATACTAAAAGAAGATATTGAGAGCAATTTTAAAATATTTGTTTCTGCAAAAGTAGGTTTAAATCTGTGAGAAAAAAGGAAAATTTTCCTTTGCTGTAAATTGGAGTTATATATTTCTTTATGCATTTATCCTTT
Organism: Elephantulus edwardii; assembly: GCF_000299155.1. NCBI lineage: Eukaryota > Metazoa > Chordata > Mammalia > Macroscelidea > Macroscelididae > Elephantulus > Elephantulus edwardii. Next base: position 6,927,660 of record NW_006399856.1, read on the forward strand.
TTTTTTCTTTTTTCTTTTTTAAATAGGGGCCACAAAGCGACTAATTTATTATATGCATTTATCTTGTGGCTATTCACATTTTCTGCCAGACAAAAGCCATACAAAGGAAGGGACATTGTTTGGAAATTGCCAGTAACAAATTCAGTATTCAACTACTAAGTTAATGAAGGCAAATGAGTGAATAAATCTCATGGACACTTACTGAATTAAAGAAGTAACAATTGGATATAAAGGTAGGCTGAGTAACATCTGCTGCCCTGTAGGTGAACTATCTACACTTGAGGCTTTCCTAAGACATTCGAGAAAATAAAAATAAATTTATTTTTAACATCATTGTACACTATAATATTGGCAGGCTTATTTGATACTGATAGTCTTCACAAAAGACAGTAGAACAATAAAAGCACAGTAAATATCTAGACTGTAAAGTAGGTAAAGAAAGATACAGAAGAATATCTCAAGGTACAGATCAGTTTTACAAATATAGAGACATTGTTATTGTTGTCATTATGTGCCACTAAGTCAGACTTAGTTGACTCAGAGCTGGCCCTCCAACAGGTTTTCAGAGGCTATTAATTAGACAGGAGGAGACTGTGTCTATTATTCTCCCACAGAGAAGCTGGCAGATTTGAACTGCCTGCCTTTGGATTGACAGAACAACTCCTTACGTCTCGGCCACAAGAGCTCTTTTTTAAAAAAATTCATTCTCTGTTGCACATTTTCTTCCCTCCTCTTCCCTCTCCCCTCCCCTAGTCCACTTTGCAACGTAGTCCTTGTTTCAGATTGCTGTCAAACGTTTGCTACCTAATCATATAGTCCTTTTGGACTATTCTTCCTCTCAACTATTCAATGCAGTGTTCATTATCTATCTACTCTATTCCTATTCTTCCAAACCCCCATGCCAGTCTTATTTTTATAACATCAGTGTTATGCAGTA
>NW_006399856.1:6929645-6965599 GCF_000299155.1 Elephantulus edwardii
TATACATAAACTTATCTCATCATTTAGACACACACCCCAATAATGAGTTTATATAGTCTAAAATTAAAACTTAAGCTAAATATCTAATTCTTCCTTTAACTTTGAGTTAAAAACAAAAATTACCTTTATGCTTTCTTTATAATGAATGTAAAACAAAGTACTATCTCAAGAATGAAAATTAAACCTGTTTTTAAAAATGGAAGGTGAGCTATGAGTCAGCAATGAGAGAAAAATTATGTAAAATAATCCTAAATTACTTTTTAAAATCTCAACAACAAAAAATACATAAAGCCTTGCACGTATTTTCATGTGTGTGTCTAAATGTCTACATATATAACACTCCTGTGTACACACACACATATATAGAGATGTGTGTATGCACACACAAATATTTCATAATCACTTTCTGACACCATTTGCTTCATTACATGTAGATGCAATCAGAGGGTGTCAAATGTTACAGGGACTTCATAACAGAATAGAATGTGACTTGTTTTAAATCAAGAATCCTGCAACCCAAGAAAGTACTCACAAATTGTTTGTCAGCGCAGATAAATGTTTCTGCCTTTCAGGCTGAAAAGTGTCAGCGGAGCCCTCACTGCTCAATGAAAGTGGCTGTGTGGTTCAGAATTCGGAGACGTTAGAGGAAATAGATGACCATTCTAATAAGTCTGTTCCTGAAAAGATAGATATGTATATACTCTCTCTGCATACACACACACACACACAGAGCAAATATGAGTTCAGTTTCATGTGTATATGACACATATGTGACTATATTTGACATACATATTTGCATAAGATATATTTTATATATCATGTTATATATGCATGAACAAAGACTATGTGAGTGTGTGTATGTATATTCTGTAACTATGAAACTGAGGAACTTCTCAGGATAATTTAGGTACATTTAAAGTAACAAAAGCAAAAATGTAAGTGAATAATATTTGATTTTTTCAAGTATATTAATGGCATAATTACTGTAAAACATGCATAAATATTTCCATTTAAATAAATATTTAAAATAAATAAGTATAAACAGTTGGAATATATGGGAACAAGATTGTTATCTGATTTAAAATACTTAGAAGATAAAGGTATCTCTTTATATAAAATTGTATCCTTTTTGAGCTTTATTTGAGAAAATATAAGTGAAACAATCAAGAAATCAAATGTATTATGATAATATCAGTTATTTAGGGTTACTAAAACCTTCTCAAACATACATACTATTTTTAAGAATGAGAATATAATAAAATTAGATAAAGAATTATCCATTATAGTTTGAGCCAATATAATATGATATAATTGTAAATGTGTTCTAAAGACTATTTTGCCAATGCAATACTAAGAAATATAAATTTTTACTTTGATAATGATAAAAGTATAAATCATATCTAATTGCACAACTTGGTAATACTTTATATAAACTTGTTTTTCCACAGTTCTCTGAACTTCATATATCATGGTCATCACTTAAATAACCAGGATGAGAGACAAGAATTTTACAAATAATTGCATATTTAGAGGAAAATAAGTTACTGATATTGATGTTTTTCCTAAAATTAAAATGAAAGGGGTACCACCTAGAAAGAGCAACAATCAAAAGAATCCTATGATACAGTTCTTTATTTAGACTACTCAAATTCAACACAAAAATATATGTAAAATATCAAACAGAACATTGTTAGAACCTAGGGACAATATTAGCATTATTCATCTAATCTATGTATGTAGCATTAGTCACTTGTAAGATTACAAATGAGATCTCATGCCAAACATCTGTAGGTCTGATGAGGAAGACTTTTCCATATCAAGTTCCAATATACTGAATTAATAATGCATGTAGAAAAAAAATAGACGTTGTTGTGTATTCAGAAGAGTCAGAAACCACCCATAGCCCATCCTCCTTTATTGTCCTAATTGGGGACAAGAAATCATATGAAAGAAATTGCCTATACTTCTCCTGTGGAACACCTGGTGAATATGAACTGCATACCTATAAAAATGGATACAAAAGATGGTCCCTTAATGCATGAAATATTTTGAAAAGGCCCCAGGAAATGATGGCACATCAATTGTCATATTTCAGCTAACGGTTGCTACCCTAGATGTGCTCACAAAGTTGTGCCAAGAAATCTGGAGAACAACCACTTGGCCAACTGACTGGAAGAGATCTATATGTGTTCCTATTCCAAAGAAAGGTGATCCCACAGAGCATAGAAATTATCAAACAATATCATTAATATCACATGCAATGACTGGAACAGAACATCAACAGAGAACTACCAGAAGGGCAGGCTGGGTTTAGACAGGGCTGTAGTACTAGGGATACTTTAGCTAATATTAGATAGATCTTGGCTGAAAGCAGGGAGTACCAGAAGAAGGTCTATCTTTGTTTAATTGATCATGCAAAGGCATTTAACTGTGCGGATCATAAAAAACTTTGGCTAACTCTGAGAAGAATGGGAATGATCGTGCTAGTGTGAAACCTATACTTAGACCAGGTGGCAGTCATCAGAACAGAGCAAGGAAACACTGCATGGTTCAAAATTGGGAAGGGTGTACGCCAGGGCTGTATCCTGCCTATCTCCAAACCTTTTTAATCTTTATGCAGAACAGATTATCCAGGAGATTGGGCTGTATGAGGAGAAATGTGGCATTAGGATTGGAGGAAGAATCATCAACAATCTCTGTTATGCAGATGACACAACCCTGCTTGCTGAAACTAAGGAGGACCTGAAGTGCTTGCTGTAGAAGGTCAGGGACAGCAGTCTTCAGTATGGATTGAGACTCAATATAAAAAACAACAAAGATTCTCACCACTGGGCCAATTGACAGCATCAGGATGGATGGTGAAGAGATTGAGATTGTTCACAGTTTTGGTTTGCTTGGATCCACAGTCAACACTCTTGGCACCAGCAGCCAAGAGTGAGTAAAATACATATTGCAAAGGGAAAGTCTGTGGTTAGAGACCTAAAGTGCTAAAGTGCTGGAGACTAAGGTGCCCCTGATACATGACATGGTCTTTGCAATCACTTGCTGTGCATCAGAGAGCTAGACAATGACTAGATATGATAGAAGGAGAATTGATGCCTTTGAGCTGTGGTGTTGGAGAAGAGTCTTGAATATATCATGGATTACTAAGAAAACAAGCAAGCTTGTCCTGGAGAGGGTAAAGCCGGGCTGCTCCTTGGAGGCAAGGATTCTGAAGCTTCACCTGACATACTTTGGACATGTTGCAAGGAGGGAACAGTCCTTGGAGAGGGACATCATGCTTGGGAGGGTGGAGGGACAGCACAGTAGAGGAAGACCACCAATGAGATGAATTGATTCAGTGACTGGATTAATGGGGGTAGGTGTTTCGGAGATGGTGACATTGGCACAGGATAGGTAACTGTTTAGGGCTGCTGTACATAGGGTCTCTATGAGTCACAGGTGACTCGATGGCACATAAGAACAACAACAACAACCTGCTAAAATAAAGTTTTATTGAAGCCTTTTATGAATGAAAAAAGTAAAAGAAACTCATAGTAAAAGAACACATAGAATGAGACTGAACCAGAGGATAGTGCATTCATTCCTGATAAAATCTATAGACACTCTAGGGACAGAGAGAGGCATCAAAAGAAACACTGAAAAATTGTTCTTGAGTGATGGGAAGCCAAAAGAAAGGGAAGAGATGCCAAAGTAAGAGATGAACAGAAGATTTCAAAGTGCAGCTTGAGAAGACAAAGTAAAATATTGTAAAAGAATGTGCAAAAAGCTCAATTCAGAGAACAAAAAGAGAAGAATTCATGAGGCGTTTCTAACATTGAGAGAACTGAAAAAAATTCAGGCCCAAGTTCCAATACTAAAAGATGCTATGGGCAAACTCTTAAAAGCTTCAGGAAATGCAGCCCAGAGTTCCCTTTTGGGAGCTCTGGTGGCCTAGTGGCAACATGCTGCACTGCAATCCCAGAGGTACACGGTTAAATCCACCAGATGCTCTGCTGGAGAAGGAGGAGGCAATCTCCTCCTGTACCAGTCAGATCTGATTTGATGGTACACGTAAAAATCATAGAATTTAAAAAAAAAAAAAAAGGCGCTTCAGGAAGCATCAAGAGAAGACGGAAAGGAATTTCTCCAGGATGAAATCTGATATCTAGCTACTCAGTGATCTCCAGTTTAGAGCAGGCATTTGTTCCCATTCCCAAGAAAGGTGATCCAAATGAATGTGGAAACTATTGAATAATATCATTAATATCACATGCAAGCAAAATACTGCAGAAGATCATTCAAAAACCGCTAAAATGGTAAATTGACAGGGAAATTCCACGAGATCAAGCAGGATTTAGAAGAGGCCGTGGCACCAGAGATATCATTGCTTATTTCAGTTGGATCCTTGCTGAAAGCAGAGAATACAAGAAGAATGTCATTTGTGTTTTATGGACTATGCAAACGCTATTGACTGTGTGGATCATAACAAACCATGGCTAACATTGAGAAGAATGAGAATCCCAGAACATTTAATTATGCTCATATAAAACCTATATCTAGTGTTCAGATCTTTGGTTCATAGGGTCACTATGAGTTGTTTATGACTCGATGGCAACTAACAACATAGAGAGAGCTCTGTTGGTCTAGTAGATAGAAAGTTATGCTACCAAGCCAAAGGTTGGTGATGTTAATCTGTGGCCGTCAAGTCTGGTTTAATTGTTCTTGGTCAAACATTCTTCTAAGTGGTATAGCACTGTCCATTTGCTGTACAGAGGTAACTTGAGGTTGTTGTGATGTTAAACACTGTGGCAATGATGTGTCAAATTTGATAATGGTTACCCAGGTGGACAGTGCTTGGTGGAGCTCCCTGATTAAAACAAGCTTGGAAGCAGGAGTGGAAACCACTTCCGAAATAGCTTGCCTCCAGAAACTCTATGAACATGGAGAAATGATGAAAACAATACAAGTATCAGGTTTTTCATTCATAGGGTCACTATGAGTCGTCTACTACTTGATGGCAACTAACAATAACAACAAAACCTGTATCTAAACTTGAAAGTGTTGTGCAAACAGAGCAAGGGAGCACTGCATGGTTCAAAATTGGGAAATTTATGTCAGGGTTCTAATCTTTCTCTGTATCTATTCAATTTGTATGCTGAGCAAATCATTCAAGAACCTGGACTCTATGAAGAAAAATATGTCAGCAGAATCAAAGGAAGACTCATCAGCAACCTTTGTTATGAAGATGACACAACCTTGCTTGCTGAAAATGAGGTGGACTTGAAATGCTAGCTGCACAAGATCAAACAGCACGGCCTTCAAGACAAATGGCATCTCAGCATCGGGAAGACAAAAGTGTTCACCACTGGAATGGTAAGTAACATCAATATATGTGGAGAAAAGATTGAAAGCATCAATGATTTCATCTTGCTTGAATTCACAATAAATTCCGTTGGTATCAGCAGTCAGGAGAGTAGGAGTTAGGAGACATACTGCATTGGGTAAGTCTACTCTCAGAGACCCTTACAAATACTAAGGAGAAATAATGTTAATTTGAAGACTAAATTGTGCATGATTCAGGCCATGGGTTTTTCAATCACTTGCTATAAATCTGAGAATTGGACAATGAATAAAGATGACAGAAGAAGAATGGATGCCTTGAGTTTTGGTGGTAGAGAAGAGTACAAAGAATCCATGGACTTTCAAAGATGTTAAAGCTTTGTCTCTCATACTTTGGGCATGTTGCTGAAGAGACTGTTCCTTGGGAAATTAAATCAGGCTTGGAAAGATGAAAGGTCAGTGAATGAAGGGAAGACCCTGAACAAGATGTACTGACACAGTCACTGCAGCAATGGGCTCGAGTGTGTCATAGTTGATGAAGATGGCACAGGATTGGACAGAGTTTAGATTTGTTGTTCATATGAGGTTGCTATGAGTCGTACCTGACTCCATGGCCCCTAACATCAAAAGGGAGCATTGGCGGCTTTAGTGATAAGGAGTTGTGCTGCTAACGCAAAAGCATGAGGCTTGAATCTACCAGATAAATCACAAAAGAAAGATGAGTAATCTCCTCTCTTGTCATTCACAGACTCTGAAAACTCCTTGGAGTGTTGACTACCAGTGGAAAGGAATGTAACAATAGAAGGTAAGGAGTCACACTCTCAATTCAAAACCACACAGTTTAAATTCTACTACCTGCACTGTGGGAGAGAGGTAGGAAATCTCCTTCCGTACAATTGCCTGACTCTAAAACCACTGCAGGATCAGCTTTGGCTTCATTTCAATCCAACGGCACAAAACAACAACACTTAAACTTCAGCATTCTGCCCATTTACACAGGTGCTGAAAAGCCAGTAGCACAAAATATAACATTCAAAGAGGAAAAACTTGACATGTATTTCAGGACATATGAAAAATTACAAATGCAGTACAGAATTAATCTGTTTCTTAAAAGCCAAGTAATCTATGCACAGCAAAAAAGAGATGGAAAAAAACCAACTTTAAAAACATACAGCTACAATAAAGACAATCAAAAGAAGACATTAAATAGAACAAACAAGAAATTAATAGAAAAGGAGAAGAAGAAAGACATATTGCCATTCCAGACGACCTTATACTCAACTAGCAGGTATTGGAGAGAATAGAGAAAATGGAAAGGAGAACCTTATCAGACACAGAAAAGTCACCAGGCTGCTTTATCCATGTGTGCCAGTACCTCGATTGGAATTCCATTAGCTCATTGTTAGAGTACTCCTCATTGTGGAAAATTGAGGTATTTCATTGGTATGTGGCGTTTGACTGTGTGGATCATAACAAACTGTGGCTGACTCTGAAAAGAATGGGAATCCCAGAACATTTAATCATGCTAATGCGAAACCTATACTTGGACCAGGAGGCAGTCGTCAGAACAGAGCAGGGTAACACTGCATAGTTCAAAATTGGGAAGGGTGTACGCCAGCGATGTGTCTTGTCTCCATACCTTTTCAACCTGTATGCAGAGCAGATTATCCGGGACGCTGGGCTCTATGAGGAGAATTGTGACATCAGGATTGGTGGAAGATCTATTAACAATCTGCATTATGCAGGTGACACAATCCTGCTTGCTGAAACTGAGGAGGACCTCATGCACTTACTGCAGAGGGTCAAGGACTGTAGCCTTCAGTATGGACCGAGGCTTAATGTCAAGAAGACAAAGATTCTCACCCCTGGACCAATCGGTAGCATCAGGATGGATGGCAAAGAGATTGAGATTGTTCACAGCTTCAGTTTGTTTGGCTCCATGGTCAACAATCTTGGCACCAGCAGTCAGGAAATAAAAAAACATATTGTGATGGGAAAGTCTGCTGTTAATGAACTTTCCAAAGTACTGAAAAGAGTAACGGTGTCTCTCTGGAGACTAAGGTGTGCCTGGTACAGGCCATGGTCTTTGCAATCACTTGCTATGCATCAGAGAGTTGGACAATGACTAGGGAGGACAGAAGGAGAATTGAAGCCTTTGAGCTGTGGTGCTGGAGAAGAGTATTGAACGTACCATGGACTGCCAAGAAAACAAACAGATTCATCTGGGAGAGGGTTAAACCAAGCTACTCCTTGGAGGCAAGGATTTTGAGGCTTCTTCTGACATACTTTGGGCATGTTGCAAGTAGGGACAGGTCCTTGGAGATGGACATCATGCTTGGGAGGGTGGAGGGACGGCGCAGGATGGGAAGACCCCCTACGAGACAGATTGATTCAGTGACTGGGGTAATCGGGATGGGTGTGTCAGAGGCAGTGCAATCAGCACAGGATAGAGCAGGGTTTAGGGCTGTTGTACATAGGGTAGCTATGAGTCGCAAACGACTCGACGGTACACAACAACAACAACAAATCTATCTATCTATCTATCTATCTATCTATCTATCTATCTATCTATCATCTGTCTAGGATATGTTGCTATATTCATAACTGGGCTATGAAATTTTTTCCCATATTGAATGTCGAAAGTCTAAAAATGTTTACATTATTTGGTACTTAGGTTATGATGCTTTAATTCTATCATTTGCCTAATCATCTTTGTTTATTTTTGCACATTTTATTTTTTCAAGTTTCTCATTCATATCCCTAAATGCATTCTCAATAGTTTATGACATAATTTGTTGCATCTACAGCAATTTTAATTTATATAGTGAGATTAAGCCTTTTTTATTCTGTGTATTGCAAGAAATTTTTAGATATGTGGACTTAGAATCCTTTCTCCAAAGATTTCCATTTTTTATGTAATATTTTGTATATCTTGAGCTATTTTTATAGTGCTCTTTCAAGAGCTGTAGCTGATTTCTATGTTAATCAAAGAGATTAATATTTTTCATATGTGTGTTTTAAAATTTTGGATTTCAGAATGCTTTTTACATAGAAAATACTTACTTTTTCTCTGCTATTTTTTTTATAAAAATTACTTTTACTATCATTTATCCTTGCAATTTCAGGAGGAAAAATAGAGAAACAAAAACACAGAGTTTTTTATAAAATTTGTATTTTACATAGGGACATAGTGACTATACATATTCAACTCTACTTCTCAGAATAAAATAGACTAAATTAAAATGAAACAGAAACATAAAGGTCAAAGAGAACAACAAAATATTAGAAATTATGTATTTCACCAGACCAATAGAATGGCCTACTAGTAAGAATCTGCCCTATCATCCAGAAAGCACACAGTTAGAATCCACTAGGGGCTCTGTGGGAGCAGGTTGGGTAATCCCCTCTCATGAGAATTAGTGCCTCTGAAAAAACTCTCTAGAGGTTTGGCTATGACTCGGTTATCACGTAAGGGTACTCAACAGCAACAATAATCAGAGAGAGAGAGAAAGACTTTCAATCTATAGGTGGAACAGATAATTTGAGAGGCTAAACTTTATGAGAAAGAATGTGGCATCATGATAGGAAAAAGATTCATCAACAATCTGTATTACAGAGATTACACAACTTTGCATGCAGAAACTCAGGAAAACCTGAAATATTTGATGCAGAAAGGACTGCAATCTTCAATATGGATTGAAGCTCAACATCAAGAAGACCAAGATTCTTACCAACTGGCCAGCTGGTAGCACCGTGAGAGATGAAGAAGAGATTGCTCATGGTTTCAGCTTGCTTGGTTCCACAATCAACACTCCTGGTACCAGCAGTCAGAAAATGAAAAGATAAGTTGGATTAGGTAACTCGCTGACGGGGGCCTCTCCAGAGTGCTGAGGAGCAGCGATGTCAGTCTAGAAACTAATGTGCCTCTGATCCAGGCCGTGTTCTCCACAATTGCTTGCTATGCATCAGAGAGCTCAACAATAACTAAGGATGACAGAAGAATTGATGCCTTTAAGTTTTGGTGCTGGAGAAAACAGAAATTATTAACAATCTCAACCTCCTCTCCATCTATCATGGTGTTGCCAATTGGCCCAGTGGTGAGAATCTTCATCTTCTTGATATTGTGTTTCTGTCCATATTGAAAACTCCAGTTCTTGCATCTTGAGACAAATGTTTCAGGTCCTATTCAGTTTTGGTAAGGAAGGTTTCGTCATCTGCATAATGCAGATTGTTGATGAGTCTTCTTCCTGTCATGATGAGTCTTCCTCCAATCTTGATGCCATATTCCTCCTCATAAAGTTCAGCTTCCCAGATAATCTGTTCTGCATATAGATTGAAAATGTATGGAGACAGAACACATTCCTAACACACCTTTTTCTAATTTTGAACCATGCAATGTTTCCTTTCTCTATTCTCACAACTGCTTCCTGATCCAGGTTATAAGTTTCACATGAGCACAGTCAGGTGTTCTGGAATTCCCATTTGTCTCAGTATTAACCACAATTTGTCATGATCCACACAGTCAAATACCTTTGCATATACTAGGCATGGGTGGAATGAGATGGATTGGCATAGAACATTTTTGTGTTGACAACCAGATCTACTATGCCAAAAATGAAAAATTGAGGGGGAAATGGGTTGCTTTTATAGTTCAAAAGGCAATTTCTAGATCCATCTTGAAGTACAACATTGTGAGCAATAGGACAATATCCATATATGTACAAAGAAGACCTGTTAACAGCACTAGCATTTAAATATATGCACCAACAACTAGAGCCAATGAGGAGAAAAGAGATGATTTCTATCAACTTTTATAGTCAGAAGTTGATCAAACATGCAACCAAGCTGCACTAACAATAACGGGTGACTGAAATGCAAGAGGCAGGAGCAAGGAAGTAGGTTCAGTAGTCAGAGAACACAGACTTGATGACAGAAATGAGGCTGGACATAGAATGATAGAATAGAATACACTCCAGGTGAGGAAAGTGCAAATTATTATTTGCTTGAAAATAAAGACTAAAAGGCATGAAGTCACTTCCGTTGTCATAGACAACTGAGTGTTATGAATTAATCAACATTCTTTTCTTATGACTCTTTTAGTAAGTAAGGGCATTGTTATCCTTTTAGTCACTTACTTCAGTCTTCACCACATGACAGGTAGAATGACACTAACACAGGGAGTTTGCCTGCTGCTCCCCCAGGGGAACAGGATAACGTGCTAAGCGAGTAAATAAGATAACCATGACCTTTGCAGTGGGAACATGCTAACAATATATGTAGCCTGTTACTGAACATACTGTCAGTCTTATCACCCCACCAGGTTTAAGTTGAACCAGTTTAGATGCAGAAAATGGGACTCTCACTGCCATCAGGGAAGAAGATGTAGAGAAAGTGCAGTGTCTCCTTTTGGGAGAGAAATTTCTTCACACGCTGGACCAGGCAGCAGCAGCAGCAGAGATGGTGGAAACCAGAGAAAATAAAATGAGGCAAAGCAGAACTAGAACTGCTGTCCCAGAGTCGGGATTGCGTGTCTTTGCTCAGGCTTCACTAGTGGGGTTAAGAGAAGTGGTGTAGGTGCCATAATTTGCCGTAGTAGCATACAGTACTAAAGAGAGCTTTGTAACATTAATCCAGAGCTGTGAGGCTAAGATTACCAAGGATTATAGAGGATTACCAAGCATATCTGAGATGTTGTCCTGACTGAAGAACTGTATTCTGAACTATAATCTGTTCATCTCCCTGATAAACCCCACAACTGTATGTTCTGTGAGCTCTTTGTAAGCATTGCAATGGATGAGTGAACCCAGTATTAGAGCTGCGAGAACCCCAAGTGGGATGAGGAGTTCTAGAATGGATAAAAGAGTTCTGTGCTGCTGATGTAGACAAGGATTCCTCCCTGTTTGTGGAGTTAGTGGGGACCAGATGCTGCCCCTCCCATGCTGGCCACGCTGCTTCCACAGGTATCTATTAATAGAGAAAGGATGTACCCTTAGTAGTGGAATATTTTTATCATGCTATTATTTAAGTATGCATGAACTAGAAATATCCGTAGCCACTGATAATTTCTGAATATTAATTTGATCCTTAATTGAATTTTTCTTTGGACCCCCGTTTAATAGGGTTTCTCATTTTGTCAACATTCTGATGAGGCCATGATAGCTTCAATATTTTATGTTTATAAACAAAGCAAACTCAGTCCTGTCAACTTGACTCTGAATCATAGAAATCCTAGAGGACAGACTGACAGGGTACAATTGCCCTACAGACATTCTTTTTTTTTTTTCCCCAAATCTGCCATCTGTATGGAAACAAACTGCTGTGTCCTTCTCTCAGTGTGCCTCAGTTGGTGGACCTGAATTGCCAGTCTCTTAGTTAGCATTCCAGTGCTTGATCACTGTACCACTAGGGATGTCTGTTTGTTGTTGTTGTTGTTGTTGTTGTTGTTACATGCCAACAAGTCTCCTGCAACTCATAGTGACCCTATATGTATAATAGCTCTGAACCCTGTTCTGTCCTAAACTAACCTCATCATCTCTGACACACACACACCCCCCATTAACCCAGTCACTGAGTCAATCCATCTCACCCAGGGTCTTCCTCCCTTGCACTGTCCCTCCACTCTCCATCCTCCAACCATTATGTCTATTCAAGGACTGGTCCCTCCTTGCAACATGCCCAAAGTACCTCAGACGGAGCTTCTGAATCCTTCCTCCAAGGAGCAGCCTGGTTTAACCCTCTCCAGGCCGAACATGTTTGTTCTCCTAGCGGTTCATGTTATATAATTCCCACAAGCCTCCATGGGACCTTTATTTTTAGGACATTTTTCTTTTATACTGATCTACTTACAAAGCTTGTATACATTGTTTCTCACACTGGATTTTCCCCCTTTCCTTTACTCACCCCTCACACTCCACCCTTCAAATTGTGTGACCTTCAAATTACCCTCTACTCCTCGACACCCACCCACCCATCCTCACCCCTTTTCACCCCTTTCTACCACCCCCCCGCTCATCCTCACCCTTCTGCTCCCCCCCTTAGATCCTCATACACGTTTTACTAGTTATCTATTTCTGCAATAATGGTTTTATACAGTATTTGTCCTTACGGAACTGAGTTTGTCCACTTAGCATAACACTCTCCAGTCCCTCCCAAGTTACTCCATGACCTCTTTTGGTTCAGCGGCTCTCTTTCTGCTCCTTTTGTTCTAAAGAACAACAACAACAACAAAATAATTTCATATATTCTACTCTGTGCCAATGACTGAAACTCTGTCAAGCTCTCTGCCTATGTAGATCATGCTGTGATTTTTTAGATTTGGTAGGACCTTTCTGCTCTTCAGTTTTGCAAACGGTTTGAAAGCTTGTCTGCTAATGAAGGGATTAGAAAGTCTAGTCAACTCAGAAGTACCTCAAAAGAAAGGCCTGGTAATTTATGTTTTTTAAAAAATATTCAAGCACAGAAAACCTAAGGAGCACAGATCTCCTCTGAAATACATAAATTTGTCATGAGGTGGAATTAACTGAAAAGCAACTGATCTTAAAAAATACCCTATGGACTCGAACCAGAAAATGGAAGACAGATCTCTCGCACTCTTGCATCCCCCAAAATTATCTTGAGATGACAGTGAGTGACTGAGCCCTCGTCTTAACTCCTCATGCTTGCTCTGCTCATTATGTTTGCTTTTAATTCATTATGGGCTATAGCTGTATTTTATCTGATGTCCTCTGCTCCCCTAAGGACCTGGGCTTTTAAGATACAAAGCTAAGAAGATAATCCACCCTCTCGTCTCTTGATTTGCCATATTTTCTCCACTAGGCAGAAGTACAAAAGCAAACTACTTTAACAGAGATAATGGCAATTATAAAAAAGTTTTGCTGTGTTTTTAGAAAGGATAAAATTTAAAGAACACGTTAGACTCATGTATTTTATGCAGGGATCGCTGCAGATACACAAGCAGGAATCAAGACAAACATGAACTAACAGTAACAGGTGAAGTTAGTGAAGAATCAGAGGACAGACAAATCTGGTTTGTACTTGCAGGTGCGCACTGGAAGGCTGCAAAGAGGAACGTTACATGACAGTATCTCCTTTCTTAATTTCTTAAGGATAATTTTTTAATTGTGGAAGATTAATTGTAGTTTGGAAAAACTGCTAAGGAAGTTTCTGAATACAAGTAAGTGATCATGCTAACTTATAATTGTTGTTGTTATGTGCCACATCAAGTTGGCTGCAACTCACAGTGACGCTATGTACAGTAGCTCTGAATTCTGCTCTATACTGAGTCACTCACTCTCTCCAACACACATACCTCCATTAGCCTATTAACAATGTCAATCCTTCTCATCCAGGGTCTTCCTCTCCTTCATTATCCCTCCACTCTTCCAAGCATGATGTCCTTCCATAAGGACTGGCCTCTTCTGGCCACATGCCCAAAGTATGTCAGACAGACTTCAAAATCCTTACCTCCAAGGAGCAGTCTGGTTTCATCCTCTCTAGAACACACATGTTTCTTCTCTTGGCAGTTCAGGTTATGTTCAATACTCTTTGCCAGCACCACAACTCAAAGGCATCAATTCTTCTGCCATCCCTAGTCATTGCCCAGCTCTCTGATGCATAGCAGGTAATTGGAAAGACCAAGGCTCAGATCAAGTGCACCTTAGTCTCCAGACTTATATCATTGCTCTTTGGCCCTCTGTAGAGATCCCTGACAGTAGATTTTTCCCAACATAACTTATCTTTTGGTTCCTTGACTGCTGGTGCCAAGATAGTTGATTGTGGAGCAAGCATGTGGAAATTGTTAACAACCTCAATCCCTTCTTCATCTATCATGGTCCCAGTGTTGAGAATCTTTGTCTTCTTGATATTGAGCTTCAATCCATATTGAAGAACAGTTCTTGATCTTCTGTGATAAATGCTTCAAGTCCTCCTCAGTTTGGTGAGCAATGTTGCATTATTTCCATAAAGTAGGTTGTTGACGCCACATTCCTCCTAATCAAGTCCTGCCTTTTGAATGATTTATTTTGCATATAGATTGAAAAGGTATGGAGACAAGCTGCATCCCTGATGCACTCCTTTCCTGATCTTTGAACCAAGCAGTGTTTTCTTGCTCTGTTTTGACCATTATTGCCTGGCACAAGTACAGGTTTTACATGAGCACAATCAAGTGTTCCGGAATTCCCATTCTCCTCAAGGTTTGCCACAATTTGTTGTGGTCCATGCAGTCAAATGCCTTTGCGTAGTCAAGGAAACAAAGAATTCTCCTGGTATTCATTGCTTCCAGCCAAGATCCATCTGGCATTGGTGATGATATCTCTAGTGCCACAGCCTCTTCTATACTTGGCCTGTATGTGGGTAGTTCTCTGTCATTGTACTGTGCCAGGATTTTGCTTGTGTGTGTTATTAGTGTTACTGTCCAACAATTTCCACACTCTGTTGAGTTCCCCCTTCTTTGAAACGGAAACAAGTATTCCAGTTAGTTGCCCAGGTAGTTGTCCTCCAGATTTCTTTTTTTTTTATAGTTATTATTAAATTTTATTAGTTTTAATGAACATTTACAGAGATTTTGGGTTCTTAACACAACCTGGTGAGCACATCGAGGGCAGCATCTATATTAGTTGAAATATGCCAATTGTTATGCTGTCAATTCCTGGGGCCTTGGTTTTTACCAGTTCCTTCAGAGCAGCTTGACTTTTCCCTAAATCACCATTGTCTCTTGATCACGTGTTGTTTCATTAAATTGCTCTTTGTCAGCCAGAACTTTTTGGTACAGTGACTTTGTGTAATCCTCCTCCTCTTCCTACTTCTCTTCCTTCATCTCCTCCTCCTCCCCCCCTCCCCCCTTCTTCTTCTTTCTTCCTTCTTTCTTTTTTGTTCTTTCTTCTTATCTTTCTATCTTCTTGACTGCTTCTTGGATCATTGAATATTCTGCCCACAGCATTCTTAAGGGTACTGCAACTTAAGGGTTGAATTTGTTCTTTGATTCCTTTAATGTAAGAAATGCCAAGCGAGATCAGCCCTTAGGTTTTTCCAACTTCACTGTTCTAATGATCCTGGTATTTAGATTAAAACAAAACAAAAACCCAAAAATAAACAACAACTGCAAACAATTGATTTTATAGAAAAGAAAGCCCCTTAAGTTATTATGAATGTGGTGGTGGTGTTTTAGTGTGCCATCAAATAGGAACTGGCTCATAGCTGAGCATCCAGTGTGGTTTTAGAGGCAGTAACTGGCACAGGAGAAGACTGCCCATCTTTCTCCCACTAATCAGGTGGTGGATTTGAACCACATGCCTCTGGGATTGCAGGACACCATTCATTTTTACCTCCAAAAGATAAAAGTCCAGTATGATTAGAGGCTTTGAAGACCCTTACAGTTGATAATAAGGGGACTATTATAATTCATCATACTAAAGTAGAATTGCAACAGCATCTGTAATTAATTTAGAAAATGTGTAGATTACTTATATTATTGAAATGATTATATCCATCCTAGTAAAATAACTTAATGGGATTCCATTTTAGGAATGCATAATAATTAATTATCTAGGTTATTAGAGCAATTAGCATAGACTTGTATATGCACTACCATAAATAATTTCAAGTTTATAAATTACCTGTTTCACTTTAGATCTAAGGGAATTCAAACCACTAAAAATTACAATAAAATATACTGACATCATATTAAATTTCTATCATTATTGTTTTAATGAAGGAAAATGTAATTATCATAGTATTTTTATGTGTGTTTACAGTTCTATGCTCATTGCATTTAGCCTAACCTTTAATTGATAGTGTAGGACTTATTTAGGTGATAAAATGAGCTGCCAGGTGAGCAGAATTATCCACAAATACCATGGGCCCATTTCCTCAGATCCTGTGCAAACAATGTGATGAGTAAACTTAGGAATTATTGGAAGAATGAAGCACTGGTGTCCTAGAGGTAAGAAGTTGTGCTGCAGTCCCAAAGGCACACAGTTTGAATCCACCAGCTGCTCCGTCAGATAAGGATGCACACTCTCCTCCCATGTGATTTACTGACTGAAAACCTACTGGAGGGTTGTTGTGAATTGTCTTTGACACAACGGCACACAACTACAACAACAATGCTAAATTTACACAACAAAGAACCTCACTTGTGGTTGAGTTGATCTTACATTGCCAACTCACGTATTTCATATCAGAGTGACAATCATAAGGCTTTCAATGTCTGATCCTCATGAGGCAGATGGCCAGACATTTCTTTCAAGGCATTTCTTGGTGGGTTTGCATCATCAACATTTCAGTTTGGTGTAAAAGTCTTAAGAGTTGTGTTATCCAGAGATTAAACTTACTAAGGATCCCTAATAATTAAAAGCAATGCCATTATAAACCTGTTCTTATTTGGCATCTTTGTAAAACACCAGCCTCTCAGTCCTTTTGGTGTGCTCTTCAATGGCTGGTTCTGTGATA
The DNA here is from genome assembly GCF_000299155.1 of Elephantulus edwardii. Taxonomy (NCBI): domain Eukaryota; kingdom Metazoa; phylum Chordata; class Mammalia; order Macroscelidea; family Macroscelididae; genus Elephantulus; species Elephantulus edwardii. The sequence continues at coordinate 6,946,416 of NW_006399856.1, forward strand.
TCATTTTCCTCTGGCTTTCGCCTATTACTTGTCTGTCACTTAGATACTATTTTGTTTACCTTTACAAGATCTTGACTTTTGTGACTGTATTCAACCTTCTTCCATGCTTTTCTTTTTTGACTCAAGCTTATCTAATGGATTGATAAGAAAGCCTATATGGACCCTAGGAAAAAGAGAGGTTTCCATCTTTTCTTCTGGTCTCATAAACTTGAAGAGCATCAGCCTGGTATAAAATAGATATGAGGGGCATCTTATTTTGTCACAGGCTTACTAACCTGAGCATACATAACCCAGTCTTCCTTCTAATTATCTTTATGTCATGACTGCATTCTGATGACGCATAATCTGAGATCTAGTGACAAATGCTGCAAAAGAAGCTTCTAGTCTCTCTTTCCCCCTTTTTGGAAGTTAGAAGGTTATATATTGAAAATACCAATGTTAAAAAAAAAAAAAAGAAAAATCCTAAAGCCTTGCATTTCCCTGAGTAATCTTTTAAAGAAGAGATGCCCTAGAAGATTACCCAAACAGGAACTTTTTTATCTGCCAGGTTTGAAGGAGAAATATACTTTTATTGTTTAAGTTTCAAAGCCTCAAGTCATCCAAGGACATGACAGGCATGAAATATGATGGACATTGATATAAAAAAGACTCTTGGAGAGGCTTTAGGACCCTAGGCTCAAAGCAGTGCATCCACTAGACAGGGAATACGTGCATGACCTTGTCATGAGCTTCGAAATGAGCCTTTGCAAGGATCAAGTGTAAAGAACATAGAGATATGTGAGCTAAATACTTGACACAACCGACAGCCAAGGGAAAACAAATATACAGGTAACAAAACTTATCCCCAAAATACTGATATGATGATACCAGAGGAAAGGGTCATAAAATCTATAGCATTAAATCAATCATAATGTAAACAGGAATTGGCTGTAGGTATCAAAACACACTCAATTATTAACTCCCATGTTTCAGGAGCCTTCTGTGAGCTCTAGAGAAATATCTCTGCTGATGAACTCAATGCAGATGGATGAGAAGAAGGCTGCGGGCTCTAGGAAGTGCCCTCTGTAGTTTGGAGCTACCTCAAGCTTTTGGTGGGCAGGGTAGTACAGTCAGAAGACCAAGTATCAAAGTTATTAAAAACAAAACTTCAAACTTGTTGGCACTGAGTTGGAACAGACTCAAAGCTTGACCCTCCAACAGGCTTTTGGAGGCTGTAAATCCCACCAGTGGAGATTGTTCCTCTTCCGCCCCCCACCAAAGCAGCTGGTGGACTGGAACAGCCAAAGTGGAACTGCCTTTTAGACTAGTAGCACAAAGTCCTACCGACTGCCTCACCGGAGTACTCCGAGTGTTATTAGGCTGCTAAAAAGACGTGTGAGATTGATACTTTCTGGAGATTACCAAACACAAGACGTCCCTGAAGAAGGTATTCCACATTATGTTCAAAAGAAGGAGATGATATCTGCTGGGGGATACTTCATTTTGGAAATGCTGGTGGCGTTTAGTGCCACAGCTAAAGAGGATAAACTAGAGTCAGCGCTGTGCTTTTTGTCTTGGTTTCTGCAACCGCCACCCCAGCTCCTTCCAATACTCAAGGTCAATAGCAGTTCAGGGTCTTCAACGAGAATTAGAAGACTTTTAATTAAGATGTAATTTCAGACAGATTTTACACCAGATAGACTTCAATATAATACTGACTATGATTAAGCACGTTCATGATTGTACAGCCATAGACAGTGCTCATCAACAAATGAATGGATTGAGAAATCGTGGTACGTTTACATGACGGAATACTATGCAGCACTCAGGAGCAATGATTTGGAAAAATACTGTATAGTATAGGAGTGATTGGAGATCATTATGCTGGGTGAACTAAGTATCCTAAGGACAAAGACTGCCTAAGGCCATTACTGTGAAAATAGGCGGATAACTAGCAAATATGTTTAAAAGTCCAAAGGGAGAGGGGGAGGGAACAGGAAGGTGGGGGGGGGAATCACGAGGTCATAGAGTTTGGTGGGCAATGGGAGGGGATGAAGAATTAGGAAAGATTCAGAAGATATCTGAAAAGATGGGGTAATGGGGGCATAGATCAATGGCAATTGGTTTTATAAAATGCAATGTAAGGGAAGAATCATATAAAACACAATATGAATGTATGAAGCACAACATTTATGATTTTTATATGCAAATCAATATAAAATTTTTTTAAAAAATAAATACTGACAATTAGGAACTCCCATGACTCTTTCTTCCCCTACATCATCATCATCATCATCACCATAATTTTACATATATAAAGAATTTCTAGTATGTAGTGTATAATGTGGTGGGCTAACATAGAGGTCAGAAGTTCCAGTCTCTATACTGCTCTACGAGCAAAAGCAAAAGCTAGGAAGTTTCCCCTGTAAAGTTTTGGAGCCCTTGAAATTGGTCTGGGTCTCTATGACTTGATGACAGTGGGTTTAATGAAGAACAAAGCAGCTCCTTTGTATCGTGTAATGGGGTTTATAACTGTGTAGGCTGAGTGCAGAGAACAACTGATCTTGCAGTGAAACTTCAAACACGTTCTTTCCCTTGTTTTACATCTCTTTTTCTCTTCACTTCTCCTTTCTTTTCTTTGTTTGTCTACCACATATCATCTCCCTCCCACACACTCTCTCTCTCTGGTATAATGCTAGGTCTCTGAAGCATAACCATTAAATTTACTGTACCACTTTGTCCAAAACTCTAATTTATTCACGGTTTAAGTATCTATTTCCCTCTCTATATAGACTTCCATATAACATTGACTTTACAGGGCCCCTGAAAACTTGTTTCATCATTGCAATAACAGATTCTAAGCAAGATGTTGATAGATTTATAACCATGAATGTTGCAATTTTACTTAGTCAACCTAAAACACAATGTGTATATCTCTATTGCAAGAATGTAATAATTCATCTCATTTTCTTTCTAAAAGAGAAAATACCACATCCATCTATGCTTTCCTTCCTTTATATCATAGTGAAAATAAAAAGCTTAGAAACTAAGTGTTTTGAGTAGAAAATGTTTTAATGCAAAAATCAGAGCTTAATATAACCACAAGCATGTTTTTCAATTTCACTATTTTTAGATTAATTCCTCTGTTTTACATAGCCCTAACCTACTATTTTTTTATCTGTCCAGGATTAGAATAAAACAAACATAAACCCCTAAGAAAATAACAACACTGTAGTTTTGAAAGATAAGAAGTGTCATCAAAAGAAATTAAACTTGATAGTAGAAAAAATTTAAATTTAAAATATGTTAGAATTGCATTGTTATCAAAGATAAAAAATAAAAATGAAAAAATTATCACTGCTTGTAGCACAATAAAAGGCCATTGTAAAATAGGGAAAAGCCTTTTTTAAGTGTTTCAGGGATAAAGAAAATAAGCAAAAAACTCCTGTAATAATAGCTATACAGCAGAAAAATCTAACATTTGTTTTCCTAAATCAAATTTTACCTGTAGAGCCAATTTTCTTTAAATCATCCCTGCTACGAACACACAAATACAGCTCAAGAAGACAATGAGGGACTTTTAAAAGATATATGTATATTTTTTCCAAATCTGTAAACAATGTTATTTGTTTCCAAACTAGTCTTTAAATTACATTAGTTTATTTCACTGATATTTCAGAAAAGAAAAGCTTTTGAGATTCATTCTGGCCCAAAAATTCAGTCCTCTACCTGAGCTGTCTACTCTTATTTAGCTGACATTAAAAGTTAATAATATCATCTGAAAGTGTTCTGTCCCTTCTGCCTGACTGTGAGTCAATGTGTAAACATCTGAATACCAAGAAGCACAGCTTTGTGAGAAACAGGCTAAACCAAGTCGAGCTTTTCGTAATAGTCCTTACACATATGCACACAGACTCAGAGCATTGAGTATTTACTTTAAAAGTGAAAATCCTTTGTCTAAAAGGACTGTCAAAAGTAAAAGAAAATATGATGAGCATGACTGATATAGTCTTATAAACCAAAATAATATCTTGTAGTTGAAACAAAGCTAAAGGAAAAGAATTATACTAACCTTCAGTTTCTGGCAAATAAATCATACATTAATATCAAAAGTATCAACTGTAAGGAATATAAATAATACTGCATATTAAGTGTAATGTGATAGGTAGCAGCCTATTAAGGGATAACCACAAGACGTAGATGCTTCTCATTTGATTTTCACATACTTACGTAAAGTAAGGATTCCAAGTCTAACTTTGGTGAGAAAATGATACCTAATTGATATTTAGTAATTACTACAAGATTTAAGAGGTTGAGTCTAAGCAGAAAACTCTAACATCCAAGAGCTCTAACAAATATGCAGGTTCAATTTGTTTTTGACTGGGAGGTTGCAACATATTAGAGCGACATATATGATTGTTTCTAAGTACAATGTATTAAACAATAAAAGGTAGAATGTGGTTGGCTTTCTCACTAAATTTATAAAATTTATGTCAGTCTAGGCAAATACGTCAAAACAATCTAAATTGTTTGGCTAAAAGTGGACATTAAATGATAACAAAATACACTAGAATATTAGCAGAGGAGGGAGAGAACCGTTTAAAAGAGAGATATAACTGGGTATTCCTGTCATCACATGAGACTAGAGCGAGGGCTACATGGTGGAGGGGACCTGGGGGAGGGTTTGTAAAACAATGAAAGAATCCTTTCTTTTACTTTTCCATAATTTTTGCACTCATGTAGTTATAACTTGTTAGTCAAATTTGTGTCTTCTAGGTTGCAACACCCCCATGATACATCTTCAAGGATATGAACATGTACAGCCAAGCACAATCAATAAGAGTGCATCTAAATTCCAAAATCAATCTCCATAATAGTCTATGTGTTTCCTACTGCCAAAGGGGCCCTTTAGAGTAGTGAGAGAAGATCTTCACCCTGAAACCCACAGCGTCCCTTTTCAGCAGGAAGTAGCTAAGAGAATACGCCATCCCCTTTTCCTTATGACTCAGGGTGAAGTCTCTCTCAGGGAGGAGTGATAGGGAATGGCAAAGGACACACTGACAAAGAAGATTAATCAGAACTGGCTTTGACAGGCACTGTGGCATTTGGACAAGAACAAACTGGGAGGAGGGTAGAGAGAATAGTACAACAATGAATGAGTGGAAGCCCAAAATCTCTGTAAATGTTTATGAAAATTAATAAAATATAATTATATATAGGGAAAAAAAAGAAGCACCCAAAACAAAACAAAAAAAAAACCACAACACACAAACAAAAAAAACCAAAAAACAACCAACTCATTTATGGTGACTCAGCACCAACTCATAGCTGACACTCCAGCAAGTTGCTGATAAGTTTTCCTCCAAACGTATTTCCCCATTCCTCCTCAAGTCCAGCCTCCCGCATGATCTATTCCACATATAGACTGAAAAGGTATGGAGACAGAACACATTCCTGATGCACTCCTTTCCTGATTTTGAATGACACAGTGATTTCTTGCCTTGTTCTGGCTACTATTTCCTGGTCAAAATGTAGGTTTTACATGAGCACAATCATGTGTTCTGGGACTCCCATTTTTCTCAAGGTCGGCCACACTTTGTTTTGATCCACACAGTCAAATGCCTTCGCATTCACTGACTATGCGAAGGCATATTCACAAATAAATCTCACTGTAACTACAATTACAGTTTTGACATTTTCTTGAAATGGATACCCTTTTTTCATTGCTAGAGACCCTCATGGCTTAGTGGTATGAAGTTGTGCTACCAAACCAAAGGCAAACAGTTCAAATCCATGAACAGCTCCACAAGAGACAGTTGGGCAATCCTTCCCTGTGAGATTTAGAGCCTCTAAAATCCCACTGGAGAGTCAGCAGTTCATTCCAACTCGACAGCAATAAGTTTGAGCTTTGCCTTATCCATTTTCAACAACAATCTTTCATTTCAACCTCCGTTATTTATAATCTGCAAAGTCCAGGTGAAATAAAGGTCACAGTTGTCAAGTAGAAAGATCTACTTATGTTTATACAAAACAGTCACTGCTATGGTAACGAGTACTGAAGGCCAATGATACAAATTAGCTTTTGAACACATGCCAGTGCTTAACTGTTCTTCCTTGAATGGAAATAAGTGTTTATCTAGGCTGTGTAGTATCTTTGAGGACAAAAGATTGTAAGGCAACGTGCGCCTGCTGTGGAGACTCCTGGAGGGCTAGATTTCTTGTTGTTGTGTATCATTAAGTTGAAACAGATCCATAGCTTACCCTCCAGAAGTTTTTCAGAGGCAGTTAATTCATGGGAGGAGATTGACCGTATTTTTCCCCCACAGAGCAGCTGGTGGATTGGAACTGTATACCTCTGAGCTGCCAATGTATCTTCTTAACAGTAGGTCACTAGTGCCCAGTATTCCCTGAATTTCTTGTCCATGTTAAATGTTTGTGTCTCTGACAGGTGAGATTTTATAAGCCAACTGGCCCCCTCCACAGCAGTCTAGGTTAATAATGAGTAAGGAATAGATGAGAAAAGTTCTTATGAATCTTGCTAAAGAGTTTAGACATTTTTCCTGTGGACAATAAGAACTTGAATGTTCTTTAAATTAGAATGACATCTTGGAAGCAGGAGTAGCATTGACTTTCTAAATAACATGCCTTTGGGAATTCTATGAACTTTGATAAATGATGATAGTCACAGAAAGGCTTCAGGCCTTTTATTTATAGGGTCACTACTAGTCATGCTCGACTCGATGGCAATCAACAACAACACAATTACATAAAGACAATATTAGGCTAAGTAGAATCTTACTTAGTCTAAAGACACCATGCCAATCAGATCTAAGGTAAGACACACAATACAGTACATTGTTGTTGGTGGTGTTGTTAAGTGATATCTAGTCAACTACAACTCATAGCAACCCTATGCACAATAGCTCTGAACTTTGTTCTATCCTTGCTCTATCTAGCCAATTTCACTGTCTCTGACACACCTAACCTCACTACCCCAGTTTCTGTGTCAATCCATCTCATCCAGAATATTCCTCCCCTCAGCTTTCCCTCCACCCTTCCAAGCATGATGTCCTTCTCCCAAGACTGATCCCTTCCAACAACATGCCCAAAGTATGTGAGATGGAGCCTCAAAACCCTTGCCTCCAAGGAGCAGCATGATTTCATCCTCTCCAAGACACACCTGTTACTTCTTAATGGCAGTCCACAGTATGTTTAGTACTCTTTTCCAAAACCACAACTCAAAGGAATTCTTTTTCTTTTATATTTGGTCATTGTCCAGCTCTCTGATGCATAACAAGTAATTGTAAAGTCCATGGCCTTGATCAGGTGCACCTTAGTCTCCAGACTGACATCATTGCTCTTCAGCAGTCTGAAGAGGTAACTTACAACAGATTTTACTAACATCTTTGATCTTTTGATTTAATGACTGTTGGTGTCAAGGGTTGATTGTGGAACCTACCAAGCTGAAATTATTAACAATCTCAATCTCTCCTCCATCTGTCATGGTGCTGCTAATTGGCCCAGTGGTGAGAATTTCTGTTTCACTGATGATGAAAGGCATTTGACTGTATTGATCACAACAAATTGTACCTAACCTTAAGAAGAATGGGAATCTCAGAACACCTGATTGTGCTCATGTGAAACCTATACTTGGACCAGGAGGCAGTCATAAGAACAGAGCAAGAAAACACTGCATGGTTCAAAATGAGTGTCAGAATGTGTTCTATCTCCATATCTTTTCAGCTGTATACAGAGGCTGATCTTTATGAGGAGAAATGTAGCATCAGGGTTGGAGGAAGACTCATCAACAACCTGCATTGTGCAGATGACACAACCTCCTTGTTGTGGGAGGGGAACCTGAAGTACTTGTTGCAGAGGATCAAGGACTGTGGTCTACTGTATAGATTGAGGCTCAACATCAAGAAAATGAAAAATGACAATGTAAATACCTCCAAAAGAGTCCAGACAATTCTCTTAAGATCAATGGATGAACTACTTGCCCATGATCTCTTTTTTTAGATTCTGAAAGTGAGAATATTAATCCCTGCCTCCTTTTTCTTACTGGATTAAATACTAAGAGCATCCCATCAATATCACAATCTATCTGTAGCAAATATACAGTATAACTTTCCAAATATTATATGAAAGTAATCTGTTATTTTTATCTTTGCCTGTCACTTTCTTCTCAGCTAATTACTTTCAATTTGATTTATTTTACTGTAATTAGAAAACACTCTAAACTTACATGTATATATGTATGTATGGTTTTGTTTTTTTTTTTACAATGAACACTTTCATTCTTCTGGGTTTAAATAAAACTGTTGTTGCTGTTGATAGGTGCCATCAAGTTGCTCACAGCTCACAGTGACCCCGTGAAGAACAAATCTGAACCTTGCTCCATCCTGTACCATCATCACAGTCTCTGTCTTGGTCAAACCCTCTGAGTAAGTAGTCCATGTGTCAATTCCAGTCACGAACAGCCTTCTTCTCTCTAGCTGACCTAACCTCCCCAGAACGATGGCTCTCTGTAATAAGAGATTCCTCCTGAAAACATGCTCAAAGTAAGTGGAGACAAAATTTCAGTACCCTGTGTCCAAGAGGCATCCTGGCTGAATGAACTCCAAGCCAGATTTGTTTGTTCTTTTGACAGTCTATGGTATAGTCAATACTCATAACCAACACTATCATTCAAAGTTGCCAATTCTTTTTCTGTCATCATTATTTGTTTCCCAACTGTCAGGTGCATTGCAAGTAGTTGAAAAGTCTATGGCTTGAATCGGGCACACTTTGGTCTATAAACTGATATTCCTCCTCTTTAGAAGTTTAGAGAGTTTGTCGGCAAGAGATTTCTCCAGTGTAACACCTCTTTTCATTTCTTGACTGCTGCTACCAAGGATGTTGACTGAGGGTCCAAGTAAAATGAAATCATTGACAATGCAAAGCACACAGTTCTAATCCAACAGCTGCTCCCTGGGAAAAGGGTGGGTAATGTGCTCCTATATGATTAAACTACCTCTGAAAACCATCTAGATTATGAGTCGATTATAATTCAATTGTACACAACAACAACAATAATCATGATGTTGCCTATTGGTCTAGTTGGGAGGACTTCTGTCTTCTTGATGTTGAGATGTAACCTACTTTGAAGGCCATAATCGTTGATCTTAAGTAGGAGTACTCTTAAGTCTTCTTCACATTCTGCAAGCAAACTTGTGTCATCAGCCTGAAGCAGATTGTCAATGAGTCATCCTCCAATCTTGATGCCACATTCTTATTTATATAGTTTAGCTCCTCAAATGATTTGCTCAGCATACAAACTAAATAGGAATGGTGAAAAGATACAACCCTGACACAAATTTATGGATTTTAAACCACACAGTGCCCTTGATGTCACCATACAACTGCTTCTTGGTCTATGGATTTCACACAACTACAGCTAAGTGTTCTGGGATCCCAAAGTCAGCCATAATTTAGTATAATCCACACAGTGAAGTGGTTTTGCATAATCTATAAAGCACAAGTAGATATATTTATGGAATTATCTGCTTTCATCCAAGACCATCCAACAGCAGCAATAATATTCCTTGTATCACCACCTCTTCTTAATCCAGTCTGAATATTCTGGCAGTTCCATACTCATGTACAGCTCTATCCATTTTTCATAATCTTCAGCAAACTTTTATTTGCATATGATATTAATAGTATGGTTCCACAGTCTATTGGATCATCTTTTTTAGGAATATATTTATTATGAATAAAATTGTTGTTGTTGTGTACCATAGATATGGGAGAAGATTGTTCATCATTCTCCCACAAAGTAGCGAGTAAATACAAACCCCAAGATTTCAGGATTGCAGCACAGTTTCTCACTACTGTTGTTGTTGTTGTTGTTATGTGCCCTCAAGTTGATTCACACTCATAGCAACCCTATTTTTAACAGGTCTGAACCCTGCTCTATCCTGAGGCAATTTCATCTTCTCTGACACACCTACCACCATCACCTCAGTCATTTAGTCAATCAGTCTCATCCAGGGTCCCTCCACCCTTCCAACCATGATGTCCCTCTTTAAGGACTGATCCTTCCTGGTCACATGCCTGAAGTATGTCAGATGGAGCTTCAAAATCCTTGATTCCAAGGGGCAGCCTGGTTTCAACCTCTCTAAGATAGACCTATTTGTTCTTCTAACAGCACATTATATATTCAATACTCTTCCTTAGCACCACAACTCAAAGGCATCACTTCTTCTTCTATAGTCTGTATTCATTGTCCAGATCTCTGATGCATAGCAAGTAACTGAGAAAACAATGGCCTGGATCAGGTTCACCTTAGTCTCTAACATGATGTCTCTGATGTGATTGTTCTTCAGTACTCTGAAGAGGTCCCTGACAACAGATTTTCCAAGTGCAATTTGTCTTTATGTTGGTACCAAGAGTATTGATTGTGGAGGCAAGCAGGTTGAAGCTATTAACAATCTCAGTCTCTTCACCCTCTATCATGATGCTGCCAATAGGCCCAGTGGTAAGAATCTTTGTTTACTAGATGTTGAGCTTCAATCCATATTTAAGGCTGCAGTCCTTGACCTTCTGTAGCTAATGCTTCAAGTCCTCCTCAGTTTCAGCAAGTAAGGTCATTTGTGTAACACAGGTTGTTGATGAATCATCCTCCAATCCTGATGCCTCACTCCTCCTCATAGGACCCTACCTTCCAGATGATCTGTTTCACATAAAGATTGAAAAGGTATGGAGATAGAAGGCATCCCTGCTGTAAACCTTTCCTGATAGAATGCATCCCTAGTGTACACCTTTCCTGATTTTGAATCATGCAGCGTTTCCTTGCTCTGTTCTGATGACTGCCTCCTGGTCCAAGTAAAGTATTATAATGAAATATGCGAAGAGCTAGAGTTGAAAAATCAAAAGGAATAAATTCAATCAGCATTTTTTAAGCTGAACGAACTGAAGAACAAACTCAAACCTCGAGTTACAATACTTACGGATGCTGTAGGCTGAATGCTGGATCACCCAGAAGCATCAGAAAAAGATGGAAGGAGTACACAGAATCATTACACCAGAAAAAAATTGGCTGAGATGGAGAATTTCATAAAACAACATAGAATCAAGAGCCTATATTGATAAAGGAAGAAGTTCAAGCTGCTCCGAAGGAATTAGTAAAAAAACAAGGCCCCAGGAATCTATGGCATACCAATTGGCATACTTCAACAAACAGCTACCCTGAGTGTGCCCACCAGGTTGTGCGCTAAGAAAACTGGAGGACAACCACCTGGCCGATCGACTGGAAGAAATCCACATTTATTCATATTCATTTAAAAAAAAGGCGACTCAGCAGTTGTTGTTGTTGTTATGTGCCGTCGAGTCGCTTGCGACTTATAGCGACCTTATGTACAACAGCCCTAAACTCTGCTCTGTAGACTCAGCAGAGTGTGGAAATTATAAAAAAAAATATAATTAATATCACATGCAAGTAGGATCTTAATGAAAATTATCCAAAAGTGACTGGAATAGCACATCAAGAGAAAACACCAGAAATGCAGGCTGTGTTTAGAGGAGGCCATAGCACTAGGGACAGACAGTACAGACAATGTTAGCTTGATCTTAGCTGAAAGCAGAGAGGACCAGAGGAATTTCTATCTGTGGTTCATTGACTATGCAAGGGCATTTGACTATGTGGATCACAACAAGCTGTGGCTGACTCTGAGAAGAATGGGAGTCCCAGAACACTTGATTGTGCTTGCATATACTCGGACCAGGAGGCAGTCGTCAGAACAGGGCAAGGAAATAGTGCATGGCTCATCTTACCACTCAGATACATATAATTCTTATTTTATAGATGAACAAATTGAGGAAAATGGAAGTTAAATAACTTGTCCAAGATCACAAGCATAGTTTAAATAGAGATAAAAGTTTAACTAACTCACCCTCCTCTTTCTTCCCCATCATAGGGGAGGTATGTGGGAGATTTAATGTTTGAATACAGGTCAACTGACATGAAGGCAAATAATCTTAGCCAGTATTCTAGACCGATTCTCTAAATATACACCTTTTAAAAAAATTCACATTAATTGGGATGGCAGATGATATGAGCCAATATCTATAAAGAGCTAAGAGACATTTGTAAATTTTAATGAACTGTATACATGGTCACTGTTTTTAACAGAAAAAAAAACCCCATTAATTAATAGTTGAGTGACTAGAATCAACTCTGAAATGGGTTCTAACTCCAGCATCACTAACCAACTGTATAACTTTAGGCAAGGCAGAAAATTTCCTTAAGCCTCAACCTCTTCTATAAAATGGACAAGTAAGAACAGCATAATAAAAAAATAGTTCATGAGGACTAGAAAGATATCACACGCAAAACCTTTAAAATTGTGATTGGCTCACTCTCTCAATGAATGCTAATTATAATTAGTGTCATTGTAATATCAGCTTCCAAGATTTATGAGCAAATGTTTGCTCATCTCCAACGTTTAAAAAGATCACTCACTTTTTTGTTAAGCACACTTTTGCTTAGCCTATTATTTAAAAGTTCATAATTTTAGCTAAATAGCTCTGAGGTAAAACAAACCAATAAAATATAAAGTCTTGAGTAATCCTCTTAAGAATAAAAGGTCTAATTTGTGAAGTGCAAATAATGCTTTTACTAAGTATTGTCCCAAAGTATATTTCAGTACTGGAATGGAAATAACCATGGAAAAATTCAACAGTGACAAAAATAATTATTAAAATTACTTTAGCTAAAAGCCAATGACTTTTGTTCAATTTGAACTAATCTGGTGCTTAAAAATGTTCATTAAAAATTTTTAAGATTTGTGGGTTTTATTTATAGCTATTGAAAAGAAATAGGTGCTTCAGGCCTTTTGTTGATGGGGTTGCTATGAGTTGTGCTCAACTCAAAGGCAATTAACAACAAGGACAAATCACATCTATGAACACAAACACATAGCTTTGGTTAATATAAAAATTACTTACCTACAATATTAAAAAACCATTATAAATACAATAACTACTTTCAATCCTTGGAAAACAAATGTATATTCTCTATTTGGCAACAAGGGAAAAGTGCACTTTCCAAGCCACTTAATTAATAGAATTAAATATATTGAAGCACACTTTTCACAGAAAACAAAAAGACTAAAAACGATCACTAGTAAGTTGCCTGGAGTAATTTTTCAGTCCCCCTTTTTTTTCCCCTAGAGTGTCTACCCTGAGATGTACCACGTTCTTCTTTCTCTGTAGAAAACCGCCAGCATTATCATGGAAGCTCCCTGACAGTGTTTTACATTTTGAACAATACTAGGGGAAAAAGCTAAGAACTGTAAAAAACAAATATGAATGTTTCCCCTCCCCACTAAATAATGTGTTGGCTACTTGAGTTTCATTTAAGCACAAATGTAAAATGCAGATAAATTACGTTTATTCACAGCTGACAATTTTCATATGGTTAATATTATCAGCTGAAGATATGTTCCATTTTCTTAGTAAATTAAGTAATTGATAACTAATTTATCATCAATTTTCTATGCCTCTTGAGAAATTTTTATATCTGCCTGATTTAACATAGCAAAATAAAACTTGTACGGTAGCAATAGCAGCTACAAAAATTGTCATGAATAATTCAATCTGGGTTTGAACAGTTCTAGAATTTCATATCCTGATCAGAAATGTGTAACTACCTCTTTCCCTTAGAGAACAGTCTCCCCATTTCACAAAATTATGCCTATGTTTGTGTGGGAATAGCCTACTTTCTATACAAAAAAACCTACATGCTTCATTGCTCCTTGATACATATTAGATAAAGATGTGTCCCAGCTTTTCCAAGATTTCTCTGATATGATGTGGAAACTAAGAGTGCTAAATCTAGACCCAATCACTTGTTACCTGCTTCTAAAGGAAACATGTGGAAGGAAGAGTGAATAAATGCAAAGTAGTCAGCCTCCACTCTCAAACATACCCCCAGAAAGGGCTAACAAACACAATGGATAGAAAAGCCAATTTTTAAAGTTTCTGACACTATATACAGAAAGAACCAAAAGAAAAGGAAAGGAATACACAGTAATTGGACCAAAAAGAGTTGGTCAATATTAAAGAAGGCATGAGTGGAGGAGAAGGAAATGGCTTTGCAGCATTCAAGCTTGAGATGGCCTTTTTTCCAAAGTGTTAAAAAGCAATGACGTCAGTTTAAAGTCTGGTGGACCTTATTCAATCCATGTTGTTGTTGTTGTTTACTGTAGAGTCCAAACCGACGCACAGTTGACCTCCGGTGGGTTTTCAGAGGTAGTTCATCACACGGGAGAAAAAAGGTCATCCTTCTCCTGCTGAGCAGCTGGTGGTCTTAAACCACCTGCCTTCGAGACTGCAGCACAACCTCTTGCCACTAGGCCACCAGAGCGCTCTTATTCAAGCCATAGTCTTTTAAATTACTCCCTATGCATCTGAAAATTGGACAATAAATAAGGAAAAAAGAAGGAGAAATGCCTTTGAATTGTAGTTTTGGCAAAGTACTGAATATCCTATAGACTGACAAAAGAACAAACAAGTGTATCTTGGAGGAAATGCAGTCAGAGTGTTAGAGGTAAGGGTGGTGAAACTTTATCTCACATATTTTGGGCACATTGTTAGAAGGGGTCAGTACTTGGCAAAGGACAAAATGTTGGGAAAGGTAGAGAGGGTCAGAGAAAGAGAAGAAGAACCTCACCAACATAGACTGAACCAATGACTTTAACAGTAGGCGTGAGCAAATTGAAAATATGGCCAGGATGCACATCTGTTGTTCACATGTTTGCTATGAGTAGCAGTTAACTTGATGACACCTAACAATATGGAGAAGCTTGAGATGCCCCCATTTTCTACAGGTTGAGCTTTTCTATTTCATGAGAAATTATAATGTAACAGTTATTGCACTGGGATAGGGTTAAAAGGTTTTGAAAAAAATCAAACCTATTTCCACTGAGTGGATTCAGACACAGAGACAGTGTAGGACTGAGCAAGTGTGTTCCATAGTGTGTCTAGGCTGTAAGTCTTTACAAAATCCAACTCTCTCATCTTTCTTCCACAGAGCAGCTGGTGGGTTCAAACTGCCAAACTTCTGATTACCAGCTTATTATTCAATCCACTATACATACCACCAGGCATCTTCTAGATAATGTCAGTAGTTTTAAATTTTAATACAGAGCCAATTTCCCTGTACATCAGGTACATAAGCTAAACAAAAAATTTTATTACTTTGTTTTTTGTGAAGAAATAATGTATAAATCTAACACGACAAAATCTTCCTATTCATAGGTACATATGTGACTGCTAAAAGTAGCTTAAGATTGAGACCAGTTAGCAAAACATTGACATTTACTACCCACCCAACATTTAGCAATGGACAACTAAGTAGAAAATTGTGAGATACCATCTTACATATACCAATCTTAGCATGAACTAACGAAAGCCAAGGCCTTAAACAAGTTTGGATGAGGTATTCAACCTAGTAATGACAGAAATTTCTAGAATCATTGATTATTTGTACTTTAATAAGTCTTGGCACCTCTAATTAGGAAAAGTGAATTGTGAATGTATTTATGAGTATAATTTGAGATACTGATGAATTGTTATAAAGTGGTTATTGGTACTTGTCTTAAACCATCTTCCCTGATATCCTGTATGAACCATTCTTTTTCATTTCTATTTGTTTTCTACTAGAGTCTGTAATGGGAAAAATTAGGCAGATCCTGGGTTATGACAAGATCAGTAGCTAAGTGTGCCTTTGAGTTTGTAGATAAGGCTGAAAAGGTTCTTATTTAGCCTTAGTTTAATGTAAGAAACTTAAACTCATTGTCTTACATCAGAATTGACTCATATCTGACCTTACAGCAGGGTTTTTTGGAGTTTGCCCATCTTTGTCCCACTGAATTGCTGGTGGATTAGAACTGCCAAGAGGTCTATGTAGCCTTTGAATAAGCAGTGCAACTGTCTACAGACTATAGCAAATTATACACACACACACACACACACACACAGAGAGAGAGAGAGAGAGAGAGAGAGAGAGAGAGAGAGAACGCGTGCGTGAGAGAGCTGTCACTGCTGTTTGAATGTTTTAGTGAAAGGAAGAAAAGGCTTGAAGCATCACTGATTTAAAAGTTGTATCTGCAGAAAGTTAAGGTGATTATGACAGAGAATTTGTTGCAAATAGGGGTTGATTCTGTAATTTCATAGTGAAGGCAAATTTACATAACATTAAAGGTAAGCATATATCAGAAGTGGGATGTTGTAGCCCAGGGACATATGTACCAAAATGTTGGGAGAAGGTGGAAAGAGAGAGAGTTTCCATATTCATTATTATCTTAATACATTGTCATTACTTTGAAATATAACTACCTTATCATAACAGTACACTCCAGAAATAATTGTTTTTATACAAAAACCAAACATCTTAGCTCTCAGAAACAGAACTATGTTTTATGGAAACAATGATAATTTCCATTGTTACAAGCTTAGTTAATGGGTGGAATTCCTAAGCATTTGTACCACTACAAATAATTGCTAAGTATAATGATTATATGCCCACGGATAACTCCGTGTAGGTCACTGTGGTTATTACTGTGAATCTGGATGATTGAAAATATAATAAAAATTAATCTAGTCCCAGACGGGCAACTGTTGGACTCTTTTTGAATTTATGAAACACTAAAATTAAAAATGGTGTTGTGCATCATCTGTGACAAATGAAGAAGCTTTTCCATAATGTTCCCTATCATTTGACCCAACGAACAAATAAGAACACCTTCTGGTGGATGAGAGCTGCTCAACAGGCCATCTATGTCTAAAACTGAAGAGAGATACATTCAAGGACACAAAAGACAATCTGAGAGAAATTGGAAATCGAATCTCCTAGTTAGATGATGTATTCATGCATGGAACACACTCAAAAGATAACCACTTCATTAAAATTTATGTTTACATTTACTGTAAAGTCATGTAAATATTCCTTCTTAAAAGATAGGAACAGAGCCATTATCATTATTTAATGGACACTAACTGAACACTTTGGGCGAAACGGCTGTCTTCCAGATGCCAGATCCCTGCTCAGTTGCCAGGTGCCCAGAAAGGCCAGGGTGCTGTTGAAACAGCTGCAGGGATCTAAGACCCAGAGCACAGCTGTTTTGACTCCACTCCCACTTTGAACCTTAGGGCTTAATCAGAGCACTTAGCATCAAAGATCTTTCATACCTATGACCATGACCTTAACAATCTCTTCCAGGACATTTTCCCACCTTGCCAGCCATGGGCCTCAGCCAGAAGGCTCCAGCACCCACAGGTTTCCATCATGCCACAGTGCCCTAGGCCTCAGCTGGACCCTACACCATGATAATCAGATGCCTCATTTGCTGTGAAAGGTACAACACTTTCTCTTGAGTGTTTTGTATAGGGGAAACTATTTGGAAATCCACAGGAGAAGGATGGACAATCTCCTCCTGTTCAATGTACTGCCTCTAAAACCCCCCTGGAGGGGTCAGTTCTGACTCAAAGGCTTGCCACAAAATAGCAACTACTTTATACCTTCGGTGTGCACATACTTGCTTATCATTTGCTCTGATTTGCAGGTTGCTCTCCTGGGAATAACTTGTGGATTGTTGTGATGCTAGAAGCTATGCTACTGGCTTGTCAAATGCCTAATAGGTCACCCATGGTGGACAGAGCTCCCAGATTAAGACAGACTAGGAAGCAGGGTTGGGCATCCACTTCTGAAATAACAGGCCTCTGAGAAACCCAATGAACAATAAGATTCTCATGGGAAGCTATAGTTTTTAGAGGTAGAGCCCAAATTGGAAGTCAAACAAAATGAGGAGAAACAGCTGCAAATGTCCACCAAAATAAACCCAACATGCAGTTAAGATGTGTTAATGATAATTAGCGAAAAGAATGTAAAAACTGGAAACAGTGAAGAAGAAATGGTAGTCAGAAAGTACAGACTTGGTGCCAGCACGGGGGACAGAAATCAAACGATCGAATTTTGTGTGCTTAATGATTTATCCATTGTAAACACCTTTACAAACAGAAAAACAAACAGCAACTTGACATACGAACCTCAGGCTGATGACATCTGTGGAAAGGATCCTTGGAGAAACTCAATATCAGCTATCAAAACTAGACCTGGTGCTGACTGTGAAACAGACCATTTCTCAGGGAAGTTCAAATTTAAGTTGAAGAAAATAAAACCATGTTCACAAGAACCAGTAGATTACCTGAATCTCTCCCACCTGAATGTAAACATCATCTAAAAAAATAGGCTTGAGGCATTGTACACCAATGATCTAAGACCAGAGGAGTTGTGTGGTAACACCAAGGATATCAGTCACTGAATAAAATTCAAGATAGTTACACGGCTGAGTAGAGTTAAATTTGAGCTTCTAATCTTACTGAATGTTTTCCAGTGACACTAGAGTGAAGGAACAGCCCAGAAGAAGATGTTGGATGAGAAGGATTTACACAGTAACATGGGCAATGGGATGAGGTGTACGGTAGTTGGTGAGACTGGCTCAGGACAGGTCAGGTTTCAGAGTATTGTAGAGAGGATGAGTCATAGACGACTCAACAGCACATTCTGTATATTACTTTTAAATAATTAGTTAACCTATTGTTGTTGTTTTTGTTGTTGTTGTTAAGTGCCATCGAATCATAGATGATTCATAGCGACCCTATTAACGAGAGTCCTTGACACTTGTGTGCGTGACTTTCATCCCTTCTCCAGGTTCATAAGGTTTCTGGAGGCAAGCTATTTACAGAAGTGAATGCGACTAGGGGGACAGAGAAAGCCACAAGCAACCAGAGCGTTCCATACCTGCCTCTCCCCTAGAAGCCAGAGGCTGCGTGCAGCTTACACTATTATCTACATATAATTGCCCTTCTGAGGGGAATTTTCTTGAAGTTTCAAGGAAATACAACTTCTTTCCCTTTGTCAACTCAAAATTTAAATATTCCCTTTTGAGTATTTTGTTTCCTTCTTTGTGGATGGAATAACAAAAATTCCAGCATATCATAAGCTTGTTGTAAATGTTTTTGTAGTTGTCACATACCAATGAGTTGGTACCTAAGAGACACTGACATGCACAAGAAGAGACTGATAGCTTCCTCCTGCCGAGAAGCTGGTAGATACGAACTCTTTATCTTTTTATTATTTATTTATTTGAACTTCTATATTG
>NW_006399856.1:6970858-6976178 GCF_000299155.1 Elephantulus edwardii
AGCTTTAAGAGGGGAAACACAAGTTTGAGGAGGGTATGATAATGTAAGGAGAAGTTGAGAGCTGTACATATAACCATGGGATAGACATATGGAAAGCATTAAAGCTTGAAGAAGAAAGGGTTGTAGGAGAGGAGTGTAAATGGTGACAGGATGGCATGATGAAGTTGGACCTGGGACAAGCTGACAATCTGCACGCTGGTAGACTGTTCCACAGGAGACAGGACAATCAACTCCCATGACATTGAATGCCTCTGAAAGCCCACTGTAGGGTTAGCTACAAATCAGTTCCCAATTAACAACACGCAGTGACAACGGCAGAATGAAAGGGGGGTGGTTAATAACTAGTAAGGAAAGTAAAGAGCAATTGCAACAGAGAAGATGGAAGTTGAACGGAAGGAGTAATTGTTGTCCTTAAGTGCCATGTAGTAGACTAAACCCCACAATGTTGCTGCTGTTTGTTGTTACGTACCTTTGACATGCCTGAGACTCAAAGTGACCCATAGCGACCTTATGTACAATAGCTCTGAAGCCTGCCCTATCCTTAGCCAGTCTCGCTGACTCCAAAACACCCACCTCTATTACCCAGGTTACTATATCAATCCATCTCATCCAGGGTCGTCCTCTCCTGTACTGTCTCTGCACCATTCTAAGCATGATGTCCTTCTCGAAGAACTGGTCCCTCCCAGCCACATGCCCAAAGTACGTGAGACAGAGCTTCAAAATCCTAGCCTCCATGGAGAAAGTTGGTTTCACCCTCTCCAAGTCAGACTTGTTTGTTCTCCTGGAGGTCCATGGTATGTTCAATATTTATTTCAGCACCACATCTCACAGGTATTGATTCTTCTTATGCAACCTGAAGCCTGAACCCTGCTCTATTCTGTGTTCGACCTATCCTGTGGCAATCTCACTATCTGACACATTAGAGTCCATTGTTAAAGTCACTATGTCAATCTATCTCGAAGGTCTTCCCTTCCCTCACGGATCCCCCACTTCTCACAACATGATATCCTCTTCCAAGGACTGGCTTCGCCTAGCAACACATCAAACAAAGCAGGTGAAATGATGTTTCACCATCCTTCCTTCTAAGAAGCGCCCTGGCTGCACCTTCTCCAAGACCAGACAATTGGAGATTGCTAATTAATCATGATCATTCTCATTTTTTTAGTAAAAATTAGCATTATATGAATAAATAACACACTTTTTAATAGAAGATTGCTAGATAAGGGAAATAATTATTTATAAATTTAAAAAAATCCTTAGACATTTTGTAGTTTGATGGAAAATATTCTGTATGAATAGGAGAAAAATATTCACCTAAATCAGTGCTTAAAAACTCTCCTAACAAATCTGATTTAAAATCCTTCTGGTTCTTTGACCTGAGGAATTGCCCTCTATAAAAATGCAAATTAGTACGCTATTAAATTTTTTTAAATTATTCAGCATGTAATGAGAACATTTCTTACTATGACTTGATTAGAAAAATATTATAAAAAAGGATATTTTGGTAAGTTTGTGCTTTCTAAACAAATGGTATATCATTAAAAAAAATTGTTGTTTTATTATATGCCATTGAGTTGCCCATGACTACTAGCGATATTATGTACAATAGCTCTGAAGTCTGCCCTGTTCTGAGCCAGTCTCACTGACTCTGACACACCTAATCTCATTGCCCCAGTAACTGTGCCAGTCCCTTTCATCCGGGTTCTTCCTCTCCTGTGATATCCCTCCACCCTTCCTAGCGTGATGTCCTTCTCCAAGGACTAGTTCCTCCTGGCTGAAATGTGATCTTATGAATTATTTTTATTTATGTTTAAAGAAACTATTCTAGGCTTGAGTATAGAGGAAATAAATATTTCAGCCAAAGTCATATGACAAAAAATTGTATACTATTAGCAAAAGTATATATTAAGTTATAAAAATTATTTCAGCATTGAAAATAATTATTAATGAAAATTATTTCATTCATTAGTTTGGTTGGTTTATTGTCTAGCTGTAGTATGTTTTGGAGTTAACCAGACCTGATATAAATTCATTTTTTGTTATTCTGAAGCTCCCTACGTATGTGTGTATATTTCTATGTGTGTTGGGAGGAGAGTGAGAAAGAGAGTAGTAACTGCCTTACAGAAATACAAAGTTCAGAAATGACATATATGTGCTAACTGAATCCTGACTATCACACACGCTAAGCGAAGCATAATTGATGATTATTATTTATATTCTTACCATTATTATTATCCATAATGTATTAAGATCTTTTATACTATAGCTAAAAAACTCTGTTAACATTGACACTAATTGACTAAGAAACTCAAGGAAATAAATAAATTCACTAATATGTATAAAACAAAACAAATTTTTCCTTGTGGTTGTTGCTGTTTTGTGCTGTTGAGCCAAGTACGGCTTATAGTGACTCTATCAACAATAGACTCTATCAACATTTGGACTCCGTCTATCATGTACCAATGAGGGGAAAAAAGTTCTAAACACCCCAAGCCTATTAGTGCCATGCCTACAGAGATAAACAGAGACCATTCAGTTGATATACTTTTGAAATTAAGACTAGAGAATATGAAAATATTAGGGAATATGAAAATTTTACAGTTATTTTTACATTATGGCTAGTAAAATTTTTCAGAGAATAGAGTGAGAGGTTAGAAAAAGGAACAGTAGACTAAGTAAGTGAAAGAGAAATGAGCACACGGAGGAGAAGGAGAGGGATGAAAAAGTAGAAACAGACAAATTGGGCATGAAGAAGAGATACAAAGAGCAGCTCAGGGAAAGAGCTGACTTGAGGTAATGGCTTAACTTCCTTTAAAGGATATTACTCAAGGAGATTAGAAGTACAGGGTTGTTGTTGTTTTTTTCTCCTAGTGATTGTTTCTGCTGCCTAACTCATAATGCTTTAACTTTCTCTCCAAATAGCTTACCAGTACAAATCCTGACAGAGAAATTATTCCCTGGGTTGTAGTAGCTGTTTTCAGGACAGCTAGCTGTCTTTCGAAAGGTTGGAAATTAAGCTAAAATCTACAATTTTGCCTTTGACTAGGAGCTAAATGTTTCTGTCTTTCCCTTTTGCACATTTGCATTTAACAGAAGCTTTTCTGTTAACTCCCACTTAACAAACACTAGATCGATCAACATCCATTCGCTGTACAAAAGGCACTAGTAGTGTTGGTGATTGCTCAGAGCTCTCAGGCCAGGTTTATGTCTAATGGTTCTGCTCCCACTGCCCAGAGGTCAAGATTACAGGAGTTTGCTCCCATACCCTTTTCTAAGTTGGTTATCTTGGCTAGTATTTTCATCAAGATGAAAAACATTAGTGTGATAAAGAGAATTGTTTCATACGAAAACAAAATAAATGCTGTTGGTTAATGATGGAGCTCTGAGGCCTGGTAGAAAGAAGCTGCACAGCAATCTCTCAAACGCATGGTTTGAATACACCAGGGGCTGAAGGAGAGAGGATGGGAAATCTAATCCTGTACAATTAACTGCCTCTGCAAACCCACTGAAGGATCAGCTAGAAGTCAGTTCTGACTCAATGGCGCATAACAACCACAGTGCGTGATGAGATCACCCAACTGTCTAAAGTTCTTGCTTTAGCCTAAAACACCCCACAAATTTAAATTATTGTTATTAATGGTATGATATGTACAAAAATATGACAGAATTCCATCGGCAGACACTTAATTAAAAATGTAAAGAAAAAGCTATAGCCTTATATCAAAACACTAGCACACGTATAAACTGAAATAGAATACATAAGTAGGAACATATAATTTGTATCGTTCCCTTAATTAATCAACTTGTACAATCCATTAACCTACTAGTATTTGTCATGACAGACAGGATTGTATCTACAGAGCTCTTAATTAACAGACCATATGCAGTATGCTTCCCACTAAGAAAAAGAAAACAATAGGGTTTACATAGTTGTTGTTATTGATTGCTTTTGAATAGAGCACAACTCATAGTGACCCTATGAACAAAAGGCCTAAAGCCTTTCTATAACTACTAACATTTATCAAAGTTCATAGAGTTTCCAGAGGCATGTTGTTTAGGAAGTGAATGCCACGCCTGTTTCCCAGGTTTAGATAGTAGCAAGCGAAATTTTGCAAATGATAAAAGTATCCAACCTTAATCACAATAAATCATATGAAAATTATTTGATAGGGTTAACATCTTATTCTGAGACATTAGTCTTCATTAAGTATAATAGAAATAAACATAGTTTGTCATACTTTCAGTTGAGATTGCATGAACAACTGCCAGAAAATAATACTCTTTACCTGAAAATAAAAATTAAGATGACTTTATAAAATTTTAAGGCACCATTCAAATACTATAGAATACAGAGGCCTTGGAATAATAATTTTCCTTAAAAATGTTTAATTAGAATATTAAACATAAGAGTTAAAGTGTTTCCTGTTATTATAATCATGCAAATTCATTGAAAAGTCTATTTTCAATAGGTTTCAAATAGTAAGCTGAATTCTAATCCTCAAAATAAATGATAATTTGTTGGGGGCACCTAGGGAAGAACACTGGCAAAATTGATAAGTAAAATCAACAAATGACATTAATAGTTGTGGAACTCTTTCTTAAAAGAAATCCTAAAAAATTCCCTAAAAATTATTACTATATTATTATTCTGAGTTGGCTGGCACTTCAAGCACTTTACTGAATAAATATGCACAAAGGTGCACTTAGTCTATACTGCCACCAAGTGCCTAAATAAATTAGTTTTAAGATTCTTGCAATAACTCTAAGCAGATTCATTCTGTGCTACTTCTACCATGAACAGCTATAAGATAACCATAGTTCATATGTGATAGTAAAACGTCAAATGTCCTACCAGCTCACTGGAAGTTCATGCAGTCGAAAAATTTTATTCAGCTGGAAGTCAAATTTACAAGGCGAAAGATCTTCTTTATACAAATACAGACTGAGATCTGGTTTTTTATATATTGGAAAAACTGAGTCCTAGATGGGGTGGGGAAGGAAAAAGAAAGAATTCACTCAATCACTCAATATTCAATCAGTGCATGCATTAATATTCTGTGTTGTCTCCATGATACATCTTCAAGGATATGAACATGTACAGCTAAGCACAATTAATAACAGTGCATCTGAATTCCAAAATCAACCTCTATAATAGTCTATGTGTTTCCTACTGCCAAGGGGGCCCTTTAGAGTAGTGAGAGAAGATCTTCACCCTGAAACCCCCAACGTCCCTTTTCAGCAGGAAGTAGCTAAGAGAATACGCCATCCCCTTTTCCTTATGAATCAGGGTGAAGTCTCTCTCAGGGAGGAGTGATAGGGA
>NW_006399856.1:6976278-6977329 GCF_000299155.1 Elephantulus edwardii
CAGTACTTTGGAGAGGTCCCTAACAGCAGACTTTCCCATGGCAATATGTCTTTTCATTTCCTGGCTACTAAGAAAGTACCTTTGAATATATTTTTGCTTAAATTTTCTTTCTGTTACATAGCGTCAATAACAATAATCTGTTCTCACAGAAATACAGTGCATTAGCCAGCTATGCTATTAAAGTGACACCTCAAGCAACGGTTGTTAGGATGGGCCATCTCTCTCCCATCTATCATGTTTTTTCCATCATGTGGCTAAACACTTACAAAGCCTTTGATCCTCATGAAAAGGAGGAGAGGGAACAGAGGACCTCCCTGAAAATCTTGTGCTTTGCTCCCAGAGGAGTATACACCGTCTTTGGTTAAGTATGAGTCACACAGTCAAATCCAGTTCAGAAGGAGCTGGGAAATACAGTTTTCCAGTAGGGTCAGGAAAGGTCGCCGGATTAATGAGCTACTAGCTATTTCCACCACACATAATTTATGACACCAAATTTTTCTTTCATAAGATACTTTAAAATTTATTTCATGTGCCTCCTAAAAGCTATGAATGAAGAGGAATTAGGAGGCTGAAATAGTGACTGGGTAGTGATAATAGTTATGCATACAAATCTTAAGAATGGGCATTCAAATCTACCAAGATGTATCTCAGAAAGCAGACCTGTTAATCCATGTCCAAAATATACTGATTTCAAAAGCCTACATGACAGTTCTGCTCTGTACCATGGAGCTGTCATAAGCCAAAACTCCTGTGAAGACAACTAGATTTTAAAACCATTGAAGTAACAAAAAGGTAAAGTATTAGTTAGATAATTTAGGGATTGCCTCTGTGAAAAAGTGACAATTGAACTGAGTTGTAAGTGTTATATGTTAGACATACAAAAACTGAGAGAAGTGGTAATACAAGGACAGGGAAAGGGAAGTTGGGACTGCAGGAAAGAGCCTCAGCTGCAGAGCCTGGTGGGTCACAGGGCAAAGGAGGGGGAATCTAGATTTCATTTAAAAGAAGGAATTTGTTTTAAACAGTATTAGAAGTAAAGAAAATAATTTTT
>NW_006399856.1:6988950-6997314 GCF_000299155.1 Elephantulus edwardii
TATACTACGACTCCTAGTCACCTTATGATCAACAGATCTGAACCCTGTCCTATTCCTATCCTGTTTCTTCTTCATCTTCTCTAACACACTGGAGTCCATTGCCGTAGTCACTGTGTCAATCCATCAAGCGGAAGGTGTTCCTCCTTTCACTGACCCCCTCTTCCTTTCCAAGAATGACGTCCTTTTCCCAGGCATAGCCTTTACAAGTAATATGCCCAATGTTTGTTAGAGGAAGTTTCGCCATCCTTGCCTGTAATGAGTGCTCTGACTGCACTTTTTCCAAGATGTACCTGTTCATTCCTTTGCCAGCCCACATTCACTACCCTTCTCCACACAACTCAAAAGGATCAATTCTTCCTCTGTCATCCTTAGTTACTGTTCAGCTCTCAAATGCATAGCAAGTGACTGAAAAGATCATGGGCTGAATCAGGGGCACCTTAATCTTGAACACCACTGTTCCTCAACTCAGTGACCTCCTACTTGAGTTTGCAAGGCTCGAAAGGTTGATGCGAGGAGAGTTGCTGTCTTTCTCCTGTGGAGCAGCTAGTAGATTTGAACTGCAGACCTTTTTGGTTCGTTGCCTGACATATTACATACTATCCCACTCAGAATCCTTTCTATTCCTGCAGGAATTATATTAAAGGCTTCATTCCATAATTTTTTTTTTTTTAGTATATACACAAAACACATGTTAGAACAGGCACAAATCAGTTGTGTAACCAATCTTTCTTCTAAACTATATGTTCTTTCTGAAAATTATTTGAAAACATGAATTAAAATGAACATGTTATTTTGTACTACTGGTCAGTTGTTTTGTTTATTTTTTTCAATAATGCATCCATTCTCAACTATATTATAAGTAGCCAAAGTGTGGGGTAACTCTTGTACCACAGACTCTAATATTCTTATTTTATTGCATAAAAATTCTATTAACACATAATAAAATTTGCTCACAGATTGATCATTATTTTCTTCTTTAACCCTGAGGAATGATTTAAGGTCACATAGTAAGAATAAATTAATTTTTAGTCATTGGCGTGACACATTCTCCCATGCACAAGGTAACTCTAATTGGAGATAGAAGATTATTTTCAGTTTTTGAAAAAGGAGTTTTTCTTCAATGTAAAGAAAATATGTTATTAAGAAAAATCTTAATGACACTTAGTGATGGAGAGATGAATTGTTGTATTTTACAAGAGAGAAGGATTGTCAATTCCTGAACACTGAATCCTTTAAAATTGTTATTAGAAAGAGAGATATTTTATTTATCTGGACAACCATTCAAACATGTTCAGAAATGATATTTTATCCCCAGCATTTTTTTATATGGGAAAGATATCAGTGAGCAAACCAAACTAAACCAAGCCCACAACTATATAATCCATTCTGAGTGGTAGCACCACTAGTACTCCAGTATGAATGACAAGACGCAGGCAATGAGAAAAACCGACAAAAATGCCGCCCCCATAGAGGTTATATCATCTGATATAAATGTAGAGCTAGGAAAAGAATGTTAATTTCCATAAACTTGATAGTATATCTGATTTTTTAGTAATATATATTAATATAGGAATGCCATGAATGTTAAAATACTGCAAAGGGGGGAAAACAAGTCAAACTTATTTTCATCACTCATACAGCGAAACTCTGAAACGTGTGGGTGAGAGAGCTCAATTGGATTGCTTTGTGTTCCCCGGTTTCCAATTGTCCCCTATTGGCCTAGCTTGATTTTACTTGCTGTTAGTGATACATGCAAATGTTTTCCTTCTCTGGCAGGTATCTGCCTTAAGCTGGTTCTGGTAGTCCAAAGCTTTACTGTAATTACCACTAACACTTGGGTTTGATTACTTCATTTGTTTTTTCTTGTACTGAATTTTCTCAATATTATCCCCCTTTCATTTCTCAACATTATACAACTATATTTTTACATCATTAAATATGTTTGGAAAAGGGTACATGATACATTTTACCTAACTGTGTAGCTATTTGTGTTTCTTCCATGACTATCCAGGCTAAAGTTTTCTATGACTCTGCACTGATTATCTTATTAATTCACAGGTTTTTAAGCAAAAAGAAACAATTATACTGTTGTTTCTATTTTTATATACTGTTGAGTCAAAACCAACTCATCACTGATTCTCCAGTGGCTGTTCAGAGGTAGTATATTGTATGAGAGCAGCAGCCAGTGGATTCAAACAGTGTGCCTTTTGGTTGGCAGCACAACTTCTTACCATATCTCTTTAATAGATTACAGAACCATACCAATTTATACAGCCATTTTGTTGTGTTTTTTAATTAGTCACATCTTTGCAATTCACATAACAGACAAGCAGACTTACACTTTTAAATAATCTACTTATTGAACATTTTTTATTGATATTAATATGATCTACTTCTTTACAAGCACTGATGTAGGCAATTAAAATCCAAACTGGAACAAAACAAACAAAAATATTTTATAGTAGAAACTTGCATCCTAACTCAGGAGATCATTGTTCTTATTATGTGCCCTCAAGTCACTTATAGTTCATAGAGACCCTTTGTACTTACAGCTCTGAACCCTGCTCTATCTTGAAGCAACCGTATTGTGTCTCATACATCTACCCCCATTTACTCCAGTCAATGAGTCAATCAATCCTATCCAGGGTCTTCCTCTCTTATGCTGTCCATCCACTCTTCCAAGCATGATGTCCCTATCCAAGAACTGGTCTCTCCTTGCAACATGCCTAAAGTATGTATGGAGCTTCAAAATCCTTGCCTCCAAGTATCAGGCTAGTTGCACCCTCTCCAAGATGAACCTGGTTATTCTCACAGCAATCCATGGTATATTCAATAGTTTTCTCTAGCTCCACAACTAAAATGCATCAATTCTCCCTCTATCATATCCATTGTCCAGATTTCCTATGCATACCAAGTAATTGCAAAGACCATGGCCTGTATCAGTTGCACCTTAATCTCTAAACTGACATCGTAGCTCTTCAGTACTTTGCAAAGGTCCTTGACAGCAGATTTTCCCAATGAAATTTATCTTTTTATTTCTTGTCTGCTTATACCAAGAGTGTTTATTATGGAGCCAAGAAAGCTCAGGCTGTTAAAAATCTCAATCTTTTCGCTGTCTATCATGATGCTGCAAATTGGCCCAGTGGTGAGAATCTTTGTCTTCTTGATGTTGAGCTTGAATCCATATTGAAAGATGCAATCCTTGACCTTCTGCAGCAACTACCTCAGGTCCTCCTCAATTGAAGCAAACAAGGTGGTGTCAACTGCATAACATAGGTTGTTTATGATTCTTCCTCCAATCCTGATGCCACATTCCTCCTCACAGAGTCCAGAATCCTGGATGATCTGATCCAAATATATACTGAAAAGGTATGGAGATAGGTTGCATCCCTGGTGTATACCTTTCTAAATTTTGAACTATGCAGTGTCTCCTTGCTCTATTCTGATGATTGCCTCAAGGAGACCATGGATAATGGAAAGAATGAACATTTAATCCTATAGTATCTTGGCAGTTCTGGTGCCTTAGAACATAAAGAGTTGCATTACCAACCAAAAGGCTGGTGATTCAAATTCACCAGCTTTTCACAAGAGAAAGATGGACAGTCAATTTCTCTGTCATTTAAACCTCTGAAAGCTGGCTCCAACTTGCCAGCACACAACAGCAATATAATACCTATCAAGTGATACATCTATGAAAGAAGTGTTTCCAGTTGATAGGTAAAAGTGTATATAATTAAAATTTTCCTTTTCACTTCTTAAATATATTATGTTCCAAATATTTACTTTTTTCTTTTTTGTATGTCATTTTTTCCTGACTTGCATATTTATAGCCCAGATTATTTTTATTGCCATGATAGTATTTTATTTTAATAATGTTATTTGGTTTTGGAAAAGACAGAAGACAAGTTTTTATGGTGTAAAATACAGCAACATGGATTAGAATTAGCCTTGAGCAAGTTTAGACTACAAAAATATATCTGGAAGCATAAATT
Source organism: Elephantulus edwardii (assembly GCF_000299155.1). NCBI lineage: Eukaryota > Metazoa > Chordata > Mammalia > Macroscelidea > Macroscelididae > Elephantulus > Elephantulus edwardii. The sequence continues at coordinate 6,992,943 of NW_006399856.1, forward strand.
TAATAACTACAAAATTTTTTAAAGCATTCTTAAAGCAATCATTCTATAAAATCAGGCATTAAATCAAATGTAATCAACTGGGTCCTAAATCCTATTTGCTATAGCTGAGGAGAAAGTATGAAAATGCTGAATAATTATGCTAAAAAGATTTATAAGACTATGAAGTCCTACCAATACTAATTCTATCTAAATTTAGAGGTTTTCATCAGAGAAAAATCCTATGATCCTTTATCTCTCACAGTGTATAAACTAGTCTAGGAGATGACAGCAAATTACATGAACAGGACTGGTGAGGTGAATGTGGGATATATAAATAAGAACCAAGCATATACAAAACAGAAAGCAAAAGACATCTTAAAATCATTCTTTCAAGCCACATAGCCTTTTCCCTTTCCTTGTATTTCAAGGTACAGTTGGACGTCAAAGCTCTTAATAGTACAGTTTTATAAACCATCGGTTCTCAACACAGAGTTCACAATGAAATCACCATGAAGCCTTAGAACATATGGAGGTAAAAAAGAGGAGTATATAAAGCAAAAGAAACATTTTACATGTCTGTATGAACATATTTAAAATGAAGTCTAGTGGCATAGCATATTATGTTTTGCATTGCTAACCACAAGTTTCCAGCAGTAATCCACCAATGGCTTTTTTGGGAGAAGGAGGAGTAGTTTTCTCCTTTCAGACTTACGGTCTCTGATGCCCCATAGAGGGTTGTTACAAGTTAGAACCGACTCGATGGTAGCAGATAGGAATTTTATTTGAGGTCAAACACATTTTAACCTCAAAATTACATCTTTCATCTTACCACCTTACAGACCCTTTGCAGCTGAGATGTCCAAGGCAGCACATTCTTTCTTGAGTGGCTACCCCCTATGGGGAAAGCCAGCATTCTCTTTGGTCTCTTTCATATTAATCTCTTGTATACCTACGTTTCTCCAGTCTCCGAAGGGATCCTGACCTGTATTCCTTTTACTTCAGTCATCGTCATTTTATGCTTTGATATCCACTGAACTAATCTTCAAAAGAAATATTCAGGCCAATTTTTAACCTAAAGTTTCAATCATTCCAGTATTCACTCAACATTTAAAGGTCTACAGGGAAGAATATTACATAAGGTACTTAGCACTTCATCAAACTTAATTAGGATGGGAATAGAAGAAAATGTCAAATCACAAATTTAGATAGAAATAAGTAGAAAGTACTGTCGCTTATATGAATAAGCAAAAAAAAATATTTTGGAAAGAGAAGTGTTAAAGAGATATTTACTGTGTATATATTGTAGATGGATGGAAAGATAGATAGACAGCTTTGAATATAAAGCTGAAGGAAGAAAAAGGAATGATAAAGAGATCATATTACTATATTGTTGTTAAATTCTGTTCAGTCAAGTATAACCCATAGCAACCATGTGAACAAAAAATCTAAACATTATCCTACCTTGTGCCATCCTCACAAACTTTGACATATTTCAGTACATTCTTGATGTCAACACATCTCATTAAGGGTCTTTCTCTCTGTCACCAATTCTCAACTTTTCTAAGCATGACATCCTTCTCCAAAGGACAGCTTCTCCTAGCAACATGCCCTAACTTTGTGAGACCAAGCTTTGTCATCTTTGCCTCCAAGAAGCGCTCTGGCTGAACCTTCTCCAAGACATATCTGTTTGCTCTTTTTTCAGTCCATGGGATATTCAGAACTTCTCCAACACCCCAAATCAAAGTCATTAATTCTTCTGTCACCCTTATTCACTGTCCAGCTCTCAGACACATAGCAAGTGATTGAAAAGAATGAATCATGTAAATCTGCAGAAACAATAAGATATCAAATACAAGATGGCTAGGTTGGCTCAGAATAGGGCAAGTTTCAGAATAATTTGTCATAGTGTCACTTCAGTGCCAGTAGACTCAAGGAACATCGCAACATTAACAATATAAAACTAGCAAGAAAAGTGCTTACTTAATCTAAAAAGGAAAAATCTCTGAATACTTAGAGATGTAAATGGGTACATTTGCAGATATAGTGTAAATGCAACATACAGATTAGGTACTGTACAGTTCTAATCTTTTAAAAATTTTATTACATATATAAATTATCAAAATAAAATTCTTATGCAAATTTTTAGCAGCCTAAGAAAATTATTGTGAAAGTTATCTGGAATCATAAACCAAACAAAATTATTTTGAAATTCACAATGTCTCTATTTTGTTTTCTGTTATTTCCTATGCAAAGACATATGACCGTGTAGATCATAACAAACTATGGCTAACACTGATAAGAATGAGAATTCCAGAATACTTAATTGTGTTCATGTAAAAACTATACACAAACCAAAAAGTAGTTGTCTAAACAAAACAAGAGAACACAGCCTTAAAATTAGGAAAGGTGTTCTTCAGCGTTGTATCCTTTATATGAACCTAATCAATCTGCACAGGGTATCGCAATGGGAAAGTCCGCTGTTAGGGACCTCTCTAAAGTACTCAGGAGCAACAGTGTTTCTCTGGAGACTAAGGTGTGCCTGATACAGGCCATGGTATTTGCAATCACTTGTTATGCATCAGAGAGCTGGACAATGACTAGGGAGGACAGAAGGAGAGTGGATGCTTTTGAGCTGTGGTGCTGGAGAAGAGTACTGAATGTACCATGGACTGCCAGGAAAACAAACAGATTCATCTTGGAGAGGATTAAACCAAGCTACTCCTTGGAGGCAAGGATTCTGGGGTTTCGTCTGACATACTTTGGACATGTTGCAAGGAGGGACGGGTCCTTGGAGAGGGACATCATGCTTGGGAGGGTGGAGGGACAACGCAGGAGGGGAAGACCATTTATGAGATGGATTGATTCGGTGACTGGGGTGATCGGGATGGGTGTGTCAGAGGCAGTGGGGTTGGCGCAGGATAGAGCAGGGTTTAGAGCTGTTGTTCATAGGGTCGCTATGAGTCGGAAACGACTCGAGGGCACATAACAACAACAACAACAACAACAACAACAACAACAATCAATCTGCAAGCAAACAAAAAATGTAGCTGAATTGTATGAAGAATAGAGTCCTTGAACATGGTAAGCGTAGCTTCCACATTTAATTGAGATTCAAGGCAGTTTCTGCTAGAGAATCTAAGTGAGTTACAACTTTGCCAGATGACGATATTTGCTAGTACTATCAGTACAGTACTGCAAACATGAAGACTCATCCACAGCCTGCATTATGCAGGTCACACAACCTTGATTGCAGAAAGTAAACAAGATATGAAAATTACTGAAGATTAAAGAATACAGCCTTCATTATGAATTCCATCTCAAGATCACAAAAACAAAAATCTTTACCACTGGAAAAAAAAGTAACATTGTGGTATCTCTCGCTCTCTCAGTCCCTCTCTCTTTACCACAGAATTGAAATCAGCCATACCTGACCCTCCAGTAGGTTTCAGAAGCTGTGGATCCCAACCAACAAAAATAGAGTGATTGCCTATCTTTCTCCTGAGAGGTCATTGATGAATTCAAACCTCCAGGGAAAAGTCGCTGATGATTTCATATGACTTGGATCCACAGTAAAAAACAAAAACAACAAAAAAATCCATGATAGTAGTAGTGAAGAAATTAAAAGGTGTAAAAAGGTGTACTGCATTGGAGAAATCTACTCTTAAAGACCTCTCCAATATGCTAAAGAACCAGGATGTCAATTTAGAAATAAGGTGCATCTAATCCAAGCTATAGCATTTTGGTTTTAGGTTTTTGGTTGGGTTTTTTTTGTTTGTTTAGTTTTTGGAGGCTTTTTTTCCTTGTTGTGTGTGGTCAGATCTGATCCAACCGGGAAAGGAAGGAGATTGCCTTCTGCAGTGGAGCATCTGGTGGATTAGGGCCTCACACCTTTGGTATTGCAGCTCAGTTTCTTGCCAGTAGGCCACTAGAGCTCCCTCAAGCCATAGTATCTATTTTTTCATGTCCATTGTGCTTTATATAATCTTTCATTTATATTGTGTTTCATACAACCATTCATATACACTGTATTTTATATAATTAATTACCGTTGATCTATGCCTATTATTACCCCATCTTTTTTCTTCTTTTTTTGTATACTTCGTTTTATTTTGGTTTTTTAGAAATTTTTAAGTTTTATTCTGAGTTATTTACAAAGTTTGAATGCATTGTTTTTCACAAAAGATCCCTCCCATTTCCTTCACCCCACCCACTGAATTGTGCAACCCTATGAAATAGGAACTCTATTACATTGTTGGTGGAATTGTACAATGGTACAACCACTCTGGAAAGTAATTTAGTGCTTCCTCAAAAAGCTGAAGGCAGCATGGCACTTTCTCAAAAAGTTGCAAATAGAAATACCATTTGACCCAGCAATTCCACTACTGGGAATATA
>NW_006399856.1:6997524-7001059 GCF_000299155.1 Elephantulus edwardii
CATAAAAAAGGACAAATATTGCATAGTGCCACTCTTGTAAAACATGACTAATATCAGGGTTGGAGGGAGACTGAGAAAGATGGGATAAATTATGTATACTGCATTGAAACAGATGAGGAAGAGAACTGTTTAAAAGGGATATATGATTAGATATTATTGTCATGACATGAGTCTAGAATGAAGGCTGCATAGTGTAGTAGACTTGGGGGGGATGGATTGTATAAAATGAAAGACTTTGTCTTTTACTTTTCGAAGAAAAGAGAAAACGGAGGGGGGAGGTTGGGCAGGGAGAAAAGTGCAACAATGAATGAATGGAAATCCAAAGTTTCTGTAAACTTTCATTAAAATTAAGTAAAAAAAAAACCGAAAAAAAAAAACCCCTCCAAAAGAACCAACCAATCCAATGCCTGGAAAAAAAAACAAAAAAAAGAAAAACGGGGCTTAAATGGAAACTTGTACACCAATGTTCAAAACAGTATTATTCACCATCACAATTATCATGGAAATAGTCCAGATGTCCAACCATAAACTAATGGCTTAAGAAGTTTTGGTACATTCACATGATGGAATACTATGCAGGACGCAGGAGAAATTATTTTGTAAATCATTACCTTTGGGAGGTACTAACTTTGGAAGGATTGAAGAGCATTATGCTGAGTGAACTAACTCAGTCCCATAAGCACAAAGATTGTATAAAACCATTATTGTAGAATGAGTATGAGGATCCAAGGGAGGACGATGGTGAAAATAGAGTGGTGAGAATGTTGTGTGTTGGGGTGGGGGTCAAGCCATAGTATTTTAAATTGCTTCCTATACATCTAAAATTTGTACAATGAATAGCATGACAGAAGAAGAATCAATGCTTCTGAATTGTGGTCTTTGCAATCACTGGTTATGCATCAGAGAGTTGGACAATGACTAAGGAGGATAGAAGGAGAAGTGATGCCTTTGAGCTGTGGTGCTGGAGAAGAGTACTGAATGTACCCTGGACTGCCAAGAAAACAAAGAGATTCATCCTGGAGAGGATTAAACAGGCTGCTTCTTGGAGGCAACGATTCTCAGGCTGCGTCTGACGCACTTTGGACATGTTGTAAGGAGGAAGAGGTCCTTGGAGAGGGACATCATGCTTGGTAGGGTGGAGGGACAGCGCAGGAGGGGAAGACCCTCTATAAGGTGGATTGATTCAGTGACTGGGGTAATCGGGATGGGTGTGTCAGAGGCAGTGAGACTGGCACAGGACAGAGCAGGGTTTAGGGCTGTTGTACATAGGTTTGCTATGAGTTGCAAGCGACTCGACGGCACATAACAACAACAACATTGACTATCTCATGGAAAACCCAAAGAAGAAATGCATATGTTTGGAGGGAGTGTAAATAAAGTTTTTCTAAGGGGAAAAGATGGTGGAACTCTGTCACATGCACTTTGGGCATGTTGTCAGAAGGGATTAGTCCTTAGAAGCAGTTATCATGCCAGGAGAGGTGGAGGGTCAGTGGGTGATAGAGATGAAGACCCTCCAGGTGACAGGTTGACAATAGGCTTGAGCAGGACAAAGATGGTGGGGACAGTTCTGGGCAGGGCAAGGCTTTGTGTTGCTGTTCACAGGGCCACCTCGGAGTCACAGCTGACGACACAGCATGGAGCAACAATCTAACACCAAGTAACATGTCTAAGTTAAAATGACTCAAATTCTATGGAATTTTAAAAAAATTCCTTTAAAATATGATGAATATATAAGAATAAAATATTATTAACCATTTAATTATCAATATGGCATAGAACATTTTGGTATTTTGAGAATGCAAAGTTCTCCACAAAGTATTATAAAAACCAAACTCACTCAAGCTAAGGATAAACTAACTTTAAAAGGGGAAAATTATGACTCTTCATTAAAATAAAAATTTACAGCATAATTTCACACCTAGGAATTTTTCTAACAAAGGTTCACCAAGTTAAAAGGGTTTATTAATTTATTTATTTCATTTATTTGATATTTTTTTCTGATTTTGGCTTGTAAATTTCAGGACTTAATGTAATACTTCAAGTTGAAAACAATCTCAGAGTATGTTGTGGAGGCTGATTTATTTTAAAAAATATAGTACTACTCCTGTAAATAACCTGAGGTATATGCACATCTTATAAAACGTAAATACATAGTATAACCAACTGAAATGGTTGTTAAAATATTTAAAAATGCATTTATCCTATTTGATAAATCGCTGCCATACTCAATATTTTTCTTATCATCTCATTTTCACTATTTTTCTAGCAGGACAGACACCAACTTTCTCATCTTCATGAAGATGTATTAAAAAAAGATAATCTATGGCACTTGACTTGGAGCCAAAACCAAGTTACCTAACAACAGCATGACATACTTGAACCTCCAGTATATTTATCCTATGGCCCCTACCCCATGACATCTTATTCTGATAATTCCATGTCCATGATTCACAGGCCTTTGGTGTTGTTAACGTTCCATCTAGTTACCCATGACTCATAGTGACCTTATGAACAACAGCTCTGAAGTCTGACTTGTCCTGAGCCAGTCTCACTGACTCGGACACATCTACCCCCATTGCCTTAGTTACTATATCAATCCATCTCATTCTTGGTCTTCCTCTCCTATGCTGTCCATCTACCCTTTTGAGCATAATATCCTTCTCCAAGGACTGGTCCCTCCTGGCTACGTGCCCAAAGTATGTGAGATAGAGCTTCAAAATCCTAGCCTCCAAATGGAAACTTGGTTTCACCTTCTTCAAGACAGACTTACTTGCTTTCTTGGCACCTATTTGTTTTCTTGGTAGTCCATGATAGGTTCAAGACTCTTCTCCAGCACCACAACTCAAAGGCATCAATTCTTCTGTCATCCTTAGCATTGCCAACCTCTCTGATGCATAGCAAGTAATTGGGAAGACCATGGCCTGGATCAGGTGCACCTTAGTCTCTGGACTGAAAAAGTTGCTTCTCAGTAATCTGGAAAATTCCTGACAGTACATTTACTTAATGCGAATCATCTTTTGATTTCATGCCTGTTGGTGCCATGAGTGTTGATTGTGAAACTGAGCAAGATTTAACCTCAGTCTCTTCTCAATCCATCCATCCATCCATCATGGTGCTGCCAATTGGCCTAGTGGTGAGAATATTTGTCTTCTTGATGTTGGGCTTCAATAAGTATTGAAGACTAAAGTCTTTGACCCTCTGCAGCAAGTGCTTCAGGTCCTCCTCAGTTTCAGCAAGCAGGGTTGTGCCATCTGCATAACATCTTCCCCCAATCCCTATGCTACATTCCCCCTCATAAACCCAGCTTCCCAGATGATCTCTAATGCATTGGTATGCATTGGTCTGGTCATTAAAGAATTTTAATACTATTCCTGAATTTTTTCACTAAAGGGAAATTATTTATAAGTTATATGATCAACTTTAAATGGTAAGTTAGAAGATATATATAAAAATTCACTCTCTGTATGTATATATATAATTCTCTGTGTATATATGTATATAATTCTATTTGTGAGAGATATATATGTGTGTGTGT
>NW_006399856.1:7001456-7033615 GCF_000299155.1 Elephantulus edwardii
GATGTGTCCTGTCTCCATACCTTTTCAACCTGTATGCAGAACAGATTATCTGGGAGGCTGGGCTCTATGAGGAGAAATGTGGGGTCAAGATTAGTGGAAGATCTATCAACAATCTGTGTTATGCAAATGACACAACCCTGCTTACTGAAAATGAGGAGGACCTGAAGCACTTGCTGCAGAGGGTCAAGGAATGCAGCCTTCAATATGGATTGAGGCTCAAGATAAGAAGACAAAGATTCTTACCACTGGACCAATTGGCAGCATCAGGATGGATGGTGAAGAGATTGAGATTGTTCACAGCTTTATTTTGTTTGACTCCACAGTCAATACACTTGGCACCAGTAGCCAGGAAATTAAAAGACCTATTGCCATGGGAAAGTCTGCTGTTAGGGTCCTTTCCAAAGTTCTGAAGAGCAATGGTATCTCTCTGGAGACTAAGGCGTATCTGACATAGGCCATGTTCTTTACAGTTACTTGTTATGCATCAAAGAGTTGGACAATGACTAGGGAGGATAGAAGAATTGATGCCTTTGAGCGGTGGTGCTGGAGAAGAGTGTTGAGTACCACGGACTGCTGGGAAAACAAACAGATTCATGCTGGAGAGGATTAAACCAGGCGGCCACTTGTAGTCAAGGATTCTGAGGCTTTGTCTAACATATTTTGGACATGTTGTAAGGAGGAACCGGTCCTTGGAGAGGGACATCATGCTTGGGAGGGTGGAGGGACAGCATAGGAGAGGAAGGCCGTGTATGAGGTGGACTGATTCAGTGACTGGGGTAATAGGGATGGGTGTATCGAAGACAGTGCAATTGGCACAGGACAGAACAGAGTTTAGGGACGTTGTACATAGGGTCACTATGAGTTGCAAGCAACTCAACGGCACTTACCAACAACAACTATGTGTGTGTGTGTGTGTGTGTATAATTTTCTCTATCTCTATCTATATATATCATTCTACATATATAATTCTCTATCTCTATATATAATTCTCTCTCTCTATATATATATATAATTCTCTATATGTATATAAAATTTTCTCTATACATGTATATAATTCTCTGTATATCTATCTACATAGCTATCTATATATCTATATCTATATCTCTATATCTCTATAATTCTCTGTAAATATAGTGTGTGTGTGTGTGTGTGTGTGTGTGTGTGTGTGTGTGTATAATCATTCTGTGTATGTAAAACAAAAAGACTCTTCTTAGGTAAATGCTACACACTGTATGTGTAAAACATTTTAGAAGGTATCTGTAATTACATTTGTAACCTATAACTACAGTAAATGACTATCAGAAAAGAGAGAATTGTTTTTTATTTTGTACATTTTTATACTATTTGAAGAGTTTAACATATGCATATAGTACTTTTAAATGTTTCAAATAAAGTAACTATAATTTAAAAAAATACAGTATCCTATACATATTCCCAAAAGTCAAACACACTGCCAAGTCAATTTTAAATTATAGTAACCTTCAGTCAGGTTCCTGAGGATATAAAATCTTTATGGGATGGGGTGGCCCATTTTTCTCTCATGAAGCAGCTGATAGATTTGAACCACTGACCTTTCAGTTAGCAGCACCACATATCTATGTTACCAGGGCTGCTACAATACACATATTAAGTGATCCCACTAAGTACAAATACGTTTCATCCATGACTGCACTAGACAAGACACAGTGAAAAACATATTTAAATGACTACGCAAAGCAAAATTTGTGTAGGTAGAGCAGAGGCTCTGCTCATTTCTCAATATTGTTCAATCCTCCTTGCAGTTAAACTGAAACAAAAAACCTGTTTCTGAACAATAGAATGTGCATAGAAATTGTATTTTCACACCTTAAATATCTCCTAAAGTGTATCATCTCTCCTTTTGCCATGGTAACTCAGAGAACTCTCTCAGATGGTGTAGTTACAGGATGGTAGATCATATCCTTGTGTCACTGAGCGCACTGGGCCACCATTTGCAAGATGGAGAAAAAAAAATGAGATCTCTCTTGTGAAAGCAATGAAGACTCGGAAGTGTACAACTTGTAGTAGCAAGTATTATCTACACTGGCCAACAGAGCTACAGAATAAGTGGCCAATTTATAAAATTTGAAGTGTATCATGATAGATGGTGAAGAGATTGAGATTGTTAACAGCTTCAGTTTCCTTGGCTCTACAATCAACACTCTTGGTACCAGAAGTCAGGAAATTAAAAGACGAATTGTGTTGGGAAAGTCTGCTATCAGACACCTCTCCAAAGTTCTCAAGAGCAACAATGTCAGTCTGAAGACTAAAGTGCTCCTGATACCGGCCATAGTCTTTGTAATTACTTGCTATGCATCAGAAAGTTGGACAATGACTAGGGATGATAGAAGGAAAGTTAATGCCTTTGAGCTGTGGTGCTGGCGAAGAGTATTGAATGTATCATACACTGCTAAGAGAACAAACATGTTCGTCCTAGTGAGGGTGAAGCCAGGCTGCTTCTTGGAGGCAAGGATGATTCCGAAGCTTCATCTGACATACTTTGGACATGTTGCAAGGCAGGATCAGTCCTTGGAGAGGGACGTCATGCTTGGGAGGGTGGAGGGACAGTGCAGGAGAGGAAGAAACTTGATGAGATGGATTGATTCCGTGGCTGGGTAATGGGGACACGTGTGTCAGAGACAGTAAGTTTGGCACAGGATAGAAGAAGGTTTTAGGGTTGTTGGGCATAGGGTCGCTATGAGTTGCTATGAGTTGCAGGTGACTCAAACAGCACATAACAACAACAACCAAAATTTAGAAAATTTAAAACCTTAAAATACAAATGTTTTAATTTTCATATTAAAGAACAATTGTATTCAACCAGTTTTGGTGTCATTTTTTCTTTATCTTAAGTCCCTGTGTGAAGAATGATTTATCAGAAATGGGAGGAAGTTTTGTTCAGACTCCTGTGCTCTCATTATTTCACTCATCACTCAAGAACCCCAGGCCTGTGATAAACCTCACATATTACCATCTATAAATGACTGACAGCTGACATTATCAGCAAGTCTTGATAGAGCTAATTGACATTCACAGTCTAAGTATGAACATAAAAAGACTCAGAACAGAAAAAGTCTTCCTCATACATGTATTTGCTCTATTTCTTGCCCTTTATGACTGTGTGCAGTATTGCAGCCTTAGATCTTGGACAGAATAATTAAACACTGTTTTCTCAAAGCTATTTAAGTGCTTTCCCTTTAATACAGTGGCTGCAACAATGGACCTAAGAATTTCAGATATTATGAGAATGGTAAATGAGGGAACGATGGGCAAGTTTCAGATCCATTGTTCATTGAGTCAATATGAGTCATAGTCTATAAAATGGCACCTAATGGGAACAAATTCTAGAGTATTGGCTAAGAATAACAAATATACTATAGACTGGCAGAAACCAACAAGTCTGTGTTATGAGACGTGCAACTGGGGTGCCCCTGGGAGGCAAGGATGGAGAAACATCATCTCATATACATGAAGCATGTTGGCAGGAGGCACCAGTAACTGGAAAAATACATCATGCTGGACGCAATAGAGGGTTAGTGAAAGAAACCAAGTCCCTCAAGGACATGATTGACACAGTGACTGCAACAATGGACTCAAGTGTGTCAGAGATGATGAGGACGGCTCAGGATGGTTCAGATCTGCTGTAGGGTCACTTTGAGTTGTACTCAACTCAACAGCACCTCACAGCTGCAACAGTAGAGCACTTGATTACTTTTTAAAGTTGTATCCTATGTGATAATATTCACAAAATCATCTTAGTGTACTTTTTTTCCTTCCAGAGACGCTTTCTTCATTTTGACTCATATCAAAAACAAAGTACAGCCAATAAACTATAATTTGAAAATTTACCTACTTCAACATATTTTTTATAGTTTCAGACTAAGCTACATAATGGTGTCTGAAATTAATATAACAGATGAAATATTTGAAAAATCTAAAAGTACTGGAATGACAATTTTATTCTTCTTAGTATGTATAATGTTTGGCATAAGCTGAGTTCTTTTCAGAAATACTTTTAGAGGACTAATCAAGGTCAACACAAAAATTCATGCAGAAAAAACCTTACCTTTTATGTTAAGCAAGAGTCATGTGCATGATGTTAAGTAATTATAAATACTATTTGGAATCTCACTACATTAAGTCATTTTCAATGGTTTTAAAAGATAGTCTTCACATCTGTAACCACCAATTTCATTACAAATTTATTTAAAATAGAAATTCTCATTTTCCACCCTAAACTAATCAGTGGTTCTGGAAATTGGGCCTAACAATGTATGTTGTAATAACTTTTCCAGGTGTGATGCTTGCTAAAGTTTTAAAACCAATCATTTCTTAAAATTACAGTTCACTTTTTAGCAGTTAGCAAACTTAACTAAAATATTTAAAAATACATCTGATTGCATCAAAATTATGGATCAGATGTTGTTGTTGTTAAGGGCTGTTGAGTCGACTATGATTTATTGCATCTCTATGCATAATATCTCTGAACTCTGGCCTATCCTGAGCCAAGTTCACTGTCTCTGACACACTTATCCCTCATTACCCCAGTTACTATTGTCATTGTTATGTGCCATCGAGTTGCTGTGATTCATAGCAACCCTATATATAACAGCCCTAAACCCTGCTCTATCCTGTGCCAACTTTATTGTCTCTGAAACACCTACCTTAGTTACCTCAGTCACTGAATCAATCCATCTCATTGAAGGTCTTCCTCTCTTGTGCTGTCCTTACCCCTCCTAAGCAAGATGTCCTTCTCCAAGGACTGGTCCCTCCTTGCAACATGCCCAAAGTATGGCAGATAAAGTGTCAGAATCCTTGCCTCTAAGGAGTAGTCTAGTTTCACCCTCTCTAGGATGAACCTGTTTGTTCTCCTAGCTATCCATGGTGTATTCAATATTTTCCTCCAGCAGCACAGCTCAAAGGCATCAATTCTCCTTCTGTCATCCCTAGACATTGTTCAGCTTTCTGATGCTTAGTAAGTAATTGAAAAGACTATGGCCTGGATCAGATGCACCTTAGTCTCCAGACTGATGTTGTTGTTCTACAGTACTCTGGAGAGGTCTCTGACAGCTGGCTTTCTTAATGCAATTATTATTAGAATGTAGAAAAATAATAAATTGTACATTTAGCCTAATGCATAAGGACTTAAGTTGCCAACTTAAATCTACCAATTACATCACTGAAGAAAGATGGGCTACCTTTATTTTTGAAATTTGGATGTTCTGAAAACCTGCTGGAACATCAGATATGAGTACTGATTCAAGAGCAATGGCGGTGGGAAGGCTCTTAGTACTTTCAATATCTCAATCCACATTTTAAAAGACTTCTTATTAAAAAGATTTATAATACACAGAAATAAATATGGCTTATTATATTCTATATTTTCTCAATCCAATGTAATGAATCACTTGTATATGCCTTTTCTAACGATAGCCTTGTAATGTTCACAAATGATTTGCTGGGCTTCAATCTTGCAAAAGAACTGCTGCCTTACTTTGAAAATAGTGACTTGAATGTCCATCCAGTAGGTTTGAGACAACTTTGGACCACCTAAGAAATTTGTCAATTTTTCCATCTCGATAGGCTCATATAAAAGGTCAGTCTTAAAAAGCTGAGTCCTCACTATCAGCTAGAAGAATCTAGAGCAGAGCATACCATTTGGACCTGGGTTAACTGTGCCAAGAACTTCCTAGATCCAGAAGAGAAAATGTTACATGGAAAACAGAAGGGACTGTAGTGGACTTGCCAGCACGTGGACAAAGGTGTGCTTGCTGACCAAGTGAGAATGAATTGAGTAGTTTTGGCCAAAGACTGACTGATGCAATCAGGAATCTCTGATAAAACTCAATAGAGTTCCAAGAGCTAAACCACTTCTCCAAGCAGGATGGAGGACTGAGTATGTCCTGTACAAGGGGCCCAGCACTGCATGACTCTGTGGGTCACAGCAGGCTTGGATAGGGTGTTCGTTGCCTGAAGCAGGGGTGATAGAAAGGCAGCCTTTGACCTGAACCAAAGCATATCAAAACAGACACAAGAATGGATATGAGTAATCTGAAGAAGAGTACACTGTTCCCTTTTGAGAATCAGTTGGTGGTGTTTAGTATTTGCTCTCTAATAAAAATGCGTTCGGTGTCAACAATGTGTGTCAGGCTCCATCACAGATAAATGTTCTCAGAGAATAGTTGACCCCTCATTTCTAGCAGCCTTCTATTTGCCTAGAATTTGAGGCACAGGAGACTGTCTACAGGTGCAATCATATGACAGATAGGAACAAATGCCTTGAATCATTCTCAAAAGAATATACACTCCGGTAAGGAACTTGACAAAAAACTCTTAAAACTTGTTCGTTGTTATTATGTAAGGGCCAGTTGAAAATGTCCCATAGCTGACTCTCCAGCAGGTTTTCATAGGCAGTAAATTGCACAGGAAAATACTGCCCATCTTTCTCTCCCAGAGCAGCTGGTGAACTCAAACCATCTGCCATGTGGTTACCAGGAAAACTCCTCATCACTAGCTCATCAGATCCCCCATTATAATAACTGTTACTGTTAATGTGCCGTCGAGTCCTTTGTGACTCATAGCGACTCTATGTACAACAGCCCTTGAAACGTGCTCTATCCTGTGCCCACTTTACTTTCTCTGACACACCTCCCCTTGTTACCCCAAGTCACTGTATCAACCCACCTCATCCATGGTCTCCTCTTTCTCTGTCCCTCCACCCCTCCATGCATGATGTCCCTCTCCAAGGACTGGTCCCTCTTTGCAACATGTCTAAAATATGTCAAACAAAGCCTCAGAACCCTTGACTCCATGGAGCAGTCTGGTTTCACCCTCTCTAGCTATGTATAATATTTAGCAATAATAAGTATTTAATAATGAATATGTGCATTATATCAAATATTCATTAGTTCTGCCTATGGGTGTGTTCCTTATTTTATAGATAAAAAAATATGTCTCAGATAGGGCAATGATTTTCTTAAGACAGAACAACTGGTTAACAGTTCAGATTCTATCTCCCAGACTCCAAAACTATACTCATTTCTTCTTTACCATAGAGTTCCAGTTATGCCGTCAGTATAATTTCTCCAGCTGGACCCTGTTAGCAAAAGTCTATTGATAAATGAAAAGAATTTCATCTAGCTTTAAAGAATTGTTTTGTTGTCTTTAACTGACGCTAGTTACCTGTAGTAGTTGTTGTTGATTGCTGTCTAGTCAAGCACAACCCATAGCAACAATATAAACAAAAGGCCTGAAGCCTTTCTATGACTATTGTCATTTATCAAAGTTCACAGAGTTTCCAGAGGCATTCTGTTTAGGAAGCCATTCCTGAGAAAACTGAAGCTGCACTGAACGCACTTGCAAAAAATAAGACTCAAGAAATGAAAGGGCTATCAATTGACTTGTTTAAATGAAAAGATGCGGCCCTAAATATGCTTACCAGCCTATGCCAGGAAATTTGCAAGACAGTTGTCTGGCCCACAGATTGGAAGAGGTCCATATTTGTTTCCCATCCCCAAGACAGGTGATCCAACAGAATGTGGAAATGGTAGAATAATGTCATTAATATCATATACAAACAAAACACTGCTTAAAAGCATTTAAAAATGCCTAGAACAGAACATAGATAGAGAACTGCCAGAAATTCAAGCAGGACTTAGAAGAGGCCACATGGCACCAGATGTCATTGGTGATATCTGATAGATCTTGGCTGAAAGTAAAGAATACAAGAAGAATGTCTATTTATGTTTTACTGACTATGCAAAGGCCTTTGACTGTGTGGATCATACCACATAGTGGCTGACAATGAGAAGAATGGAAATCCCAGAGTCCTTAATTGTGTCCATGCAGAACCTATACAACCAAGAGGCAGTTGTGCGTATGAACAAGGGAAAACTACTACATAAAATTAAGACAGGAGTGTGTCAGGAGTGTAGTCTCTCTCCAAACCTATATTCTGAGCAAATTATTCGAGAAGTTGGACTCTATGAAGAAGAATATGGCATCAAGCCTGAGGAAGACTCATCAATAAGCTGTAATATTCAGATGACACAACCACGCTTGCTGTGAGGAGAACTTGAAGCACTTTTGCAAAAGATCAAAGAATACAACCTTCAATATAGATTGCATCTCAATGCCACTAAAATAAAAAATCTTACCACTGGACTAATAGACAACATCATGACGGAGAAAAGATAGAAAGAAACCGTCAATAACTTCATCATTGGATCCACAAGCAAAACCCTTGGTACCAGCAGTCCGGAAATCATAAGACTTGTTGCACTTGGAATGTCTGCAGTCAGGACCTCTCCAAATTATGGTGGAGTAATGTTGTCATTTTGGGGATTAAAGTGCATCTAATTCGAGTCATGTTTTTTCCAACTGCTTGATATTCATCTGAGAACTGAATAATGGATAAGGACGACAAAACAGGAATTGAAGCCTTTGAGATCTGGTTTTGGAGGAGAGTACTGAACATCCTATGAATAGCCAAAAAACAAACAAATATGTCTTGGAGTACATACAGCCAGCATGCTTCTTGGAGGCAAAGATGATAAAGCTCTGCCTCACATACTTCAGGCATGTTGCTTGGAAAGTTTATTCCTTGGAGAGGGTCATCATGCTCAGAAAGATGGAGGAACAGAAGAGGAAAGGAAGATCTTACCAGATGGATTTATGCAGTCACAGCTACAATGGGCTGTAGTGTGTCAGGAAGTATGAGGATGGCACAGGATAGGACAGGGTTCGGATCTCATGCTCACTGGGTCACTATAGGTTATAATTGACTCGACAGCATCTACCAACAGCTAACAACTTGTACAAGAGGAGGAATATCATGGGACTGTGAGTCAATTTCCTTACGAGATATGAACCATTCATCATCCATATGTTCAGGTGAATAAAATGGACTCAATTAATTTAATCCTCTTCCCATAACTATAAATTTGTTAGTTAAGCTTGCTTTGGTCAGAACTGACTCATACCTGGCCTTCCAGAAGGTTTTCCAGAGGCAGTAAATCCCATGGGCAGATGATGGCCTTCTTTCTCCCCTGGAGCAGCTAGTGGATTCGAACTGCTGTGAGTCTGGGTTTTCAGCACAGCTTCTTACCACTTGGCTCCAGAGTTTCTAACCAGAGTTACTTTGGATTAAAATCTCAAATTTAAGTCCGGGTTAGTATGACTCCAAAGTGGTCACCTTTGTAACAGATTGCTTTCTTGACCTCTTCTACTATGTTTATTGTTCTTCCTACTAAGATTAGTAGCAAGCCAGTTATAAGAAATCTCAAGTCAGTGAGTCAAGCTTAACCTGCTGTACAAATCCATGATTTCTAACATTAACAGCTCCCTCTGTTGCTCAGTTCCCCAACTTCTCTATGTCCCTTGGGTCCAGTGGTTCACTGAAATCTCCTGTAAAGACTCATCAGGAGAATGACTCACATGACTGTAGATATGCAGACTGGTTTTGCAGAAATTTGTGAGCAATAGGCCAGGCTGGATGCAGCTGGATGCTTAGTCCCACAGTATACGATTTCTCAGTCCAGATAACTTCCATCAAGCTTGGACTAAGTGACCAGGCCATGCTGGGTTGGTGTTTTCACATACCCACACAGTGTGGAAAATGCTCTCTTATGTTGAACACACAGCTGTTGATGATTTGTGAGATCATATCTTTATGTGTTAATGCAGTTGGAGATCATTCCCCCGAAGGGGCTAGAAAAGCCAATTATCAATGTTTCTGACATCTACCAATAACGATCATTTTAAATTTCAAATATTAGACAGTATTTATATAAAATAAAGAGCAGATATCTCTCTACACACATACAGGTATGTATAAATAGAAAAATTACCTGAGGACATAATTTCACATCATCTGTAATATTAATAGTAGCTCTCTCTAGGTGGGTTTTATTATATTTTTAATTTATTTCTGCATCTCCAAATTTTAAGACATTAAAATTATTTAATCAATTAAACAATTGGGATGTTAAATATACGTGATATAAAAATAGTATATTAAAGAATACACACAAATTAGAAGATGTATTTATTACTTACAATGCAGCAGATTATTTACAATGCTTCTCTACATTCAACTCAAAATCATATTTTAGAGAGCCTTTTTTTTACCATATACTACAGAAATCCAAAGGGGAGTGTTCAGATATTTAAAATTGCTATGTTCCACTGATGGTTCTTAATTACCTAAGGACATAATTACACATCAATTCCACTTTCATTAGTTAACAGAGATAAATATAGACATTAAAATAATCATAACATCATTTGATATTTTTAAAAAAACCTTCCTCCTCCTCACAGACAATACGTTTATATCCGACTACTATCAAAGCTAGCATACAATTGACTTTGCCTCCTTACACTTCCTGAAAATGAGACCAATTAGACACTGTAGAGTTTAGTATTAGAGATGTCTACAAATTTGACATCAAGTGTCTCGTGGGCGATGTGATAGATAATAACGTCATATTCATCCGATCTCTTGACTCAAGATATGGCCTTGTGATTTCCTGTGACCAATAAAAGGTGAGCTGAAGAAAAAGCAGCACGTCTGGGAACAAGCTTGCCATGTCAGCACCTCTCGGCCACTCCTTTTGCCCTTTCCTCCTGTAATGTGAAACCATGCATGGAGCACTTTCCCATCAGCTGGTCCCTCAGGGATCATGGTGAAAAGAGCCCCTTTGCTAACCCATGATGGCAATGCAGTGTACGTGTACAATATATTTTGTATTTATAAGCCAGTGAGATAAGTAAGATTTTTGTGCTGAAATGGGGTCAAATGGGCTTAGGAGTTAGGGAAAGTTGCATTTTCTGTTACTAGGTCAATCAGGCCTATGAACAGGACTGTTCATAACCCACAAGACACATTTTCAGCGAGTCATTCCGTCACTTTAATGACAATATCCACTGATGAATCTTTTCTACTTGTTGTTGTTGTGTACCATAGAGTTGGAACTGACCCATAGCTGACCCTCCAGAGGGTTTTCAGAGGCAGTTAACCCCACGGGAGGAAACTGCCCAGCCTTCATTTCCTAACCTGTTGATCTGTTTGAGATCTTTTGTTGTTGTTGTTGCTCAATTTGGGCCTTCTACAAACGTTATTTGAAATATTTTGCTACATTTTAAAATATTTTTGGAAGTGCTGTTGATTCTATTTTACAAATCAAAGTTGTAAAAATATATCTGCTTTAAAAAATATCCACTCCCTCCAGACTACCTAATCGTTGAGGTGCTCAGTGTTAGGCTCACAGAGTCTGAAATTTTCCTTTCTTTACAGCTGCTGCAAAACATTCATATTTACAACGTATTAACTGTTGACTAATAAAAAGTAGACAATTTCTTTAATTTGAACATTTCAGCCATGCTCTGATGCCTAATTTATTAAAATGCCAGAATGCAAAATTTAAGGAACTTGTGTTCTAACTTGAAAAATAAAGACTATGTATCTATCTTTCAGGCATCTTTTCTGAAAAATGGGAAGAATGATCCAATTCATTTAGATTCCCATAACTAAAATTTCCCTTCTGGAAAGGCAAGAAATGCCCCATGACTTTCTTTTCACCAGGCACATTTCCGGAGGCCAGCCAGCTGGCGTGGGTCTTCTTACTGGCACAAGGAGCACACAGCTGGGTTGTTTATTATTCTGTTTCTCTGGAAGCCATCCTGGTGGCTGCTCCCATAATCCCCAGGAGCTGAAACAGATGCTAATCAAAATTGAAACAGGAATCAGGGAGGGCAGGAGTTCACTCAGACAGTATCTAGTTATTACATGCAGTTATTAAAATATAGATGTTTATTTTGCCAAGTTTTCACTCAAGACAGTGTATGATTGTGAGAAAATAGTTGTAGCATCATTCCAAACTTTTTTTGAAAACACAAATGTAAGTTATTAATTGAAGGATGCCCAAACCAATTAATTGGACTTTTACCATGAAGGACAATAATAGGGGCTTTCAAAATAAGGCAGCTCCCCTGAAGCAGCTTTCTTTGAATAAGAATGCAGGATTGCTAAACCTTTATTAATTCCTTTCAGTTAGTAGTTTGTAAACGAAAATTGATAGAAGTAGAAATTATTACAGTCACTTTAGATTATATTCCTCTCAATTTAGTTTTCATTTAAAATAAACAATTGTGTGATCTCTATACAGCAGAGACCAAGAATAAGCCTTAAGAAGGTTAAATTAGCCTGAAGACATTCTGACCAGCTAGAAATTGCTGAATTGGATGACTTGTCTAGTTGCATTCACTGCCTAATATATCCTCTAGTTGGCAAATTTCCAAAATGAAGAATAAGCATGCTTTCTGGTAATTGAAATTATAACACTTATCTCAGCTATTCCATTCTGGCTTTAATGCTATTAAATTAATAACTGGAATTTGGCAAAAAAAAATTTCTCTTTAAGTTTTTCAACTTTTCATTTAAATTCAATTTGTTAAGCAATATGAAAAATATCTGAAAGTATCAGTTATACATTACCTGTAAAGTAACGCAATGCAATAAGCTATAACTTTTATCTAAAACTATTGTAATTTTTAAAAAACAATGTAAAAACATGCAAAGGGAGGGCAGACAAAGCAGAGCAAAAAGTAGAAAATGAAGCACATGGAGGTTCAGAAAAGAGGGCACCATAATGACACAGTCTCCAAGACAGATTTGTTTATTCTTTTGGCAGACCTTTTCCTCCAACACCACAATTCAAAGGCATCAGTTCTGATTTTTACTTCCTTCTTCATGGCCCAACATTAATATGCCTAGCAAGCAATTGAAAATATCAGTGTCAGGTGCATCTTAGGTCTTCAAATAGATATCCTTCGGATTTGTCCGATGCAAAATGTCGTGTCATTTCAAGACTGTTGATACCATGCGTGTTGATTGAGGAGCCAAGTAAAATTAAATTCTTGACAACGTCAATCTTTTCTCTATGCATCATGAAGGTTCCTATTAATCTAGTTGTGAGGAGTTTTTATTTCCTTTATGTCAACATCTAAATCAAACTGAAGATTATAGTCTGTGGAATCAAACCACCAACTTTTCAGTTAACAGAACACCATGTATCACACTATATACCACCAGAGATGATTTCTGCACTAATTCAAACCCAACAAAATCCTGCCATGGCATCATTTCTGACTCATAGTGACGCTTCACCAGGTCGCTATAAGAAGAGATTGTTCATCTTTATCCTGTGGTTGTTATTGTTAGATGCTGTCAAGTTGAATGCAACCCATACCAACCCGATGAACAACCGATCTGAACCCTGTAGAGTGTTTGATAATTTCAAATCGCAAACGTTTCCATTAGTAACTGAATATACTCTACGACCATGGTTAAGAACTTGGTACATTTGCTCCACCTTACCTAAGACCCTTAAAGATACTGAACTGGATCTAGTCCCAAACCTGGGAAATGCATGTCAAGCTTTCAGTATGGAAAAAACATTAGGCTTATTTCTGGCAATGATGCCCACAAATCTTGTTTCTTTTCAAACACTTTTAACATTATCAATTCTCTTCAAAGCCAGTGACAAAATAACCAAGATACCGAAATATCGGGTTGCCAGAGATTTACTTCCTATTCAAATTTAATAGGAATGTCTTTGAAACAAGTAACAATTAAGAATATTGCATCTTTACAGTAGGTGCCAATCTGCCCAGTGGTGAGAATCTTTCTTTTCTTGATGTTGAGCTTTAATCCATATTGGTTTCTGAGGCTGTTCATATCATGACCATCTTTCTTTCTCATACCTGCCAGTAGATCAGAATTGCCCGCATTTGGGGAAACCGCACAATACTTTATGGATTGAGCCACTAAAGGAGCAAAGACTCAATAGGGATTGTTGTGCTTGTACTCAGTGACAGCTTCATCACTTACTAGCTGTGTGGCTTTGACTCATATAGATTTCTCTGCTCCTTACTTCAAACAGGACTAACAGTGATACATACTACATATGGTGGATATAAAACAGAAATGAATGTATTAAAATGTTTGAGATAATGCTTAAGTCAATAACTAATTGATATTGCTGATATCTTTAAAATGACTACAGACCCTTTACATACATTATTTAAATTTTGTCATTATAAGAATTCAGAAAAGGTAGATATTATTCCCATTTGTCTATTAAAGTCACTGACTGAAGTCCTAGAAACTTCATTAACTGTACCAGATCATTCAGTCAGTAACGGGCAACAATAAAAACACACTGAAGTTCTCTGCATTCCAAGCCTTATTCTCCTTCAATAGACAGTCCTTATTTGTTGAGTTTCATAATGTCATTCCCAAATGGAAATTGTGGTTCTTATTGTTATGTGCTGCCAAGTCATCTGAGATTCATAGCGATGCTATGTCCAACAGCCCTAGACCCTGCTCTATCCTGTGCCAATCTTATTGTCTCTAACACACCTACCCCCATTATCCCAGTCACTGAATCAATCCATCTCATCGAGGGTCTTCCTCTCCTGTGCTGTCCTTCTACCCTCCCAAGCATGACGTCCCTCTCCAAGGACTGGTCTCCTTGCAACTTGTCCAAATTATGTCAGATGGAGCTTCAGAATCCCTGCCTCCAAGGCAAAGCCTGGTCTCACCCTCTCTAGGACAAAACTATTTGTTTTCCTAGCAGTCTATGGTATATTCAATAGTCTTCTCCAGCATACTTTCCCAATGCAAAACTTATTGTTGTTATAATAGAGAACTTCATTAATATATTAATTCTCAATTCTCAATTGAGTTTGCAGTGAGTTAATTTTGAATGTTGTATGCTCACAGGGTACCTTTCATGACAAAATTAATTACTCCACATACAACTGCAGCCTTCAATATGGATTAAGGCTCAATATCAAGAATATAAATATTCTCACCACTAGAAAAATTGGCAGCATCAGGATAGGTGGTGAAGAGATTGAGACTGTTCACAGCTTTAGTTTGTTTGGCTCCACAATCAACACTCCTGGCACCAGCAGCCAGGAAATTAAAAGATGTATTGCGATGGGAAAGTCTGCTGTTAGGGACCTCTCCAAAGTACTGAAGAGCAGTGGTGTCTCTCTGGAGACTAAGATGCATCTCAATCAGGCCATGGTCTTTGAAGTCATTTGTTATGCATCAAAGAGTTGGACAATGACTAGGGAGAATAGAAGGAGAATTTATGCCTTTGGACTTTGGTACTGGAGAAAAATACTGAATGTACCATGAACTGCTTAGAAAACAAACAGGTTCATCCTGGAAAGGGTTAAACTGGGAGGCTACTTGGAGGCAAGGATTTTGAGGCTTTGTCTGACATAATTTGGACATGTTATAAGGAGAGACCGGTCCTTGGAGAAGGATATCATGCTTAGGAGGGTGAAGGGACAGGGCAGGGGAGTAAGGCCCTCTATAAGGTGGATTGATTTTATGACTGGCGTATTGGGGGTAGGTGTATTGGAGAGAGTGCAATTGGCACAGGACAGAGCAGAGTTTAGGGCTGTTGTACATTGGGTCTCTATGAGTCACAAGCTACTCGACAGCACATGACAACAACAACAATACAACTGATAGAATTAGAGGGAAAGGGATAGAGCAGTAGATTTTCTGAGGGGAAATATAAGCCAATCAGGATGTTATTATACAAATACTTGGAGCACATGAAAAAGAAGACTGTAAGAAAGAGCCAGAGGATTGGTGAGAAAACGGGAAGGAAAATAAGCTTTCAAATTTCAGCTGCTTCATAATGTGGCAGAGGTCAACTAATTATTATTAGCAGGGTTAGGAAAAGGGAAAATCACTTTTATAAATGAAATAATTTCTAACATTTTCCCCTATTATAGACTTATTCATTTGCCTCTACATTTAAAAATAGTTTTCAAATCTGGTTTTATGACCTTCCATGTCAAAATAGTCACAGTTGTTCTTTGCATTAGTTGAGTCATATTAAAATTCATTGTTAAAACACTCAATTAAAAACATAAGTGGTTTTTTAATAGCTGACTTAGTGAAGGAATTATCTCTTTTAGACATTATAACTTATTTTAAAATATGTTCCTTATTCCTTATTTAATAACCCACTTTTAACTATAAGGAAGACCCTCAAATGATGGATTGACATAGTGTCTGCAACAATGGACTTGGGCAATTAGAGATCATGGTGATGGCACAGGATAGAGCAAAGCTCAGATCTGTTGTTCATAGGGTTGCTTTGGGTCATAGTTAACTCATTGGCACCCAATAACAACAACAATAATGATGATTTTAACTCTGAAAATGTTATTTTATTGATTCAAAAAAAGACTGAAGGAGCATTAGTGCTTCAGTTGTTAAGCAATCAGACACTAACTGCATGGTCATTCAACACAAACTGATCTGTAGGAGAAACAGAAAATAGTAAGCTTTCATAAAGATTAGCCTTAGAAATAATATGAGCAGTTCTACTTTATCTTATAGGATTTTAATATACTTACTCATAAGCAATACGTTTAATGAGGAAAGTACTGATGACATGTTGTTGTTGTTGTTGATTTCCTCTGAGTCGAGCACGACTCATAGCAACCCTATAAACAAAAGGCTTGAAGTCCCTCTAAAACTACTGTCATTTATCAAAGTTCATAGAGTTTCCAGAGGCATGTTGTTTAGGAAGTGGATGACACATCTGCTACATGTCTATTTATATGCCAGTATGAACATATTGGTGTTTTATTGTGCATATGTAGGCATTACTGTTTTGCTGTTGAGTGCCATCAAGTCTCTCGCAGCTCATAGAGTCGCTATGTGCAATAGCTCTGCTCTACTCTGAGCCAACCTCATTGTCTCTGACACACCCACTCCCTTTACCCAGTCACTGAGTCAACCCAGGATCTTCCTCTCCTGTGCTGTCCCTCCACCCTCCCAAGCATGACGTCCCTCTCCAAGGACTTGTCCCTCCTTGCAACATGCCCACAGTATGTCAGATGGAGCTCCAGAATTGGTGTCTCCAAGGAGCTGCCTGTCTTCACCCTCTCCAGGATGAACCTGTGTATTCTCCTAACTGTCCATGATATATATTCAATACTCATCTGCAGTACTACAATTCAATAGCATCATTCTTCTAACATCGCTAGTCCTTGTACAGCTTTCTGATGTGTAGCAAGTAATTGCCAAGACGATGGTCTGGATCAGGTGCACCTTAATCTCCAGATTTGCATTCTTCCTCTTCAGTGCTATGGAGAGGTCCCTGACAGCAGATTTTCCCAATGTAATTGAATCTTTTTATTTTCTTACTGCTAGTACCAAGAGTATTGACTGTGGAGTCAAGCAAACTGGAGCTGTTAACAATGTCAATCTCTTAACTATCTATCATGAAGCTCTTAGGAAGGGTTAAAAGAAGATGGAAAGGGGAGCTCTGGTGGCCTAGTGGCAAGAAGCTGCACTACAATCACAGAGGCACATGGTCCAAATCCACCAGATGCTCTGCTGGGGAAGGAGGGGCAATCTCCTCCTGTACCAGTCAGATCTGCTTTGACGGTACATGCACACACACAAATAATAAAATAAAAAGAAAAGAGGAAGATGGAAAGAGTATACAGAGTCAATGTACCAAAGAGAATTGGCGGACACAGAAGAATTTAATGAAACAACATATATGATCAAGAGCCTGTGGTGATGAAATAGAAAGTTCAAGCTGCTCTGAAGGAACTGGCAAAAAACAAAGCCCCAGGAACTGATGGCATACCAATTGACATATTTCAACAAACAGGTACTGCCTTGGATGCACTCATGAAGTTGTTCCAAGAAATCTGGAGGACAACCACCTAGAAGAAAGATTTGACCCCATTCCAAAAAAAAAACAAAAAAACCCAACAACAAAAAAAAAAGGTGACCCAACAGAGTGTGCAACTTACTAAACTGGAAGAAAGATCCCTATTTCTCCCATTTCAAAAAAAAGGGTGACCCAACAAACTGTGCCACTTATCACCCGAGGCACTTGCTGGATATGGTCAAGGACGCCATCCTTCAATATGGATTAAAGCTCAACATCAAGAAAAGAAAGATTCTCACCACTGGGCAGATTGGCACCTACTGTAAAGATGCAATATTCTTAATTGTTACTTGTTTCAAATACATTCCTATGAAACTTGAATAGAAAGTAAATCTCTGGCAACCCGATATTTCGGTATCTTGGCTATTTTGTCACTGGCTTTGAGGAGAATTGATAATGTCAAAAGTGTTTGAAAAGAAACAAGATTTGTGGGCATCATTCCCAGAAACAAGCCTACTGTTTTTCCATACTGAAAGCTTGACATGTATTTCCCAGGTTTGGGACTAGATCCAGTCCAGTCTCTTTAAGGATCTTAGGTAAGGTGGAGCAGATGTACCAAGTTCTTAACCATGGTCGTAGAGTATATTCAGTTACTAATGGAAACGTTTGCGATTTGAAATTATCAAACACTCTACAGGGTTCAGATCGGTTGTTCATCGGGTTGGTATGGGTTGCATTCAACTTGACAGCATCTAACAATAACAACCACAGGATAAAGATGAACAATCTCTTCTTATAGCGACCTGGTGAAGCGTCACTATAAGTCAGAAATGATGCCATGGCAGGATTTTGTTGGGTTTGAATTAGTGCAGAAATCATCTCTGGTGGTATATAGTGTGATACATGGTGTTCTGTTAACTGAAAAGTTGGTGGTTTGATTCCACAGACTATAATCTTCAGTATGATTTAGATGTTGACATAAAGGAAATACAAACTCCTCACAACTAGACTAATAGGAACCTTCATGATGCATAGAGAAAAGATTGACGTTGTCAAGAATTTAATTTTACTTGGCTCCTCAATCAACACCCATGGTATCAATAGTCTTGAAATGAAACGACACTTTGCATTGGACAAATCTGTTCTCAAGGACCCCTTTAATGTGCTGAAGAGTAAAGATATCTATTTGAAGACCTAAGATGCACCTGACACTGGTATTTTCAATTGCTTGCTAGGCATATTAAAGTTGGACCATGAATAAGGAAGGCAAAATCAGAACTGATGGCTTTGAATTGTGGTGTTGGAGGAGACGGTCTGCCAAAAGAATCAACAAATCAGTCTTGGAGAATGTGTCATTATGGTGCACTCTTTTCTGAACTGCCATGTGCTTCATTTTTTACTTTAAATTTCTCTTTAAGTTTTTCAATTCTTCATTATGATTCAATTCGTTAAGCAATATGAGAAATATGTGAAAAATATCAATTATATATAACCTGTAAAGTAATGCAATGAAATAAGCTATAACTTTTGTCTAAAACTACTGTAATTAAAAAAAAAAACCAATGTAAATACATTCAAAGGGAGGGTAGATAAGACCGAGCAAAAAGTTTAATTTTTTCCCACTTTTCATTTTTAGTGTTTCTTTATCTTCATTTTTCAGGTATCTCTTGTAGACAACATATTGATGGATTTTGTTTTTTTATCCAATCTGCTACTCTTTTTCTCTTCAGAGGTACACTTAAACCACTCACATTCAGTGTGATTATTGAGAGGCAAGGTTTTATTATTATCATTGTGTTGTGTTCTTTTTGGTGTTGTTGCTAGTTACTTTGGTTCTTGATGCTTTCTGTGGTACCTCTGTAAGAATTACATCTCTGAGTCTTTCCTACAGTGCTGGTTTTGTTTTTACAAACTCTCTTAGGTTCTGTTTTTCTGGGAATATCTTGATCTCTCCTTAATATTTGATGGACAATTTTGCTGGGTACAGTATTTTTGGTTGACAGTTATGTCCTTTGAGTGTTTGATATATGTCCTTCCATTCTCTTCTTGTCTGCATGGTTTCTGCTGAGAAATTGGCACTTAATCTTATCTGCTCTCCCTTATAGTTTACTCTTTGTTTCTCCTTTGCCGCTTTCAGGATTCTCTCCTTATCTTTGGTTCTGGCAAATTTAACTATGATATGCCTTGGTGTTTTTCTTTTGGGGTCTAGTCTATATGGTGTTTGCTAAGCTTCTTAAATATATATTCTCTCATTCCCTCTAGTAATTCTTCCACAACATTTTCAGTGCCTTTACTAGCTTCTTCCTGTTCTGGTATTCCAATGATGAACATGTTATTTCTCTTGATGGTATCACACATTATTCTTAGGGTTTTTTTTTTCTTTCTCCTTCTTTTTTGAGTCTGCTTTTTGCTCTAGCAGATCAGTGGTGACAATTCTGTCTTCTATTTCACTGGTTCCTTGTTCCATCTCTTCAACTCTACTCATGTGCCCTTCCATCATGTTGACAGCCTCTGAAACACTGGACCTCATATTTTGGATCGTGGTTTCTTGTTTTTCCAGTGCCACTAATGCCTCATTTGTTTTCTCTACAAAAATTTGGAATGCTTCACGAATTCGTGTGTCATCCTTACACAGGGGCCATGCTAATCTTCTCTGTATTGTTGCAATTTTAGTACATATGCTGCCGAAGTGAGCACAAACACTTATGTTTTAGGCAGAAAAAAATGTTTTTTATAAGATATATCTTGAAATAAGAAATAATTTTGCTATGGCCAACTCAACAGTGTGAAGACTTCTTTCTGTCTCCCCATGACAACATTAAACAAACAGTTCTTGTTCCTATGTCTATGTTTTCCAAGGAAATAAGTGAATCAGTTAGGGACAGAATTCTAGCTCTAGAGCAAACAGCCTAGGAGCGAGGGTGCTAAAATCAAGAAAACTAATAAGCAAGAGCTGGGGAAGGAAACTACTTACATAGTAGGAGATATTGCCGGTAACGTGATCCTCACCCAGAAGTCAATTATTTGCAATCAAAAGCTCAAACTTATACAAAAGGAAGATGGCCCTTACAGAGCTGAACCTTGTTTAGGAGGAACCATTTGCTCAATGTCGACCAAGAACTAAAGCAGGAAGCCTAGAGGAACTCTTTAGAGTGCTAAAGAGCAAGGATGTGAATGCCAAGCCCAAGTTTCATGTCCTGAGACATGTTATTTTCCAGTAGCTTCATAAGCATGCTAAAGTTAGGCAATGAATAATAAAAATCGAAGAATAATTAATGTCTTTGATGTGTGTGTTTTCACCATATACTGCCAAAAGAACGAACAAACCTGTCTTATAAGAAGTCCAGTCAGGATGCTTCAATAGAAGTAAGGATTATGAGACTTGGTCTCACATATTTTGGATTGGTTTTTAGCAAGAGGGCAGTCTCTGAAGAAGGACATTCTGCTTGGAAAAGTAGAAGGCTATCAAAGCAGAGAATGATCCTCAAAGAGTTGGACTGACACAATGATTACAATAACAGGCTTAAGCACAGTAAAGATTGTGAGAATGACACAGGATCCAGCAAGGTTTTGATCTGTTGTACAGAATATTCTTACAAGTAAAAAAGCTACTTGCTGGCATCTAGTAATAGTAGTCTTCCATCCTGGGGTCTGTATGTGGGAAAGAGGAAAAAGAAGCTAAGTTATATAGAGTATATACCTTTTCTCCTATTCCTTCAACAGATAAACAAACTGGTGCTTTTATGCATTTGCATGTGTACATACATTCATTTCTATTTTCTATTTTCAAATTCCTATGAGGAAATGTGACTATTTTATCAAAGATGAAGCAATAATTACTAAACCCAACCCAGAAGTCACGCTTCTAGAAACTGTCAGAAAATTCAGTCATTAAAGAAATTTTTTGTTACATGCTGTCACGTCAACTATGACTCATAGTGCCACCTATGAACAATACGTCTGAGTCTTGGCTGGTGCTGTCTTCACCATCTCAGACACACTTAAAGCCATTGCTATAGTCACCATGCCAATCCATCGTTTTGGGGTTGTCCTCTCTTATGTAGACCCTTCATCTTTCAATCATGATGTTCTTCCAAACATAGTGTTATTCTCCTAGGACTAGCCCCTCCTCGAAATGTTTGAGTTGGAGTTTCACTATCCTTGTCTCCAAGGAGCACTCCAGTTTCATCTTCTCCAGGACCGACTTAACACATAAACCCCAAAATATGTTTTCATAGAATGCTTAATGTTGAATGAATGAGTGCATAAATAAAAGAAGACAGTTTTAAAGCAATACACATGTGCCTGTGTCTGAATACTGTGTAAATTCAAAACCCACTCCTTGACCTTAGCTTTCTAAAATGAAAATGTTTATTCGTGCCTTCCAAATTTGCAATGATATTATTTGTGAGTGATAATGCACTCATTTTTCCTTCATATAGTAACCCATTTTAACTTTCCCTTTGACATCTCAAAAAATAGGTAGTATCAGTCACTGAAGAAAAATATGGCTATAAAGTATGAGCACACTCTCCAGGGATAATCTGACATTGTCTTGTAATAGATTAGTCCAAACAATACACATCACTACTTTTATCTTCCATCATCAGATCAAATGCAGCATTTATCCAGGGTTTAGTATCAGAAAAGAGTAAATTCCAAAAAAAAAGCAATAAGCATCACAGCTGCTTTGACATACATTACAATTGTCAGTGGGATATATGTCACACACAAAGCAATAACACAACTGAGATCTAGCACAAATGAAAAATGTAAACCAATGTATATTGCTTTTACAATGGTTTAATACTTGAGAAAATAAACATGGAATTTCATTTTATCTTTTATTAAGTCAGAAAGCAATATTACCCACAGGGATTAGTACAAATATAGCCTGTCATTTGTTCTTTTGTTTTATAAGCAGAGAGAAAACGACATGCAGTAAGTTCCCTTTACATTATTTTGCATATAAATGTCCACATAATGCACTCAGGGTACCGCAACAGTTGAAATGGGAGGCATCCTTTAAATTACTCGTTCATGGTGACCTCTTATACTATCAAATTGTTTCTACTTTGATATTCCTGGTGTTCTTTTAAATCAGATTAAATTCAAAAGCTATGCCCCAATACACCAGATCAAAATGTAATAGACAAACAGGCATTACACATATAATATGAACAGTTTCTTTCAAAGAAATAACAGTAACTGGTGTATTAAATACGCAATTATTTAAGCAGGAAAAAGAATAGGCATTTTAAAAAATTTAGCCTCTGTAATGCAGATCTCATCATTTCCTGTGTACCCGTAGGATCTAAAATGCATTAAAAATATTACAAAGAACAATATTCCATCATACATATCTTTCTCCTTATATCTTATGTTTTAAAAGGAGATAGGATGCATCTCTGATGCCCTCCTTTCCTGATTTTGAACCATGCAGTCTGTCCTTGTCCTTTTCTGAGGACTGCCTCCTAATCCAAGTATAGGTTTCATATAAGCACAATCCAGTGTTCTGGGATTTCCATTCTCTTCAAGGTTAGCCATAATTTGTTGAGACCCATATAGTTAAATGCCTCTGCATAGTCAATGAAACACAGATAAGCATTTCTCTGGTACTCTTTGCTTTCTGCCAAGATCCATCTGACATTGGCGATAATGTGTCTAGTGCCACGACCTCATTGAAACCAAGCTTGTATGTCTGGTAGTGCTCTGCTGAAGTACTGTTCCAGTTGTTTTTAATAATCGTCAGTAGGACTCGGCTTGCATGTGATATTAGTGATAATGTTCGTTAATTTCCACACTCTGTCAGGTCACCTATGGTTTGCAATGGGAATAATTATGGATCTCTTCCAGTCAGTCGGTCAGGTAGTTGACCTCTAGGTTACTTGGCACAACCTGGTGACCATCTCCGGGGAAGCATCTGTTTGTTGAAATTTGTCAACTGGTATTCCTTCAATTCTTAGGATGTTCTCTTTTTTTCAGGTTCTTCAGAGCATCCTGAACGTGCTGCTTCATCACCATTCTTTCTTGATCATATGGTGTTTTTATGGACTTCTTCTGTATCAGCCAATTATTTTTGGTACAATGACTTTATACTCCTTCCCCTTCTTTTAATGCTTCCTGGATCATTCAGTAGTGTCTATAGCTTTATGAGGAGGAATGAGACATCAGGAAGGAAGACTTATCAACAGTCTACATTATGCAGATGATGCAACATTGTTTGCTGAAACTAAGGAGGACCTGAAGCTTTGTCTGCTGAAGGTCAAGGACTGTAGTCTTCAATATGGCTTCAGAGCTGTTGTACAAAGGGTCGCTATGAGTCCGAAGTGATTCAAAAAGAACAAGCACGTAACAAGAACAACAGTAGCCTTATTTTTACTCATCCTCAACTACTACCATGATAATAATCCTCTGAACAAGTATATAAAAGTTTAGAATAAATGAAAAAAACAATATGGCTATGGCTAAAAGGATATAACCCTATAAAAACAATGAGAACTGAACACAAAACAGTATTGATAAGACAGAGGAACCAATAAATGCAACCTAAAGTTTATAAATTAAATCATTAAATAAAATAAATATAGAAATGCATTAAAAAAATTAAAGGACTTCTGGTGATTTAGTGGTAAGGAGTTGTGTTGCCAACCTAAAAAAAGACACATGGTTAGAGTCTACCAGCAGGCTTATGGAAGAAAGATGGATAAATTCCTCCCATGTGATTAAGGTCTGCTATTTTAAGGTACTTCACAGCAACAACATTGGGAAATGAAAGCATTCTGGTGGTATGTCACATGTGGGAGATCTTCAGGATATATATATAGAGAGAGATGACATTCTTCTCCAGTAAAGATTTGTTGCTGCTGCCATTAACTTTCAAGGTTCTTCTTCTCTTATGCTGTCCCTCACCTCCCAAGAATGATGTCCCTCTACAAACACTGGTCCCTCCTTGCAACATGCTCAGATTATGTCAGACAGCTTTAAGAATCCTTGCCTCCCAGGAGCAGCCTGATTTCACCCGCTCTAGGATGAACCTGTTTGTTCTCCTAGTTGTCCAGGGTATATCCAATACTCTTCTCCAGCACCACAGCTCTAAGGCATCAATTCTTCTTCTTCATCCATAGTCACTAAGCTGCCAGAGCAGCCTTAACACTCAAGGAAATGACATCGTAAGTAAAAATCCAATTGACAGCAGTGATTTTGTTTCTTGCTATGTTTACAATTTGAGTGGGGTTTTATGGTTTGTTTTCTAGGGAGGGGCGGTCATTAATAAGAGGTAAACCTTGTCCAGCCTGGGCACACCCTGCTTCCCCACATGGACCATGAGACTTTGCCTGACAAGCCAGGGTGACGTTATCATTTGTGGGACTCTGCCCTTTCCCACTTCACCCTCACAAGGGACCCTACTGCTGAACTTTGAACTCCTGCCTCAGTGGAAGCCCTGACCAGTGGGGCAAAGGGACAGATCCAATCTCCTTCCTTCCCACAGACAACCACAAGAGAAGACTGTTGCCTGAACAGGACAATATACCTCCTCCATGGATGCCTTGTCTTTCTGCTTTAATGGACACACAGAAGAGTGGGTCTGCAAATGCTTGGGCCCAGTCAGAAGAGCAAGGGCTTCCATGACCCTGCTGTCCACCGACAACTAGTCAAGAAGAGTGAAGTCAGGAAAAGAAGTGAGTAGAAACTGTGCTAATGCCATAACAGGAATAAAAGAGAGTACTTAGAATAGAAAATAAATTCCATTGATCACATTCAAATAGTAATGAAGATAATCATTAAAAACTCAGTAAAATTCAACCCTCATTCAGGATCAAATGAAATCTGAACACTAATTAATGATAAAACACATTCAATAAAAGTATAAAAATGGAGAAGAGCAGACTCAGAACTTGATAAGAACAACTCCAAAGATTTACAAAAAATATTCTTTTAAGTGACCATGGGCTGTATCACACACACCTTAATCTCCAGAGAGACACCATTGCTCTTCAATACTTTGCAGAGGTCCCTAACAGCAGACTTTCCCATTGCAATACGTCTTTTAATTTCTTACTGGTGCCAAGAGTGTTGACTGTGGAGCCAAGGAAACTAAAGCTGTGAACAATCTCAATCTCTTCACCATCCATCCTGATGCTGCCAATAGGTACAGCGGTGAGAATCTTTGTCTTCTTGACATTGAGCTTCAATCCATTTTGGAGGCTGCAGTCCTTGACCCTCTGCAGCAAGCACTTCAGGTCCTCCTCAGTTTCAGCAAGCAGGGTTGTGCCATCTGCATAACACAGATTGTTGATAGATCTTCCACCAGTCTTGACCCCACATTTCTCCTCATAGAGCCCAGCCTACCAGACAATCTGTTCTGCATACAGGTTGAAAAGTTATGGAGATAGGACACATCCCTGGCATACACCCTTCCCAATTTTGAACCATGCAGTGTTTCCTTGCTCTGTTCTGACAACTGCCTCTTGGTCCAAGTATAGGTTTCGCATTAGAATAAGAACAATCAAGTGTTCTGGGATTCCCATTCTTCTCAGAGTCAGCCACAGTTTGTTATGATCTACACAGTCAAACGCATTTGCATAGTCAATTAAACACACGCATATATATATTCCTCTGGTATTCCTAGCTTTCAGCTAAGATCCACCTAACATTAGCTATAATATCCATAGCACCACAACCCCTTCTAAACCCAGCCTGGACTTTTGGCAGTTCTCTGCTGATGTGCTGTTTCAGTTGTTCTTGGATAATCTTCAGCAGAATCTTGTTTGCATGTGAAATCAATGATATTGTTCTATAGTTTCCACACTCTGTTGGCTCATCCTTCTTTGGAATAGGAACAAATATAGATCTCTTCCAGTCAGTTGGCCAAGTGGTTCTTCTCCAGATTTCTTGCATCAGAGAGTTGGACAATGATTAAGGAAGACAGAAAGAGAATTGATACCTTTGAGCTGTGGTGCTGGAGAAGAGTATTAGGGTACCACAGACTGCTAGGAAAATAAACAGATTCATCCTGGAAAGGGTTAAACTGGGTGGTTCCTTGGAGGCAAGGATTCTGAGGCTATGTCTAACATACTTTGGACATGTTGTAAGGAGACATGTCTTTGGAGAGGGACATCATTCTTGGTAGGGTGGAGGGACAGCTCAGGAGGGGAAGGCCCTCTATGAGGTGGATTGATTCAGTGATTGGGATAATCGGGATGGATGTGTCAGAGATAGTACGATTGGCACAGGATAGAGCAGGGTTTAGGGCTGTTGTACATGGGGTTGCTATGAGTCACAAGCGACTCGACGGCACATAACAACAACAACAATTCTTTTAAGTAAAATATCAAAGGCAATTTTTCAGAATTTTAATGTTAGAATGTCTGTTCTAACCATTTCTATTTCATCACTTATGGAAGGCATGGGAAATACAGAAATAAGAAACATAAAATGAAATTATTCAAATTTAGATAGACAATCATAATTTCATTGTTTATGTGTATAATTATGTATAAGAAAACTGAAAATAATCTAGCGAAATGGTAGAAATAAAGAGTTAGCAATCTTACTACATTTAAAATAAACTTATAATGAGAATTTTTATGCAGCAACATAATATTTTTATATTGATACATTCAACCACATACATACACTTAGAAGACTTTTGCTTTAGCAAGCTCTATTTTTAGGAACTGAGAATACACTGGTGAGTAAAACACATAAACGTACCTTCTCTCATGAAGCTTACACTATACTGTATAGTCTGAACAACTTAAGTGTAAAATAAACATGTTAGAAAGCTACAAATAACAAATGCTGGCGAGGTTGTGGAGAAACTGGAATCCTTATTAACTGGTGGTGGGAGTGTATAATGGTGCAGCCACTATGGAAGGCAGTATGGTGCGTTCTCAAAAAGTTGGAACTAGAAATACCATTTGACCTAGAAATTCCACCACTGGGAATATACCCTAAACAAATCAGAACTGTCTCTCAAGAAGATACATGCACACCCATATTTACTGCTGCTTTGTTCACAATAGCAAAGAGTTGGAAACAACCTAAGTGCCCTTCAACAAACGAATGGCTAGAGAAGCTGTGGTATATTCATACAATGGACTATTATGCAGCATTAAAAAACAAAGAACTCATGAAATATTATACAAAATGGGTGACCCTGGAGGACATTATGTTGAGTGAAATATCTCAGTCGTAAAAGGACAAATACTGCATAGTGCCACTGTTGTAAAGTGGGACTAACATTGGAGTTGGGGGAAACTAAGAAAAGAGGGGATAAATAATGCTTATGGCATTTTAACAGATGAAAGAGAGAACTGTTTAGGAGGAATATATGATTAGATATTATTATCATGACAAGAGTCGAGAATAAAAGCTGTATGGTAGAGTGGACTGGGGGGAGGGAGGATTGTATAACAACGAAATAATTTTTTCATTTTTTACTTTTCAAAGAGAAAAGTGAACTGAGGGGGAGAGGTGAGCAGGGAGGAAAGTGTGCAACAATTAATGGATGGAAATCCAAAGTGTCTATAAACTCCATTAAAATAAACAGATATTTTTTAAAAGCTACTAATGTTAGGAGGGGAAAAAAACAAAACAGGTCCAAAAATGTGTCAGGGAATAAAGGGCAATATTAAATTTGAGACTGAGAGGCCATGAGAGGTTTCTTTCAAAAAGACAATTGTGTAAAGTTCTCTGTAAACTTTCAGTAAAATCACAATTAAAAAACCAAAAAAATGATGAGCTACTCATTACTGGAGAAAAGACAACCCAAGCAAAAGCCAGATCAAGTGAGTGCAAAAACCTCAATGAGAACCTGTACAGAGTGCAAAAATATGATGCATGACTGCAGTGGAATAAAAACTGGATAGAACTGCATATAGTCAGGTAATTAAAAATGAGAGTGAATGTGCAGTATAGGGCCTCAGGTTTAAGTTCATTAGTAACCGTTCATTAGAAAGCTTTCAGCTGATACCTTGGATAGACTAGTATTTTAAGATCATTGTCTGATCTTAGGTCGAAAGAAAAGAAAGAGACATAAACAAAGAAACTAAAGGATCAGTTAGGAAGTTATTATAATAATCCACACTAAAGATTATGGTAGTGTGGAGCAAAGGATAATACTGTTATTGGTAAGAAAGTCTGGAAACTAGATATTTTTCAAATTGAAGTAAAACTATTTTCTTTTATATTGGATATGAGGTATAAGAGAAATGATCCAAGGATGACTCCAGACACACTGGCTAATTAACAAAAAGAATGGACTAGCCTTAAATAACATAAAGAACATATCACTGTTGTGAGAAACAGGTATCTAAATGTAGAAACCAAGCTGGTCATTGGAAATATACAACTAGAGTTCAGGAAAGAGATCCCAGTAGAAAATAGAAACTAAGCTGTCACTAACATACAGGTGAGCTCTGGTGCCATAGCGGGAAGGAGTTGCACTACCAGCCTAAGACAGTGTTGGTTTTACTTTACCACTTGCTCTGCTGTAAAAGATGGGCAACCTCCTCCTGTGCTGCCTCTAAAACCCCCTATGGGTTCAGCTACGAGTCTGATCTAACTCGATGGCACGTAATAACAACAAATCAATAACAACACAAAAGAAGAATTTAAAGTCAGAAAACTGCATGAGATCCTTCAGGGAATACAAATGGCAGAAACATTAACCACAGGTCCAGTAACTGAATCCTGGAGCATCATAGCATATAGAAGTTGGAATGATGAGGAAGACTCATCTGAGAAAAAACTCAAAAGTTTAGAAATTATTATTAGCCCAAGAAATAACCAGGAAAGTGAGTGGCTGAAAACAGAGAAAAGGAAAACTGAAGGACAGCTGTCAAATAAATAGTGTTGTTGTTATGTGCCGTCGAGTCGCTTGCGACTTATAGCGACCCTATGTACAACAGCCCTAAACTCCGTTCTGTCCTGTGCCAATCTCACTGTCTCTGACACTCCCATCCCAGTTATCCCAGTCACTGAATCAATCCACCTCATAGAGGGCCTTCCCCTCCTGCGTCGTCCCTCCACCCTCCAAAGCATGATGTCCCTCTCCAAGGACCGGTCTCTCCTTACAACCTGCCCAAAGTATGTTAGATGAAGCCTCAGAATTCTTGCCTCCAAGGAGCAGCCAGGTTTGACCCTTTCCAGGATGAATCTGTTTGTTTTCCTAGTAGTCCATGGTATTCTCAATACTCTTTTCCAGCACCACAGTTCAAAGGCATCAATTCTCCTTC
The DNA here is from genome assembly GCF_000299155.1 of Elephantulus edwardii. Classification (NCBI taxonomy): domain Eukaryota; kingdom Metazoa; phylum Chordata; class Mammalia; order Macroscelidea; family Macroscelididae; genus Elephantulus; species Elephantulus edwardii. Next base: position 7,031,440 of record NW_006399856.1, read on the forward strand.
TATCCTCCTTGGTCATTGTCCAACTCTCTGAGAGCCTTTAATTTCACATAAATATGGCAGAGACCATATTTAATAAACTGGCCATGTGAATCGGGTTATTATTTGTATGAGGAAAACAAGAATAACAACAAAAGACAAGACTTGGGAAGAAGTGCCTATAATAGAAAACATAATGGATGGTATAATCTGGTGATAGAAATTTTAAGGCAGGTTATGTTCATAAAGACAGGAGGAAACATAGACTGAAACCAACAGTGAGGATCAGAGGGGTCACTAGATCTTACAGCCCAGTGTTACGATAAAGTGGGAAATAGAGAACACTCATCACTTAGGAATGCTGAAAGCATGGATATGTTGGATGAAGTGATTAAAATTGGATCAGAGACTGGACTGTAACAATTATTTCCCGGCTCTACATACAGTGATATTGCTGGAATGGCCATGGTGGGATTATTTATAGTATGGAAACTGGAGCACACTATAACAGAACTTCTTAAATTTAAAAAAAAAATTAAAAATTGTTGTTCAAAATTTATCAGAATTCTACTTAATAAAAAAGAAATTATCACTAAAGGAAAGCGAGGATTCCATTACCACAAAAGTAGAGGGATAATTCCCAGAAGTAAGAACATAGCAGATTTTTCTGATTACTGATTTTGAGTGCCCAAGCACATGGAGAAAGGAGTTTGGGGGTCAGTTAAAAAGGAAGGAGAGATAAGGAACAGAAGTTACGATATAGGGATACTTAGGGATTATAAGAGTTCCATCATGAACAATGAACTGGGATTAATTTTCCTCCAAAGACTGAAAAGTACATAGATAAGGAGTACGGCTGGCTAAGGAAAAGCAACAGTTGAGGCACTAAAGGTCAGGCACATAAACTGCTCAGGGTTTCCCATTCATCTCTTGAGGAGCCAAGAGGTATGATGTCCCGTAGATTGGTGGTCTTACGATGAATGCTTGGGAACACTGTTGTCAAAGTGGTGCTTCAGAAGTGTGGACTGATTCCAAGTGCAAGAGTTTTCTCTCTCTGCTGATGGAGGCAAGGACAGAAGGCCGATTGTTCTCTGAGATTACAGGTTCCCTCTTGACTTCTCTTCAAGGAAGCCTCAAAGTTGACAAAGAGACAAGTTATTTACTATAAAAGACGTCATGTACAGCAGCAAAATTTCTAAATACTTAAAAACATGTTTAACAGAACATTTGCAAGACCAGACCTGTAGATAGAAGTGTTAGTGAGACAAAGAAATCCAAATATATATATAGAAGTAATCAATGTTCATTTTTGTATTGAAAGATACACTATCATAGGATTCCAGTTTTTTCCTTATCTTGATAAATAAACCTAAATTTTTCTAAGAAAAATCTGAAGACTATTTTTTCTAAGAATTTGGCATAGCTTCTCTTCAACAATTTATAGCTGTTGAAAACCTGCTGGAGAGTAAGCTATAAGTCGGCTTCAAATCAACAATATTGAGTTTGCTGTTGACTAGGTTTAAAATATATAGCTAGAAGTGTAAGATCATCTACAACACTTCTGAAAAACAAAAATAGGTATGAGGGAATTTCCACAAACTGTATAAAAACTTATTACTGTTGATAAGTGCAGTCAAGTGATAGACGACCCATAGAGACCATATGAACGAAAGACCTGAACACTTCTGTAACTTTCATAATTTCTTCAAGTTCATAGAGTTTCCTGAAGCAAGCTATTTCAGAAGTGGATGCCACTCCTGCTTCCAAGCTTGTTTTAATCAGAAGCTACACCAAACACTTTCTACCATGAGTAACGATTATTGCATTTGACACATTAGTGTCACAGTATTTAGCATCACAGCAACCACAAGTTACCTCGGTACAGCAACTGGACAGACCAGTGCTATACCGCTTAGAAGAATGTTATTAATGACTTGTAGAGTGTGATTAAGTACTGAAGAGCAATGGTGTCTCTCTGGAGAGTAAGGTGCATCTGATACTGGCCATGGTCTTCGCAATCACTTGTTAGATGCCACGAAGTAGGTGGCAATGCCTTAACTGTAAGCATGTTGTAAGGCCCAAGGGCCTCTTCCATCCTTGTCAAGGGGAGTGCTAACCTTCTCTCCTTTTATACAACACAGGTCTTCGCAATCACTTGTTATGCATCAGAGAGTTGGACAATGACCAAGGAGGATAGAAG
>NW_006399856.1:7033715-7034982 GCF_000299155.1 Elephantulus edwardii
AACAACAACAACAACAACAGCAAAGTGTGATTTGGCACAAGAGTTAACAAATCCCCTAACAAAATATGTAAGATCCTACAGAAAGAAACCTATATAGACACAGGGACAAATTAAATTACAGAGATGGCACTATAAATTCTTAGGGAAAAGAAGAATCATATAAAAAACTGCATCTGTAGTCTGTCATTCTGTGTTGGCTTGCATGTTGCCATGATGCTAAAATTTAAGCTAATGATGTATGAGATACCAGGAAGGTCATTCACGGAAGAAATTTCAACAAAGCTTCCAGACTAAAGACAGATTAGGAAGCAGGGCTGGCTATCTCTTGGTGAAATAATAGGCTCTTGAATGTCTCATGTCACATTGTGGAACACTGTCTAATATTCCATACTAGATGATGAGGCCCAGAGGTTGGAAGGCACTCAAAACGCAGATAGAGGAAGAGCTGCCTTCTTCCAAGTAGACACAACCTTAATGGAGGGAATGGAGTAACATTTTAGCAAATGAAAGACTTTCATTTATTGAAATGGGGTGGGAGGAAAACAGTTGCCAACTTCTATTAATTATTGGAATATGAAATGTGCAAAGTATAAATGTAAGAAAATTTGAAGTTATGAAAAACAAAATGGAACACATAGATTGATTTCCTAATTGTTAATTAGCTGGTAATGGTATTAGTCATTGTGGATCAGACAATCATATGGTATGCTGTGCTATAAATAAGAAATTGAAGTAGTTTCATTGTCAAAAGAACATACCAAGATGACTTTATGTACCATGCTATCAGGTGATAAAATAGTGTTCATATTGTTGTTGTTGTTATGTGCCGATGAGTCGCTTGTGACTCACAGTGACCCTATGTACAAGAGCCCTAAATCCTGCTCTATCCTGTGCCAACCTCATTGTCTCCAACCTACCTACTCCCACTAATCCAATCATTGAATCTGATCCATCTCATTAAGTGGAATCCATCTGATTCCACTCCTGCACTGTCCCTCCACTCTCCCAAACATGATGTCCTTCTCCAAGGACCAGTCTCTTCTTGCAACATGCCCAAAGTATGTCAGACGAAGCTTCAGAATCCTTGACTCCAAGGAGCAGTCTGACTTCACCCTCTCCAGGACAAACCTGTTTTTTCTCCTAGCAGTCCATGGTATATTCAACACTCTTCTCCAACACCACAGCTGAAAAGCATCAGTTTTCTATCATCCCTAATCACTGTCCAATTCTCTGATGCATGGCATGTAATTGCAAAGACTATAGCCCA
>NW_006399856.1:7035082-7042190 GCF_000299155.1 Elephantulus edwardii
TTCTTGCAACATGCCCAAAGTATGTCAGACGAAGCTTCAGAATCCTTGACTCCAAGGAGCAGTCTGACTTCACCCTCTCCAGGACAAACCTAGCAGTCCACGGTATATTCAACGCTCTTCTCCAACACCACAGCTGAAAAGCATCAGTTTTCTGTCATCCCTAATCACTGTCCAACTCTCTGATGCATGGCATGTAATTGCAAAGACTATAGCCCACATCAGGTGCTATCTATCTATCTATCTATCTATCATCTACACAATATTCAAATTTACCCATTAATTACTATAATCAGAGATAAAGAAATTGAAAAACTGACATTTTCAAGGATTTCATTTTAGTTGGATCCACAATCAACACCCATGGAAGAGGTAGTCGAGATATTAAATGACATATTGCAATGAGCAAAACTGTTGCAAAGGATCTCTTTAAAGTACTAAAGAACACAGATGTCACTTTAAAGACTAAGGTGCACTTGTCTCAAACCAGGACATTTTCAGTTGCTTCTAGTGACTTAGTCCATAGGGAGTTGCACTGCCACATCTCTCTGGCAGTTCAAATAAGTCAACCACTCAGCAGGGGAAATACTGGTAATTTCTTCCCCTGGATTTACAAACTGAGAAAACCAATGGAGAACTCTAACTCCATGGGAATGAGGGTTTTGTAGTCATAGCCGTAGAGGAGATGCATAAATAGATTCCGCTGAGTCAATTATTCATAGCAACACTGTAAATAGAATCTTGTCCTGTCTTGCCCAATCCTCATAATCTCCAAGATGCCCAAGTCCATTGTTGAAGTTACTGTGTCAGTCCCTCCCTGTGAGGGTCTTCTTGTCCTCCATTGACCCTCTACCTTTCCCAGCATGGAGTCGTTTTCCAAGGACTTGCTCCTCCTTATAATACAATCAAAGTATTTTAAACTATAGAGGACCCTGGTATACTTCCTCTAAGACATATTTGTTCATTTTTCTGGAAGTTTATGGGATATTCAATATTCTTTGTCAACACTATAATTCAAAGGCATCAATTCTTCTTCAGTCTTCCTCAGTCATTGTCCAACTATTATATCCATATAAAGCAACTGAAAGTATCGTGGCTTGAATAAGGTACAACTTAATCTTTAAAGTGACACTTTTGCTGTTTAGCATCATAAAGAGGTCTTTGACAGTAAATTTTGATTTCTTATCTGCTGCTACTATGCATATTGTTGACGGATTCAAGCAAAAGCAAATGACTGACAACCTCAATATTTCTCTGTCCCTCATGATGTTGACTTTTATTCCAAGGGTAAGGATTTTTTCTTTTTTCTGACTGTTGAGATGTAATCCATATTGAAGGCTGTAATCTTTCATTTCGAATAAGAGTGTCAATTCTCCTTCACTTTCATAAGCCTGATTGTGTCAGTGGCATAACTTAAGTTTTCATGTGTCTTCCTCAGATTCTTATGCCACATTCTTCATACAGTCTATCTTCTTTAAAGATTTTCCCGGCATACAGACTAAACAGGTATGGAGAAAGTATTAAACCCTCACAAACAATCTTCCTGATTTGAAAGCATACGATATACCATTCATCTGTTTAAACTACTACTTCTTGTACTATGTACAAGTAATCTGAAAAATTTAAAGAAAAATATTCATGACAGCTTTATTTATTAGCCCAAAACTTTTTTAAAAATAACAAGTCTTAGGGAGAAAAACTGAAATTTTTGAAATTTTACAAAAGACTACATGCCAACAACTTGTAATTTTGTTATATCAAAATATATTGTAGATATTATAGATATTACATGAGTATTGGCACCCACTTCAATAATAGCTTGACTCTGGAACCCCTATGAACCTGGAGAGAGGATGAAAGACACCCAAGCATTGAAGACTCTCCTTCACAGGGTCGCTATGAGTCTCCTGCAACTCAATGACACTTAACAACAACATTAAAAATATAAAACTATTGAATATCTATCACTGAAAACTAGGTTTTTTTAAATTTTCTTATTGCTCCATAATTATGCATGCAGAATTAATAGTAAAGAATAGAGCTAAAATCTGGAAATAACTAGTTCCTTTTAATTGATTTTAGGCAATTGATAGATATTTGCTTCTCTTTTAACTATCATTGAAATTATGTAAGAGCATGTATATAACATGAGTGTACAAGGAGCAAGGATAATGCGGGGACAAATATGACCTCTACAAACTTCACAATGGAAACGGTCCCCATCAAATAACATCCTCAGAATAAAGCTGATCCCTATAAAGTCAGACATAGCCCCTGATTCCGCTGCACCTGCTCCTAATTTATGAGTCTGAAATCTGTTCCAAATGACCACACATGTTTTACAAGACCTGTTTTTACTCATAGTTGTCAAGTATTTAAGGGAAACAGGTTGAGGGAGGATAAGTTAAAGGATATCACACAAAGTCCAGTGTCAATAAACAAAAGTACTAGACCAACTCTTCCCTCGATATTCCAGCAAGTAAAATTTCTGGCTTTAGCTCCATTTCAAAAGTTTTGGTCCTGGCCTCTTCTGGTTCTGTCTCCTGATCTCCTGACTGCTTGTACCAAGAGTATTGACTGTTGATATGTAGTAGTAGTAGTTGTTGCTGTTGTTGTTGTTAAGTGCTTTCGAGTCATAGACACTTATAGTGACCCTATGAATGAAAAACCTGAACACTTGTATAACTTTAATTGTTTCTCCAAGTTCATAGAGTTTCCAAAGGCGAGCTATTTAGGAAACAGATGCCACTCCTGCTTCCAAGCTTGTTTTAATTGGGGAGCTCCAACAAACCATTATCGCATTTGACACATCAGTGTCACAGTGTTTACCTCTGCAGAGCAAATGGACAGACCACTGCTATTCCACACTGAAGAATGTTTGACCAAAAACAATTAAAACCAGGCCTGAGGGCTGCAGATTAAAATCACCCACCTTTGGCTTGGTAGAATCACTTTCTATCCACGAGGCGCACAGAGCTCTCTCTCTATGTTGATGTAGGTGTTGTTGAGTGCCAGTGAATCATAAACAATTCATAACGACCCTATGAACAAAAGATCTGAACACTTGTATAACTTTCATCATTTCTACAAGTTCATAGTGTTTCCAGAGCCAAGCTATTTTGGAAGTAGATGCCACTCCTGCTTCTAAGCAAGATAAAATCATTGACAGCTTCAATTCTTTCTCCATCTATCATGTTGTTGTCTGTTAGTCCAGTGATAAGAACCTTCATTTTCTTAGTATCAACATATAATCCATATCATATAGGCTGTCATCCTATCTGCTGGAGAAAGTGTTTCAAGTACTCTTTACTTTCAACAAACAAGCTTGTGCCATCTACATAATGCAAGCTGTTGTTGAGTCTTTTTCCAATACTAATGCAATATTCCTCTTTTTATAGTCCAGCTTCAGGAAATATTTATTCAAGTTACAAATGATTAGGTATGGAGAAAAGACACATTCCTGATTTTAAACTATCCGTGTTCCCTTGTTCTAATCAGAAAACAGTTTATATGAACTAACGACTAAAGTCAAAAGGAGAAAATTGAGGATTTCTGCTAACTTTTGTACTGTTAAATGGACCAAACATGCATTAAAGATAAATTAATAATTATTGGTTACTGGAATGTAAAAGTTGGGAAATGTAATGGGGAAGGAATGGTAGGTAGTTGGAAAGTATAAACATGCTGACAGCATTAGGCTAGAAAGTGAATGACTTTTGGTGGTTTTTTTTTTTTAAGTTGTAGAAGTATTAAAAGGAGATGAAAGGAATGCATACTCATGACACCAAAAAGAACTGCTTGACATGAGAACATTTCAGGAAGTAGGATATGATCAAGAAGAAACTGTACTTACGGAAGAAGTGTAGAATGAATTAAAGGCATTTGCAAAAAGAAATATTTCAATGGAATATCAACGGACATATTTCAACACAGAGATGCATTTCTGTACGTGACCACTAGCCTATGCCAAGAAATTTGGAAGAGAGATACTGACATCTGATTCGAAGAGATTCATATTTGTTACCATTTTAAAAAATGTAATTCAACAGAGTGCAAAACTTGTCAAACAACATCATTAATATCACATGCAAGCAAAATCTTTCTAAAAATTATTCAGTAAGTTATTCTAACAGTGCATCAATAGGGAACTCCCAAAAATTAAACATGGATTCAAAAGGGGCCATGGAATAAGAAATATCTTTAGTTGGAGAAAAAAATACCAGAAAGATATTTATTTGCATTTTCTTGACTATAAAAAGGCACTAAACTGTATGGATCATAACAAATCATGGCTAATGTTGAGAATAATGGGAATCCCAAAACACTTAATTGTTTTCACGAGACACAAACAGACCAAGAAGCAGTTTTGTGCAAAGAGAACAAGGGTGTACTGCATGGTTTAAAAATCAGGGAAGCTGTTTGTCAAGGTTGGACCCTTTCCCATACCTATTCAATCTATATGCTGAGCAAAACATTCAGGAAGCTGGACTAAATGAAGGAGAATGAGGCATCAGAATTGAAGGAGACTCATTAACATTCTGCATTAAGCAGAGGACACAACTTTTCTTGCCTAAAGTAAAGAAAGCTTGAATCCCTGGGGAAGAAGATAAATGACTTTATGGCTTACATCTCATTATAAAGAAAATAAAAGCCTTCAACACTGGTCCAACAGACACTATCACAATAGATGGAGAAGTAATGACATTGTCAGCAGTTTCCTTTTAATTGGATCCACAATTAACACCTAGTAGTAAAGAAATAAAATACACTTTGCATTGGGAAAAATCTGCTGTTAAGAACCTCTGAAATATGTTAAAGAGCAAGGTTGCCACTTTACAGACTAAGGTGCTCCTGATCCAATCTATGGTATTTTCAATCATACCCTTTGCAGTTAAAAACTTAAAAAGAATAAGGAAGACTAAAGAAGAATCTGGAGTCCAAGGTGTGCCTGATCCAGGCCATGGTCTTTGTAATTATGTGCTATGTATCAGGAAGTTGGACAATGACTAAGGATGATAAAAGATAGTTGATGCCTTTAAGCTGTGGTGCTGGAGAAGAGTGTTAGAATATACCATGAGCTGCTAGGAGAACAAATAGGTTCATCCTGGAGGGGGTAAGGGCAGGCTGCTCCCTGGAGGTAAGGATTCTGAGGATCCATCTGACATATTCGAGGCATGTTGCAAGAAGAGACCAGTCCTTGGAGAGGGACATCATGCTTAGGAGGGTGTAGGGACAAAGCAAAGGAGATGCTCCCTTGAGGAGATAAACTGACTCAGTGACTGGGGTAATGGATTTAAGGTTGAGTCAGAGACTCAAGGTTGGCTCAGGATAGATCAAAATGCAGAACTGTTGAACAGCTATGAGCCGCAGGCAACTTGACAACACATAACAACAAAAAAAAAGAATCAATGCATTTGAATGTGTTGGTGAAGAATATTGATTATACAGAGAACATCAAAAAGAAATACAAATTTGTCTTAAAGGTATTGAAACCTGGGTGTTAGTTAGAGACAAAGATAGTGAAACTGTCACATACCATAGGCATCAGGAGGAGTCATTACTTGGAAAACATCATGCTGGGAAACTTAGAGAAAAACCCTCAAAGAGATACATTAGCACAATGACCATAGCAGTGGGCTGAGGCATAGACAAGAATGGGAGGTGAGACAAGCTCGGGCTAGGTTTAAATCTATCGTTCATAGGGTTGCTATGTGTCACAATCGACTTAGAGCACCTAAGAAAAACAAAAAGACCTAAGATAAGGTAAGACAAATAGGCAAATCTGGAAATACATTCATAACTTATGAGAAAGTTGCAATTTTAATAATACAAGTATAAGGTTTTTTTAAAAATCATTCTTATATAACATGTATTATTGATCACTAAACTCACAAAGTAGCATTATTAAAAAATAATGCTCCTTAAATTATTAATTGCTATTGAAACCTATATTTAAGTGAAATATCTAATCTTTGGCTCAGATTTGTAACTAACCCAGGTGCTGCTTGGTGAAACAATCTTACAATTTTAATGTATGTATTTTAATGCCTTCACTAATTGGAGTTTAAATTTTTATTTCAATTTGAAGATAATATAATTTCCCAAACTAAAACTATATGCTTTTTATTACTTTTGATAACATCTAAATTGTTAAGATACAAAATATTATTAATTGTTGTATATACTGTGACATTTGCATATCCTTCCAAAAATACTCTCCATGCCTATGTATGTGAGAAAAAAAGAGAATCTGTATTTTATTGACAATATTTTATATTTTACACATAGTCTCAAATAATCATAACCCATATTTTGTGTTTGTGTGTGTGTGCTGTTAAGTGTCGAAACTTACCCACAGGTGACCCTCCAGTGGGTTTTCAGAGGCAGTAAATCACATGGGAGGAGACTATTCATCTTTCCCCCAATTTCATGAAAAGATTTTCTTGACATTTTTCTATCTTTTCCACATAATTATTGAGCACTAAGTCAGGGCACAGGTATGTGGTAGATTTTTATACACAGGACTTGTACTCTAGCTCCAAATTTGACTCTGCAAGGAGTCAATAGATTTAGGAATTTGTGCTACAGTTGGTGCTATTTAATTACTATTGATTTTTTCTTCATCTATATTCAAAATGGGTGACCTTCAAGGACATCATGCTGAGTAAAATATCTCAGTCACAAAAGGACAAATACTTCATGGTGCCCCTGTTGTAGAAAGTGACTGACATCAGAGTTGGGGTAAGACTGAGAAAAGATTATGTATACTGAACTGAAACAGATGAGGGAGAGAACAGTTTAAAAGTGATATATGATAGCATATTCTGATTATCACAGGAATCCAGAATTAAGATTGCATAGTGGACTGCATATGGGGTGGGGGAGGGGGTGGGGGAGGGTTGTATACTAATGAAGAAGTTTATCTTTTGCTTTTCAAAGAGAGGAGCGAACTGGGGGGAGAGGAGTTAAAAAAGTGCAACAATGAATGAATGAAAATCCAAAATCTCTGTAAATGTTCATTAAAATTAATAAAATACTTTTGTTTTAAAAAGACAGTGAATAGGGATGACAGAGAATTGATGCCTTTGAGCTCTGGTGCTGGAGAAGAGGG
>NW_006399856.1:7042880-7044318 GCF_000299155.1 Elephantulus edwardii
AGGAGCCCTCCAGAGATTTTTCAGAACTATAAATCACATGGAAGAAAACTGGTTCTCTTCCTCATCTGAAGTCACTGGCACATTTAAACCAGCAGATGTTAGCAACACAACTACGTACAAATTATATTATAAAAATTCCCATATATGCATGTTTGTGTGTGTGTATATGTATACATATACAGATATATATATACACACATACACACACATATATATACATAAATTTTACATATTTCTCAATAATTTTTTCTTACTTTGATTTATATACATGCAAAAAAAATAATTAATTGTATAACTGTTCTTAGATCCCTTACTTAAGAGCATAGTATATTTCACAATACATATTATATTGCAGTTTTCTTAACAAGCACAAATATATCAACTATTTCAGTAATCCATGATCAGCTTAAAGACTTTTAGAAAAACTTGGTTTTCTATAACCTTGAGGTTCTTCCTCAGTCATGATGTCTTTCTCCAATAATTGGTCCCTCTTGCTAATGTATACAAAGTAACATAGACAACATAAGCCTGACAGAATGTGGCCTGCTCATTTTTAATGGACATTTTGGTTTTACTTTCTTCAAAACAGATCGTTGTTTTCTGGACATACATCATATACCCAGTGTTATTTGTCAATGCCATAACGGCCATGTATCAATCACGTGGTCTCCCTTATTCATTGTCCAACTTTGACTTATTTATGAGGTAACTGCAAACACTACCCTTTGTCATCAAAGTGCTTATTTTTTTTTTAAGAGATACTTTACAGTAGATCTGCTGATTCATTGATGGTAGCCTACTGGCAGGAAGCTACACTGCAATCCTAAAGGCACACAGTTTGAGGCCACCACTTCTCCGCTGGAGAATGTGCAATCTCCTCCTGTGTGATTCCCTCTGAGAACCCACAAGAGGGTCAACTATGGGTCTATTTTGATTCTACAGTACACAGCAAAACAACAGCAATTCACTGATTTACTTAGTGACTTTTGCTCACATGGGAAATGATAGTGGATTCAAGTAAAACAAGATCCTTGACAACGTCAGCATTTTTTCCATTTAACAAAATATTGCCTATTAGTCCACCTGTAAACTACATGGCAAGAACTAATTTTAGTAACTGATGAGATCTATAATTATATGCCTCAAATCTGTGTAATATTCTTAATGCCTGTTTAATTTCCAGGATAGAGTCAACAGACAGTGGCTACACTAGAAATAAACACCCATTTGGAAATGAAAATAACTATTAAAAAATTTAAAAAGTAAAGTTAGAGGGGAGCTCTGGTGACCTAGTGGCAAGGAGCTGCAACTACAATCCCAGAGGCGCACGGTTTGAATCCACCAGATGCTCTGCAGGGGAAGGAGGGAAAATCTCCTCCTGTACCAGTCAGATCTGATTTGACGGTACACTCACACAAAAATAATAAAATAAAAATTT
>NW_006399856.1:7044418-7046855 GCF_000299155.1 Elephantulus edwardii
AAATCAGCAATCAAACCAGAATAAAAAATTTAAAAATTAAAGTTAGAGGGGAGCTCTGGGGACCTAGTGGCAAGGAGCTGCAACTACAATCCCAGAGGTGCATGGTTTGAATCCACCAGATGCTCTGCAGGGGAAGGAGGGAAAATCTCCTCCTGTACCAGTCCGATCTGATTTGACGGTACACTCACACAAAAATAATAAAATAAAAATTTAAAAAAAAGTAAAGTCAGTTAACTAGGATTATTTGATGAAATGAGAGGGCTCATTTTACTCATCACTTTAATCATTTTTGTAGCATCTAAATTTTTCTATAATACTGTAGTTGTGTTATAAATTTTAGTCTAACATTATAAAAAGAATATATATCTTAAATACTTGTCCCATATTTTATTACAGTTTAAATTATGTAAGAATTTAATTTGGCATCGTTGTTGTTGTTATGTGCTGTCGAGTCACCTGCAACTAATAGTGACCCTATGTACAACAGCCCTAAACCCTGCTCTATCCCGTGCCAAACACACTGCCTCTGACACACCCACCCCAATTACCCCACACCCACCCTGATGACCCCCAAAATGGAAAAAACCCATCTCATCGAGGGTCTTCCTTTCCTGTGCTGTCCCTCCACCCTCCCAAGCACGACATCCTTCTCAAAGGACTGTTCTCTCCTTGCAACATGTTCAAAGTATGTCAGACGAAGCTTCAGAATCCGTGCCTCCAAGGAACAGCCTGGTTTAACCCTCTCTAGGACAAAACTGTCCAAAATAATCATAAAAACTTAGTGAGTGGATCCAAATTTTTTCTAAGCATGTCTGCTTGCTGAAAGCAAGGAAATACTTATTTAAGAAAATCAAAGACTACAACCTTTAATGTGGATTACATATCAACACCAAGGAAACAAAATTTCCCACAAGTGGGCCAGCAGACAATAACACAATAAATGGAGAAGAGGCTCAAGTTGTGAAGGACTATTTTCATGGATCCATTTTGCCTGGACCGCATTCAATACTCAATAAAACAACAATTGTAAAATTAAAAAAGCATATGCAGAATCTGCTGTCAAAGACCTCTTTAAGTACACTTTTAAACTGACAACCGTGCCTAGACTGTGCTTATAGCCATCATTTGCAGCAACATTTTAAAATGCTAAAGAATAAAGATATCAGTCTAAAGACAGGTGTGCCTGACCCAAGACATGGTACTGTCAATTGCCTCCTGTGCTTGTGAAATTTTAACAACAGATGAAGATCAACAAGGAATTTACATTTTGAATTGTGATGCTGCTAAACTGCCAAAGAACAAATCAAATCCGTGTTAGAAGGGAAGCTGGCTGAGCCTTACAAGGATGGTGGACTCATCTCATCCACTTTAGTGAGGTTATCAGCAGAGGTCTGTCACGGGAAAAAAGAAATGATGTAAAAAAGGTAGAAAAGGAAAAGAAAACACCCCACAAAAGAAGTTGACATCGTGATCGCGGTGGTGAGCTTAAGCTGTAGACTGAGTCCCTCTGAATCAAAGTTGATTTGATGACAGCTACCAAGAAGAATAAACAATGAGTTACTGCTTGAAAGACAATTCCTGTCATATTAAATATGGAAACATTTCCTATGATTTATCACTATAAACACCCAAAAATTGTTTAACTCTGGTATGCATCAAGCTCAATACAACGAAATCAAGAAAAGACTTTATAAAGAATGTGGCAACAGGATCGGAGGAAGACTCAACAATTAGCATTATGAAGATGATGTTTGCTAAAAATGAGTAGACTTGAAATGCTTATTGCAGAAGCTCAAAGAAAACAGCTTTCAATATTGATTACATATCATCAAGAAGACAAGAATCCTCACAACTGGGTTGAGAGACAGCATCATGATAGATGGAGAATATGGAAATCATCAAAGATGTCATCCTACTTAGATTTACAATCGAAATTCTTGCTAATAGCCCTCAAGAGAAAGAAACCAAAAGTCGTATTACACTGGGAAAGTCTACTTTCAAGGAACTCATCAAAATATTAAAGAGCAAAGTGGTCTTTAGCAATGTGGTTTGAAGACTAAGGTACACTGGATTCATCTTTTTAACCACTTATTATGCATCTGAGAATTGGACAAAGAATAAGGATGACAGAAGAGGCAGCAATGGCTTTGAATCGTGTTGGAGAAGAGTACTGAATATTCTCCATGGACTGCCAAAAGAACAATCAGGTATGTTTCGAAAAAAGTACAGCCAAAATACGCCATAGAATCAAGGACAGTGAAGCTTCATCTCACATACTTTGGATGTGCTGTTAGGAGAGACTATTTCTTGGAAAGGGACATCATGCTTGGAAAATGGAAGGTCAGGAAAGAGAGGAAGCACCTTAGCCAAATAACTGTAGTAATGGATCAACTGTGTCAGAGATGATCATGTTTCTGATGATGATGGCACAGGGTAG
>NW_006399856.1:7049747-7050463 GCF_000299155.1 Elephantulus edwardii
TTGTTGGTGCATATATCTGGATGATCGTATAAAATATAAATTCCTTTCCAATAGAATATACCACCAATTGAATGCATGAGTCTGTAATGTTTCTGAGAGTGAAATATGAGTCCATGAGAAACAAAAATAAATCACATACCTTTCTATTTTCTTTTGTTTTCATCTTATGTTTGTTTGGTTCTTTTGCTTCACTAAGGTGTTTCTGAGTAGGATCTTCTTTTACATTTTCTCTTTCATAACTGTCTCCAGCTACAAAATAAAAAATGTATTTAATACTGTATTTGCAATTCTTTAAAAAATAATTGTGGACAAAAAATATATCCATGTAATTCAAATCTACATTGATATGTGAATCACTGAAGGAATTAAATTTATCATATTGGAACTATGTTAAAATGCTCTAAACTTGGTTTCAAAATCAGTCCTATAAATTCCAGGATAACATTACTACAAGGTTAATAAATGGGCATAGTAAGTGAGTTACAAAGAAAGGGGGCAATCTCTAACTGCTGTCATAGCCAAATTTCTGTCATGAGAAAGTCTCAATAATTATAAAGAAATTATTTCTTTTTTTGGCAGTGTATTATTTTATTTTTATACTAGTTTATTTAAAAAATTGTAATATATTGTTTTCAGGAACAGAATCTTCCAATTTCCCTCAAAAGGAGAAAATGACAATGAAAACCTTTCCTAGCATCAGAAAATAAGTGTGTGGG
>NW_006399856.1:7052448-7053675 GCF_000299155.1 Elephantulus edwardii
ATTGAAAAACTTCTCCAACAGGGTAAAAAGGGAAGCCACAGATTGGGGAAAAAATATCTGGTAATAACATGTCAGACAAGGGACTTATATCTAGAATTTATAAAATACTTGAGTACCACAACAAGATTAAAGTAAATAACCCAATTGAAAAATGGACACAGCATATGAACAGACACTTTACCAAAGAAGACATTGAGATGACCAACAAGCACAAGAAGAAATGTAACACAATTTTTATAATCCCTCAGACATACACTTTTCCACAGAAACCACGGGAACTTGAAGAAAAGTGATGGCAGAAGATTCCTTCATTTCCTATCCTTCCAAATTCATATTCTCCTTAAATAAGTGGTGGTTCCTATTTGTTATCTAGCTGACCTCAACTCTTGTACCTCCAATAGACCAAAGCAGAACTGTCCCATATGGTTTCAGAGGATATACTCTTCACAGAAGAGACAGTCAGATGTCCAGGTCTTTACTCCTATGAAGTCACTTACGGGTTTGGACCATTGACCTTTTGAATTATTAGCCATGTGACTAAATTTTGGGCCATTAGTGTTCCTTACATATTCAAATATGCATAAATTTATCCTTTAAAAAAACCAAGCTGATTTCAATGATATAGTCATGTTGCATACCATCAAAACGCAACAAACTCAGTTGATTTTCAAAGTTAGTAAATAGCACAGGAATTGATTGTTCATCTTTCTCCCATGAAGCAGCTGGTGGATTCAAACTACATGTCTTTGAGTTGATATTGCAATTCCTTAGCACTAGATCACATGAAAATATAAAAAAAGGAAAGAGAGAGAGAGGAAGGAAGGAAGGAAGGAAGGAAACACTATTTATAAGAGAGAAAAGATGATGAACACAAAAGTTTCTGAGTATTATCAATGCCAAGGTTCATTAAAGGATGGGCAATCTCGTCCTCTGCAATTAACAGCCTCTGAAAACCCACTGAAGGGTCAGCTTTGGGTCAGCTCCTACTCAATGATACTCAACAACAATAAGATCATACAAACAAGGAAGCACTTGGTTGGCAGTTACCTTCTTTCCTACTGAAACTTTGTTGTTTTTGTTGTTGTTGTTTTGTATTTAGTAGGAGCGGTCAGGAAATAAGGAGATGCATTGCACTGGGAAACTCTGCAGTTAGGAACCTCTCCAAATTGTTGAGGAGTAATGATGTCAGTTAGAGGACTAAGGTGTGTGATTCAGGTCATTGTCTTT
>NW_006399856.1:7054040-7055875 GCF_000299155.1 Elephantulus edwardii
GTGTTGCTGTGAGTCATACTCAACTCAGCGGCATCTAAAAACAACTACAAGTATAGGTTTCACATGAGCACAAAAAAGTAAGTGTTCTGTGATTCCCATACTTCTTAAGGTTAGCCATGATTTATTGTGATCCACACTGTTAAATGCCTTTGCATAGGCAATCATTGCACAGATAGACATTCCTCTGGTACTCTTTGCTTTCAGCCAAGATCCACCTGATATCGGTGATAAGGTCTCTAGTGCCACAGCCTCTCCTAAATCCAGCTTCCATTTCTAGTAGTTCTCTGTTAATGCACTGTTCCAGTTGGTTTTGAACAATCTTCACCAGGATTTTGCTTGTGTGTGACATGAGTGATACTGTTCGATAGTTTCCACACTCTGTCAGATCACCTTTTTTGAGGGCTGACATAAACATGGCTCTTTTCTAGTCAGTTGGCCAAGTAGTTGTCCTCCAGATTTCTTGGCACAGCCTGGTGAGCACGCTGGGGGCACCATTTGTTAGTTGAAATATATCAATGGGTATGTAGTCAATTTCTGGGGCATAGCTTTTGCTGATACCTTCAAAGCAGCTTGAACTTCCTCCTTCCTCCGACTTGGACCAAGAGGCAATTAACAGAGCAACTTAACACTTCATGGTTCAAAATTAGGAAAGGTATGTGTCTCCATACCTTTTATAACTAAATGTAGAACAGAATATTCGAGAGAATGGACTTTGTGAGGAGAAGTGTGGCATCAGAATTGGAGGAAGACTCATCAACAAACTGTGTTAGAGGGATGAAACAACTTTACTTGCCAAAAATGAAGAGGACCTGAAGTATTTGCTGCAGAAGATCAAGGACTGTAATCTTCAATATGAATTAGAGCTTAACAAGAAGACAAAGAGTCCCACCACTGGGCCAACTGGCAGCACCATGACGGATGGAGAAGAAATTGTTTGTTAGCAATTTAAACTTGCTCAGCTCCACAGTTAACACTCTTGGCACAAGCAGTTAGGAAATCAAAAGACCTGGAGACTAAGTTGTGCTAATATAGGCCATGTGTATTAGAGAACTGGACAAAGACTAAGGATGGCTGAAAAAGAAGTGATGCTTTTGGGTTGTGGTGCTGAAGAAGACTATTAAACATACCACGGACCACCAAGAGAACATAAAAGTCTGTCTTGGAGAGGGTGTAACCAAGTTTCTCCTTGAAGGCAAGAATTTTGAAGCTCCACCTCACATACTTTGGGCACATAGCCAGGAGGAACCAGTCCTTAGAGAAGGACATCAGGCTTGGAAGGGTAGAGGGACAGTGCAAGAGAGGAAGACCCCGATGAGATGGATTGACATGATTACTGGGGCAATAAGATTAGTTGTGTCAGAGTCAGTGAGACTGGCTAAGGATAAGGCAGGATTCAGAATTCTTATATATAGGGTTGCTATGAATTGCAGGCTACTCACTGCCACATACCACCACCAACAATGCCTCTACAGATGTCGTGGCAAGAAGCTGTGCTGCAATCCCAAAGACATGTGGTTCGAGTCCACCAACTGCTCCATGGGAGAAAGATCTCCTCTCCTCTGATTAACTGCCCACTGGAGGGTCAGCCATGGATCAGTTCAACTTGATGGTACAATTACGTGGACAACTACAGATTCATTCTTTAGGTAGCACCATCAGTTAAGTATTTAATTCTAACCAAAGAATAAGAGTTCAAATATACCCAAAAGCATCTTAGAAAAAAGGCCTGGCAAATATACTTCCAAAACACCACAAAAGACCACGGGAGCATGGTTCTGCTCTGGAACTTGTGTCATTAACATGACTTAGATTCAACTAACAACTGGTTATCAGCT
>NW_006399856.1:7057515-7068694 GCF_000299155.1 Elephantulus edwardii
AGCATCCTTGATTATAGCAACTCAAGGTTTGAATTTGTTCTTCAGTTCCTTGAGCTTAAGATATGCTGAGTGAGTTCGGCCCTTTGATTTTCTGACTCCAACTCCTTGCACATTTCATTGTAATATTTTCTGCCGTCGACCCTATGTACAACACATCTGAACCCTACTCTATTTTGTGCACACTTAATTGTCTCTGACACACCTACTCCCATTATACCAGTCACTGAGTCAATCCATCTCATCAAGGGTCTTCCTGTCTTGCACTGTCCCTCACCCCCAAGCATGACATCCCTCTCCAAGGACTGGTCCCTCCTTGCAACATGTCCAAAGTATGTCAGACGAAGCTTCAGAATCCTTGCCTCCAAGGCACAGCCTGGTTTCACGCTCTCCAGGATCAATCTTTTTGTTCTCCTAGCAGTCCATGTGTTTATTCAATATTCTTGAATACCCTGACAGCAGACTTTCCCAATGCAATTCATCTTTTGATTCCCTGGATGCTGGTACCAAGAGAGTTGATTGTGGAGCCAAGGCAACTAAAGCTGTTATCAACCTCAATCTCTTCACCATCCTTGCCTCCAAGGAACTCTGGCTGCAACTTCTCCAGGAAATACTTTATTAGTCTTTTGGCAGTTTAATGCATATTCAATAGTTTCTACAACACAACTCAAAAGCATTGATTATTCTTCTGTCATCCTAAATCAGTGTACAGATTTCAGATGCATAGTCATTAACTGAACACCTCATGGCTTGAATAGCCCCATCTTAGTACTGAAACTAACATCATTGCTCATTAACACCTTTGAGCGGATCTTGACAGCAGCTTTTCCCAATACAACATCTATTGTTTTTCTTTCTTGACTGCTTGAACTGAGGGTGTTGACGATGGATTCAAACAAGATAAAATCATTGACTACTTCAGTCTCTTTTCCATCTTTCATGAGGTAGCCTATTGGC
The DNA here is from genome assembly GCF_000299155.1 of Elephantulus edwardii. Classification (NCBI taxonomy): domain Eukaryota; kingdom Metazoa; phylum Chordata; class Mammalia; order Macroscelidea; family Macroscelididae; genus Elephantulus; species Elephantulus edwardii. The sequence goes on from NW_006399856.1 coordinate 7,058,470, forward strand.
CTGGTGGTGACGAGTTTTGGTTTTTTAATGCTGATATATAAGGTTGTATGGCCCAATAATCAACACTCTTAGCACCAGCAGCCAGGAAATTAAAAGATGTGTTGCATTTGGAAAGTCTGCTGTCAGAGACCTCTCCAAAGTACTGAAGAGTAACAATGTCAGAGTGGAGACTAAAGTGTGCCTAATACAGGCCATGGTCTTTGCAATTACTTGCTACACATCAGAGAGCTGGACAATGACTAGGGGTGATAAAAGGAGAATTGATGCCTTTGAGCTGTGGTGTTGGAGAAGAGTACTGAATATACCATGGACTGCTAAGAAAATAAACAGGTTCATCCTAGAGAGGGTTAAACCAAGCTGCTCCTTGGAGACAAGGATTCTGAAGCTTCGTGTGACATAATTTGGACATGCTGCAAGGAGGGACTAGTCTTTGGAGAAGGACATCATGCTTGAGAGGATGGAGGGACAGGGCAGGAGGGAAGACCCTCCACGAAGTAAATTGATTCAGTGACTGGAGTAATGGGGATATGTGCATTGGAGACAGTGAGATTGACACAGGATAGAGCAGGGTTTAGGGCTGTTGTACATAGTGTCACTATGAATCATAGGCAACTCCACCTCAGATAACAACAACAACAACAACAATGCTGAGACGTAATCCGTGCTGACGGTGATACTCTTAGATGCTCTACAGTGTCTCAGGTTGTCCTCACTTTAACAACTGCTTAGTAATATCCCAACAAATGTCGTGTTGCTACCATATTATCTTCATCTTTATCATCTATGGTTTACAAATGACAGAAAAACACAAAGAATACAAATACAAGTGCATTTAAAGAAATGTCCAAAACTATGTAACGTTGAAGTTTGATTTCTAAAGGGGGGCGGTGGTAAAAGAGTGTAATTAAAAGATCTCCATAAGAATCAGAAGATAAGTTCTCTCTGCTTTGGGAGAAAAAAAGTAAAGACATTCAGGTGGGACATTTGAAGTGCCTCAGAGAATGTGAATGCTCTATTTAGACAGAAGTGCTTGCTTCATTGTTTTTTTAAGCTATGCACATGTACACTGCCTTCTATATATGATTACTTTTTTAATTTAAAAAGTAATGTGGGATCTGAATTATCACATTTCATCTCAACGTTTTTTGTCTTTTTAAATATTTCTCTTCAGACCCTGAACATTTAAAAAGCTTTTAACCCCTATTATTTTCTTTAAAGTTATCCAAGAAAATTATGTGTATTGAAAACTTGTTCTGAGATAAGTGAAATTTAAATTCCATTTCCACAAACCAAAACTAATTTTCTGAATAAGAGAGCAACATCACCTGTTTCTGAGCTTTATGATACAGTTATGTAAAAGTAGTAACTCATAAAATAATTCTGAGCAAGAACAAAATACTTAACTCAAGAAATAGTAAAAAATTATATACCTCAAGGTCTAGCTGGCTAAGACACACATGACATGTACTTCCTCTCTAACACTTTAAAGTCAGCTTTAACAATGTTCTCCTTCCTCAAATATTTCTAGTTTTCAGCTGTTCATTCAGAATGCATATTCTCCTATGGTAAACAATAAAATGTATAACACTAAAACAGTAAATGTATAATCTATTTGCTTTGGAAATAGTATGCATTCACATCATTACTTTAAGTTGTTGTTATTGTTTGCTGTATAATAAAGAGTCAGAATTGACTCATAGCTGACCTTCCAGTGGATTTTAACAGACAGTTTAATTGGATGGGAGGAGAGTGCCCATCTTTCTCCCACAGAATGGCTGGTGGATTCAGCCGTGTGCCTTTGGGATGGCGTCTCAGCTTCTTACCACTATGCCACGGAGCCAACAAAATTATAGAAATTAATAAAATAAATGTAAAACAAAATCAGCAGTTTCAATCAAACTTTGGAAATTAAGTGATGTCCCAAAACATTTTAACTCCTACTTATTGTTGTTAGGGTCCAAAAAGGCGATCACAATTCACAATGACTCCATATATTACAAAACTAAACACTATTCTGTACGGTACCATCCCCACAACTGCTTAAGCTACTATGCCAATCTACCACATGGATGGTCTTCTTTACATCCTGTCTATTGTTCTTAGCTGAAAGCAGGGAATACCAGAAGAATATATATCTGTGTTCCATTGATTATGCAAAGGCGTTTGACTGTGTGGATCATAACAAACATTGGCTGACTCTGAGAAAAATGGGAATCCCAGAACATTTAATCGTGCTAATGCGAAACCTATACTTGGACCAAGAGGCAGTCATCAGAATCATCAGAACAGAGCAGGGTAACACTGCATGGTTAAAAATTGGGAACGGTGTACGCTAGGGATGTGTCCTATCTCCATACCTTTTCAACCTGTAAGCAGAGCAGATTATCTAAGAGGCTGGGCTCTATGAGGAGAAGTGTGGCGTCAGGATTGGTGGAAGATCTATTAACAATCTGCGTTATGCAGATGACACAACCCTGCTTGCTGAAACTGAGGAGGACCTCATGCACTTGCTGCAGAGGGTCAGGGACTGCAGCCTTCAGTATGGATTGAGGCTCAATATCAAGAAGACAAAGATTCTCACCACTGGACCAATTGGTAGCATCAGGATGGATGGCGAAGAGATTGAGATTGTTCACAGCTTCACTTTGCCTGGCTCCATGTCTTGGCATCAATAGCCAGGAAATAAAGAAACGTATTGCGCTGGGAAAGTCTGCTGTTAGGGACCTCTCTAAAGTACTCAAGAGCAACGGTGTGTCTCTGGAGACTAAGGTGCATCTGATACAGGCTATGGTCTGTGCAACAACTTGTTATGCATTAGAGAGTTGGACGGTGACCAGGGAGGATAGAAGAAGAATTGATGCCTTTGAGCTGTGGTGCTGGAGAAGAGTATTGAATGTACCATGGACTCCCAAGAAAGCAAACAGATTCATCCTGGAGAGGGTTAAACTAGGCTACTCCTTGGAGGCAAGGACTCTGGGGCTTTGTCTGACTTACTTTGGACATGTTGCAAGGAGGGATAGGTCATTGGAGAGGGACATCATGCTTGGGAGGGTCGAGGGACAGCGCAGGAGGGGAAGGCCCTCTATGAGGTAGATTGATTCAGTGACTGGGGTAATCAGGATGGGTGTGTCAGAGGCAGTGAGACTGGCACAGGACAGAGCAGGGTTTAGGGCTGTTGTACATAGGGTCGCTATGAGTCACAAACGACTCGATGGCACATAACAACAACAACAATTGTTGAGAGAGCTCTTATAGCTTAGTGGTATGGAACTGTAATGCCATCCCATAGGTATGCAGTTCAAATTCACAAGTGGATCTGCAGGGGAAATATGGGCAATTTCCTCCAATGCAATTTTCTGAAAACCTGCTGGAGTCAGCTACGAGTCAGTTGATCATTAGCAGTATGCAACAACAATGTTTTACCAAACTTGATGGCCTTTCTCCAGGGACCGGCCCCTCCTGAGAACATAACCAACGTGTAAGAGACAAAGTCTCACCATTCTCACTTCTAATGCATGCTCTGTCTACACTACTTCCAAGACAGGTTGGCTTGTCTTTTTAGCATCCCATAGTATGTAAGATATTCTCCTCCAAGACACAATTCAGAGGCATCAATTCTTCTTCAGGTTTTCTTATTCACTGTCCTCCAGTCACATGCATATATTGTTGCTGTTCTCCGGTGACACTCAGTTGTGTATGACTCACAGTGACCCTATGAGCGACTGATCTGAACACTGTTCTATCCTACACTATCCTCATAATCTCTGACACTGTCAAGTCCATTGCCACAGTTATCTTGTCAAGTCTCCTGGTCTTCCTCTCTTCTGTTTTTCCTCCACTTCTCCAACAATTAACCTCCCCCTAGCAACATATCCAGAAATGTGAGATGAAGCTTTACCATATTTGCCTCCCAAGAGCACTCTGGCTGCACCTTCTCCAAGGCATATATGTTTGTTCTTCTGGCAGTCCTTGGGATATTCAGAACCCACATAAAACACCACATTTTGAAGCCATTAATTTTTATTCTGTCATTGTCCAGCTCTCAGATTCACAGTAAGTGACTGAAAAGACCATGGCCTGAATAAGGTGTTCCTTGGTTCTCAAACTGGCATCATTACTCCTCAAAAGTTTGTCATTACATCATTGGCAGTCTCAATCCTTTCTTCATCCATCATGATGTTGCCTATAAGTCCAGTGGCGAGGCATTTTGGTTTTTGACGTTCAGATGCATTCCACCTTGAAAGCTGTGGTGTTAAACCAGCAGCAAGTGTTTCAAGTCCTCCTCACTTTCAGCAAACAAAATTGTGTCATCTGGATAATGAAGTTATTGATGAGTCTTCCTCCAATCCTGATGTCATATTTTTCTTCATAGAATTCACCTTATGAATAATTTGCTCATCACATAGATTAAAAGGTGTGGAGAAAGGATATAACCCTGATGTACACTTTTCCTAATTTTAAACCACACACTGTTCTCTCGCTCTGTTTACACGACATCCTCTTGGCTTAGGTATAGGTTTTGCATGAACACAATAAAGTGTCCTGAAATTCCCATTCTTTTCAACATTTGTTATGATCCACATATTGATATGCCTTTGCATAGTCAGTAAATCACAAACATTTTTCTAGTATTCTTTGCTTTAAGCCAGTATCCATCTGACATCAGCAATGACTGACTGCATGCATATGAAGCAAGAAAAAATACCATAGCTAGGGATAGGTGCACCTTAGTTTTCCAAGGGATATCCTTGCTCGTTAGGATTTAAAATAGTTCCTTTGCCTCCGATTAGTCCAAAGTAATAATTTTTTTAAACTATTCCTTCCAAGGGCATTGATTGCACATTCAAGTAAAATGAAACCTTATTGATTCCATTGTGAAGATTTTTGTTCTCTGTTGAAATATAATCTGTACTGAAGCCTTTGAACGTCACCATTAAGTGGTCTTCTTTATTTTCATTGTTATATGATCTGTGTATTACAGGTGGCTAATGAATCTTCCTCACATTCATATGTTACTTAATTCTTCAGATAGTCCAGCTACTTAGATTATTTTTTCAGCATATAGATTGCTTCTTGGTCTCTGTGCAGATTTATTACCAAGAAACAATCATTTGGATGGAACAAAGGTATACTTGATGACTTAAAACAGGAAGACATTTGTCAGGGATGTATTCTTTCACCTTACTTATTCAATCTAGTGCTTGTGTATACTCAATGAAACAAATATAAGCATCTTTCTGCTATTCTTTACTTTAATCTGGTTTAAAATTTGGAAAGGTATACATCAGGGTTGTATCATTTTCTGCTTCCCTATTTAATCTGTATGCTGAGCAAACCATTCCAGAAGCTGGACTATCTGAAGAAAAATATAGCATCAAGAGTGGAGGGAAATTCATCAATAAGCTGGATTATGCAGATGACAAAACCTTGCTGAAAGTGAAGAAGACTTCAAGCATTTACTGTAGAAGATCAAAGCCTACATCCTTCAATATGAATTATATCTCAAAGTCAATCAAGAAAACTAAAATTCTCACCACTGTATCAGAAAGCAACATCATGACAAATGGAGAGAGAAAAAAAAAGTCTATGATCTAAGTTTGCTTAGATCCACAATCAACCCAGAGAGTAATAATAATCAAGAAATCAAAACAAAATATATTCCACTGAGAAAATTCTGCTGTCAAGGATCTTCTCAAATTGCTGAAGAACAAGGACATCAATTTAAAGATTAAGGAGTGCCTGGTCCAAGCCATGGTCTTTTCAGTTACTTTCAATTAATAAGGATGACAGAAGTGACTTTGAGCTTTTGTATTGGAGAAGAACACTGAACATTAATTGGATTGTCAGAAGAACAGACAAGTCTGTCTTGGAGGAAGCACAACCAGGGAGCTCTTTCGAGGCAATGATGGTGAAAACTCATCTCAAATATTTTAAGTATGGTGTCAGGGAAAGGCAGTTCTTGGTAAAAAGATATAGCACTGGGAGAGAGGGAGAGTGAGCAAACGTGAGGACAACCCTCAACAAGATAGACCGGCACAGTGACAGTAAAGAGGAACTCAATCATATCGGAGACAGTAAGGATGGTCCAGCATAGTTTAATTTCCACATCTGTGTTCACAGGTTCCCTATGAGTAATAGCTGACTTACTGGCACGTAACAAAGAAAACAACTATTTCATCTCAGAGGCCCATTTTATATCAATGATCCTGTTTTGCATTCCACATCTTCTGAATCCAGCTTAAATTCCTTCAGGTCCCTCTCAATGTACTGCTCCAGCTATTTTTTTTTCTCCTATTTCATTATCAAGCTTATAATTATGTGCGATATTGAAGATATTGCTCACTAATTCCCATATTCTGTGTGACAGTCTTTCATTGGAATTGGCAAAATCATGGAGTTCTCCCAATCAGTGACATAGTGCATTATATGCTGGGCTACTCCCTGAAATGCTGGCAGCTCAAATGCACCAGCACATAGGCAGAAGGATGAGGAAGTTGCCTCCAGTAAATATTTACAGCCTCACAGACATGATGTAGGATCACTATGAGTCAGCCATCACTCCACAATGCGTTTCCTTCCAGTTTGCTTTCTTCCAGTCAATAATCTGCTCACAGCATTTTCCACTGCTTCAACTCAAGGCTAAAGAATTTCTTCCATTCTTTCAACTTCAAAAATGCCAAGTATGTTCTTAACTTTTGGTTTTCTCACTCGATGTCTTAGTATATTTCATTAAAAAGAGTGACATTCTTAACCAACACTCTGAAATCGTCTGTCCAGGCCTCTTTATCATTTTCCCCCCATTTGCTCTGTTGTTGTTCTTTTCAGTGCAGTAGAGTTGACTATAACTCATCGCAACCCTATGAAGAACAGGTCTGAACCAGGCTTTATCCCATGTCATCCTCGTCATTTCTACTTTCACCCACTGTTACAGTTACAGTGTCAATCTGTCTGTTTTTAAATGAAAATTTTCTTTTATACTGGTTTATTTCCAAAGTTTGTATACATTGTTTTTCACACCAGATCTTCCCCATTTCCTTTACCCACCCCTCCCTCCATCCATCAAATTGTGCAACCCTATGATTATCCCCACCCTCACCCATCCTCACCTCTCTGCTCCTACCATCTCCACCTTAGAGCCTCACACACGTTTTACTAGTCATCTATTTCTACAATAAATGGTTGATGAACAGGACCTTCTAAAAATTAAATCCCTGTGCACATCACTCTGTCTGTTTGAGGATCTTCACCCTCCTTCCCTCACTGTCAGCCTTTCTATGCATGATGTTCTTTTTTCAAAGACTAGCCCCTCCTAACAGCATGCAAGAGACCTAAGAAAGTGTGTCACTATTCATGTTGACTGATTGCACCTTTTCTGAGATGTATTTGTTATTTTGGCAATTTGTGGGACATTCAGCGCTCTTCTACTGCTCCACAACTCAAAAGCATTGATTATTCTTCTGCCAGCCTTATTCATTGCTTCAGCTTCTTTATCTCCAGAGCCAGTTTCAGAGTTCATTTTGATATTTTATTTCTTGTCTTTTTAAATAATATTTTTTCTTTCTTTATGACTTGTTGTCATCCCAAAACTCATCATCAGTTCTCTCGTACTGGTGCTCAAATGACTATACAGTTTAGTTAGTCCCTGGCCTTGTTCTGACTGATAATATTGAACTTCTCCACCTTCTCATTCCACAGATGTAATGAAATCTATATGTGCAGTTACTGGTTGTGGCTGGGTTTGTGTGTGATTAAAAAGAGCAAAGGTCACACGAAGCTGGCTATATCTGACCTTTACCAACTTCACAAAGGGGAACTGGCCCTGGCAACAACAACAGCAACCAATACCCATGAGGTCAGACATGTTTCCCAAGCTTTTTACTCATTTCAATACCATTGTTACTGTTTTATTTGGTCCAAAAATCCAATGTGATAGTCCACAGATCACACAGAAGCATGCTGGGAATTAAAAAGGTTATAATCCAGGTTAATAGTAGAATACAGACAGGAATGCTTCTGAAATGTGCTTACAAACACTTCAGCCTTGCACCTTATGGCTTTAGGTCAATGTTATGAAGATCTCAGTCTTACGAGTGTTGTCTCTCCCTTCCCTAGTCCTCCAACAAACTTGGGCAAAAGGCTCTTAGCTCTGGTCCAATAGTGGGGAAAGCCCAACATCCCACCTCCTGCCAGGTCTCCTGTTCTCTGCTGTGCCTGCCATGGCTGCTGCTCCCACAGGCCCTCCTAGTCTGTCTGCGGTGCTGAGGAAGAGTTGTTTTCTTTGGTTCTCTGCTTATAGAAGATCTTTCTGATGCTGGATCTGCTCAATGTAATGACAAGGTTAGCCAACCCCCTTGTGGACTGGTGAGACTAGCCAGTCCCCTTGCAGAGCGGCTAACACACTCTATCCACATGTGCTGGCCCATCCATATGACATAGTCAATGTCAATGGCTAGGAAAGTCATTATGAAAGATAAACTCTACAGTGTGTGAATGTATGTATGTATGTGTGTGTGTATTTTAAAGGTATCCACAATAAATTAGTTATTGGTTCTACAGAATTCTATCTCGCAATCTCTAGCATCATTTCTATCAGTATAGCATATTTTCCAATCACTAACCCTTCTTTTTTGTTTCCAATTTTTATATTGATACCATCAGTAATTATCAAGACATCTTGACTGCATATTTGGTTGATTTCAGAGTGTGGAAGTTCAAAGAAATCTTCCACTTCTTCATGTCTGGCTTCAGCTGCTGGTTCATAAATCTGAGTCATTGTCCTATTACCTGGTTTGTCTTTAATGTATAGGAGCCTAAGTTGGCTGACTTCAAAGTGCAAATATTGAAAACTTTCTTTTTTTGTTTTTATATGGTGAGTATCAGAAGCTGAATGACAACATCATGTTAAACAAATTGTTAAATATGTCTTTTGGCCCAGGCCTGGTGATAATTCCAATGTTTTACAACACTGCTTGACTTGTAACATCTGGTATTCTCGCCACCCCATAGAATCTTCTCTTCAGCAACTATCAAGTCGTCTTTCCCACGTACATTCGGTCCAGCCATAAGCTAAAGATTCATGACAAATTTTCTCAGAGAAACCTGGGTCACTCCTCATCAAAGACCTCTCTCCTTTAGGGGAGTTCTCTACAAATTCCAGCTAATTCAACAGTGCTAAACAAGAAATGATTACAGCCTTTTCAGCTCAGCAGGATTACCATGCTGTCATCATGTTCCATTTTCATCCGGGATGGTTGGAAAACTCCCGCAGGCTTAAACCATGCACATTTGCTCATATAATGATGACAACCCATGAAATGTACCTCATAGCAATTCTGGCTGGCAGTTTTACTCTGTCAAGTTTGTTTGCTTTACGCCACATAGCAACACAAACAACACAGTCATGGAAATGAATATGGAATAATGTCAATAATTACATAACCATTGCTGGAATAATGTAAATCTGTAATTTGTGCTGAATGAGACAGCATTGTGTAAAATCTGAGAGTTAATGGTTAGGAAAACGATGGTATATTAACACAACGGAATATTATATAGCATTGAAAAGCAACAAACTCGTAAAATATTATATAACATGGCAAAGCCTGGAGGACATTTATGCTGAGTGAAACATCTCAGTCATAAAAGGACAAAACCGCATAACACTGCTATTATTAGGCAGGAATGACAAGGGTGATTAGGGTGAGACAAGGAAAAGAGTGGATAGGTAAGGAACACTGCATTGGAAGAGATGAGGGAAAGAACTGTTTAAAAGAAATATGTTGTTTGTTGTTATGTGCCATCGAGTCTCCTGCAACTCATAGTGACCCTATGTACAACAGCCCTAAACCTTGCTATGCTGTCTGCCAACCTCACTGTCTCCGACATACCTATGACCCATTACCCTAGTCACTGAATCAATCCACCTCATAGAGGGTCTTCTTATCCTGCACTGTCCTTCCACCCTCCCAAGTGTGATGTCTTTCTCAAAGGACTAGTCTCTCCTTGCAACATGTCCAAAGTATGTTAGATGAAGCTTCAGAATCCTTGCTTCCAAGCAGCTGTCTCGTTTAACCCTCCCCAGGATGAGCCTGTTCATTTTATTAGCAGTCCATAGTATATTCCACACTCAGTTGGGTCACCTTTCTTTGGGATAGGAACAAATATAGATCTCTTCCAGTCAGTTGGCCAAGTGGTTGTTCTCCAGATTTCTTGGCACAACTTGGTG
>NW_006399856.1:7069624-7071246 GCF_000299155.1 Elephantulus edwardii
ATGCCTTTGAGCTGTGGTGTTGGAGAAGAGTATTGAATACCATGGACTGCTAAGAAAATTAACAGGTTCATTCTGGAGAAGGTTAAACCAGGCTGCTGCTTGGAGGCAAAGATTCTGAAGCTTCATCTGACATACTTTGGACATGTTGCAAGGAGGGACTAGTCCTTGGAGAAGAATGCCATGCTTGGGAGGGTGGAAGGACAGCAGAGGAGAGTAAGACTCTCTATGAGGTGGATTGATTGGGGTCATGAGGGTAAGTGTGTCAGAGACAGTGAGAATGGCACAAGCTAGAGCAGGGTTTAAGGCTGTTGTACATAGGGTCGCTATGAGTCACAGGTGACTCGACGGCACAACATCTATATTTTACCATACATATTATTACATATGATACATATTATTACTATAACATTCCATGATATATCCTTCCAATGGTTTATCACTAGTAATAAACCATTGAAGCAACACTGATACCTTATTAACTAAATTCCTAACATATAGGCATATGTTTATGTGTTTACCTTATACATAATCAAGTTTTAGGTTGTTTCTGGAGAGAAGGCTAGTCTAGTGCGAGGTTCTCCATAATGGCCAAAAGCAGAAGACCTACCATTACTACTGATTAATATTCTCCCTAAAATCAAAGTAAACAGTATCACAGATATAAATGCATATATATTTATCCTAATATATTTATTAAAATTTTAATTTGTGAAAAGCTACTGTATAAATTTTGCATATTAGTTTGTTCACATTTTATCTTTACCTTGACTTTCACTGCTCATTTCAGGAACAGAGTTAGCATATTTGCTTCCCACATGCTGCAATGCTGCTTCAAGACCAGATATCTAAACAAAAAAATATACACAAATATGAGCTTATTTAGTAAATCACTTGATAATGTTAAAGAAAATGCAACAATTAAGTTTTGTTTGCAAAATGCAAAATGTTACTAGCTCTTGGTCTAATTTCCATATTTTTTTTTACTTTAATAAAAGAAAAACACAAGCAATTTCAATTCCATTTCATGGGTCTATCAAGTATCTATTATAAACATGTGTCCAAAATATTTTTCACAATATAGATCCATTGATTAAGAATGAGTATTGTAAATGTTGAATGATAATAATTTTGTAATTTACTTTTGTATAAATGTCTAATTATTTCACATTATTGTAATTCATCTATTTTTTCAATATAAGAAGCAAATCTAACTTGGGAAGTAAAATATGAAGCAGCTATTATTATTTCCAAAGTTTCCAATTAATTTATCCACCCACAAACACAGTCTGTTTACTAATCCTAACTAAGAACCTTTGTTTGAGGTAGCTAACTTTTGCCAGCATTTGTTATATGTGAGATTTAAATTTAAAGTTCAGCTTTAATAATCTCATTCTTCAATGCATATGATTTTACCAAAACAAAATATGTTTAATTACATACAGATACACATATTCTTTCTTACTATCGCTAAGTAGAAAAATGGGAAAAAGTACTAGATAATAAATAAGAATCTATATGCTAATACTGCACTTGCTGCGAAGGGTCAAGGACTGCAGCCTTCAGTATGGACTGAGGCTCAATGTCAAGAAGACAAAGATTCTCACCACTGGACCAATTGGCAG
>NW_006399856.1:7071921-7073830 GCF_000299155.1 Elephantulus edwardii
ACATAACAACAACACAACAACATATGCTAATATTTATTGAATGCCTAGGGGACAACTGTGATAAATTTATATTTAGTAAGCCAAATGGATTGAAAAATGTTTTAATACATTTTCTTATTTACAATAGATATGGATCTACAGAAAATTTGCCAGTATCAAATAGTGAAAAGAAATAAAAGTCAATGACATAAAGTTGGAACTCACTCAGAGCTAACTATCCAGCCTGTTTTCAGAAGCAGTAAATCGCATGGGGTAGAACAGGGTTCAGTTTTGTTCATAGGGTTGCTATGAATCGTATACTCAACACAAAGGCATCTAACAACAACAAATCACATGGGAGCAAACTACCCCTCCTTTCCCTGTGGAGCAGCTGGGGGAGTCAAACTGCTTACTTTTGTGTTGGCAATGCAATTCCTTACCTTGGCTTCCCTGGGAGCTCTCGTGGCCTGGTGGCAAGAAACTGTGCTGCAATCCCAAAGGCATGGGATTTCAAGCCACCAGCTGCTCCACAGGAGAAGGATGGACAATCTTTTCCCATGTGATTTACTGCCTCTGAAAACCTGTCAGAGGGTCAGCTATGGGTCAGTTCTGACTCTACAGTACACAACAATAACAACAACAACAACAGAGCTTCCTTATTGCAGAGAGACTCTACATGCCCTGACCAAGTTTACTCTATTGTTAACCTCTTACATTATCATGATATGTTTGTTACTAGTAACAAGGCTGATTAACCATTAATAAGTAAAGCCCATGTTTGTTGCTGTTATGTGTTTTTGCGTGAGTAGGATCCATCGTGACCCTGTGAACAGATCTGAACCCTGTCTGTCCTATCCTGTGCCATCCTCATTATGTCTGAAATAGCCAAACCTATCGGCGTTAGTCACCGTGCCAATCAATCTAATTGAGTCTTCCTGTCTTTTGCCAACCCTCCACCTTTCCAAGCATGATAGCTCTTTATAAGGAATAGACTCTCCTAGCAATACTCCCAAAGTATGTGAGACAAAGCTTTTATTAGCTTTTCCTTCAACGATCACTCAGCTGCACTTTCTCCAAGTGATACTTGTTTGTTCTTTTGGCAGCCCATGGATTATTCAGTATTCTTTTCCAATAAAATAACTCAAAGGCATCAATTCTTTTTCTGTCATTTTATTAAGCTCATAAATATCCAACCTTTATAATTTTTTTATCATCTTGTTGTTGGTTGCCATCGAGTAGAGCATGACTCATAGCGACCCTATAAACAAAAGGCTTGAAGCCTTTCTAGAACTATATTAATATTAATCAAAATTCAGAAGAGTTTCCAAAGGTATGTATGATATTTAGGACGTGAATGCCATGCCTGCTTCTTCTTGTTGTTTGCTGCCATTAATTACAACTCACAGCAACTCTATGAACAAAAGATCTGATCCCTTTACTATCCTGCACCACCCTCACACTTCCTGACACACAGTAGCCCATTACAGCAGTCACCATGTCAGTCCACCTGGTTGAAGGTCTTTCTTTCCTTCACAGACCCTCCACCCTTCTCAGTGTCATTCCTTCTCCAAGGAATAGCCCCTCCTAGTAACATGCCCAAAGTATGTGAGGTATGTGAGTTTCATCATTCTTGTCTCCAAAGAGCACTCCAGCTGTACCGTCTTCAAAACGTATCTATTTGTTCTCTGGGCCGTCCATGGGATGTTCAGTGCTCTTCTCCAACACCACAGCTCAAAGGCATCAATTCTTTTTCTGTCATCTTTATTAATCTTAGTATCTATTTTTGTTCCAGAATCTCATTCAATTACTTATTTTCATATAGACATTGTATTGCTTTAGCATCCTATAGATCAGGTCATTTTCTTTGATTTCCCTGTTTTGGTGGACAATTTTGATGCATTTAGATAAAGGAATATTTTTTATTATTAAT
>NW_006399856.1:7074771-7083436 GCF_000299155.1 Elephantulus edwardii
TAAAATTTTTAAGGAAAATATTATTAGGAATCTAGTAATAAATGCTTCATACTGCTGTTAATTCATATACTGAGAGTTTTGATTAAGAGTAAACCCTCAGAGCATAATTACATCAATCACTGAAATCAAAGTCCTATTATAAAATTAGGCATAGAAATTAATACCAGATTTCCCATTGGGGATCAATTTTCATTTTATAAAAGAAAACTTTATGTCTACTTTATTGGTTTCACTTGCTAATGTCTTTAATGAAGTCACTGAATAGTTTGAGGATACACTAATAGATTAGCGTTTAAAAGCTAATTAATACCTAAACCACCAAGACATGCCTTAAAAAAAAAACCCCAAACTCCCCCCCCCCATGCTTCCAGCAGGAAAAGGCTTGATTGTAGGTGAATCATTCTTTATATGCTAGGGCCCCACACAGGCTCAGCTCATTAGGCGGGAACCTTGGCTTGTTCGTTAAGGCCATACCTAAAGAGATAGGGGGAGGGAACAATATCCTCTACATTAATTCAGAGAATACCCAGACTTTCTGTAAGGTTTTCCTAGTATAAGAGTTAGCTGTCAGTAATGTTGGCCAGTCAGCAATTTGGAGCACCTGTGTCTAGGGAATTATGATTCTTCCACCTTCCATTCCAATGGTAAAATACTTACTTGAACATTTTTAAGAGTGGAATACTGAGATTAACCTGGGATAAGACTGGATCATAACAAACTAAGGCTAAAATTGACAAGAATAGAAATCCCAGAACACTTAATGATGCTTAACTAATGCCTATTCCTAGACCAAGAAGCTGTTGTCTGAATAAAGTAAGGAATCACTGCATGGTGTAACATCAAAAAAGATATGCATCAAAGCTGTATCTCTTTTCCATAACTATTCAATCTGTTATTTTACTTTTAACTGAAGGATTTGCTGAAGAAGGTCATGGACTGAAGCTTTATTGCAGCTTTGTTCACATTAGCAAGGAGTTGGAAACAACCTAAATGCCCATCAACAAAAGAATGGATAGAAAAGCTGTGGTATATTCACACAATGGAATACTATACTGCATGAAAACCAAGCAACTCATGCAATATTATTCAAAATGGGTGACCCCGGAGGACAGGGTGAGTGAAGTATCTCAGTCACAAAAAGACAAATACTGCACGGTGCCAGTGTTGTAAAACAAGACTGACCTCAGGGTTGGGAGGAGACTGAGAAGAATGAGTTCAATAATGTATACTGCATTGAAACAGATGAGGGAGAAAACTGTTTAACTGTTTAAGAGGGAATATTATTAGGGATTTTTGTCATCACAGGAGTCCAGAGCAAAGGTTGTATAGTGGAGTGTACCTCAGGGGAGGGATTGTAAAACAATGGAAGAATTTTCCTTTTACTTTTCCAAGAGGGTAGTGTACTAGAGGGGAAGGTTGAGAGGGGATAAAAGTGTAACAATGAATGAATGGAAATCCAAAGTCTCTGTAAATTTTCATTGAAATGAATAATAAATTTTAAAAAATTTAAAAAGGAAAAAAAGTTGAATGTAGAATAAAAAAAATTGGTTGAAGCTCAATATCAAGAAAACAAAGATTCTAATGAAAGGATCAATTGGTGGCATCGTGATAGAGAGAAGATACTGAGATCGTTAACAGCTTCCGCTTGCTTGGTTCAACAATCAACACTCTTGGTATCGGTAGCCAGGAAATCAAAAGACAAATTGCACTGGGAAAGTCTGCTGTCAGGGAGCTGAGAAGCAACGATGTCAGGCTACAGACTAAGGTGTGTCTGATCCAAACCATGGTTGTCACAATTTTTTGCTATGTATCAGAGATCTAAACAATGAATAAGGGTGATAGAAGATTAATGGATACTTTTGAGTTGTGGTGCTGGAGAGTAAACTGGTCTATCCTGAAGAGGGTGAAATAAAGGTGCTCCTTAAAGGCAAGGATTTTAAAGCTCCATTTCACATATTTTGGGCATGTGGCCAGGAGAGACCAGTCCTTGGAAAGAGGGGCGACTCATGCTGAGAAAGATGGAGAAACAATGCAAGAGAGGAAAACCCACGAGATGGATTGACAAAGAATCTGGGATAATGGGGGTAAGTGTGTAAGACAGTGAGATTTTCTCAGGATAGGGCAGGGTCAGAGCTGTTGTAAATAGGGTCGCTATGACGATCAAGTGACTCAATGGCTCATAAAAACAACATTCAATATGTATGTTGAGCAAATCACTAAAGAAGCTGAACTTTATAAAGAAGATTGTGGCATCAAGATTGGAAGCAGACTCATCAACAATCTGTGTTAGCAGATGAAACAACATTGCTTGCTGAAAGTAAGGAGTACTTGAAAAACTTGCTAAAGAATATCAAGGACCACAACCTTCAATATGGATTCAATCTAAATACCAAGAAAACAAAACTCCTCACCCCTGGGAAAATGGACGTTATGAGAGGTGGAGGGAAGACGGAAATTGTCAGTGATTTCTTCTAATCAACACCCTTGGTATCAGCAATCAGAGCAGAAGCATTTTGCATTGGGGAAGTATGCTATTAAGGACCTCTCCAAGGTTCTGAAGAACAATGATGTTAGTCTGGAAACTAACATGTGCCTAATTTATACCCTAGTCTCTCCAATCACCTGTTATAGACCTGGGAATTGGGTAAGGAATGAGGATGACAGAAGAACTGATGCTTTTGAACTGTGGCGTTGGAGAAAAGTAATGAATAGCTCATGGACTGCCAAAAGAGCGTATAGATATGTCCTGGGAAAAGTGCAGCCAGAGTATTTCTTTCTTTTTTTTTTTTGCATATAGAAATTTATTAGTATGACATTTTCATCAAACTTTAAGATCTTGGCCGTTCCCTCTTGCCTTTGTATAAGGCCAAAAGAGATACATTGGCCACTTTGACAACCTTAAAGAGGACTCCAGGAATGTCATCAACAGCATGACCTTTGGGACCAAATCCAGCAACAAGAACTTCATCGTTCTCCTCAATACAATTCAAGCATCCATCATTAGGTACAAAGGCGGTGATTTTCTTGCCGTTCCTGATGAGCTGGACTCTGACACACTTTCTAACGGCAGAATTCGGCTGCTTGGCCTCAACACCCACTTTTTTCCAACACAATTCCCTTTGCATGAGATGCACCTCCAAAGAGGTTGGCCTTCAAAGCTGTGCCCAAATGGGCTTTTTTTGTACTGTTTATCATGCCACTTCTGGTCGTGCCAGTGGCTGCGCAGCTTCCTGGCGGTACGAAGACCTCGACACTTGCCCATGTCGGTGGGACTACGGGATCCAAGCGAAAGAGCCAGAGTGTTTCTTAGAGGTGAGGAAAACGAAGCTTTGTCTCACATACTTTGAACACGTGGTTAGGAGGGACTGTTCTTTGGAAATGTGCATCATGCTTAGAAAAGTGGAGGGTCAGCGAAGGAGAGGAAGACCCTCAATGTGATGGGGACTGCAACAATGGGCTCAAGTGTGCCAGAGAGGATGAGGATGGGCAGCGCAGGACAGGACTCATTTATGTAGTTCACAGGGTCGTTAACTATCCTACTCAATGAAGCAACATATAATAACTACAGAGAATCTCTTTAAAGAATGTAAAAAGTAAACATATACTGTAAGAACTAAAATGTGGCTGACCCAAGGCATGTTGTTGTTGTTGTGTGTCAGTTGATTGGAAATGACCCAAACCTGATCCTTCTCCCACAGAGCAGCTGGTGGATTTGAACCATGTGCCTTTGGGATTGCTGCACAGCTTCTTACCGCCAGGCCACAAGAGCTCCCTAACCAAAGGTATGGTAATTTCAATTACTTTACATGCATGTGAAAGTTGGGCAATTAATAAGAAAGAATTTACAAATCTGAATTAAGAAGTCAGGGAAGAGAGGTGAACATTCATTCTAGGGACTGACAGAAAATGAACAACTCTGTCTTTGGAAAACCACAGTCAGAATGCTCCTCAGAGGCAATGATGGCCAGACTTTGCCTCATATCCTTCTGGGTATGTTATCAGGAGGGACTAGTAGTCATTGGAGAAGTACTGCGTGGTTGGTAAAGCACAGGGTCAGCAAAGAAAAAGACAGCTCTGAATTAGACAGACTGACACGGTGTCCCCAGTCATGGGCTCAAGCAGAGCCACAATTCTGAGGATGACACAAACCAGGCAGCATTTGTTCAGCTATACACAGACTGCTGTGAATCTGAATCAACTGGATGATGCTGAAACAGCAAAACCACATCATGACCACATTGAAAGAACATTAATACAGACACATATTGTTTGGGCATTATCAATTTGATCCAGTAATATGACGTTTAGTATTCAAACATTTTGTTCTAAACCAAAAGGTTCTTTTCACTCACAAAGGCCCCATTAGTCTTTAACAGGCAAGTATGTTTTCTTTTGGCTTCAGGAAGATACTCATAAAACTCATTGTCTTTGAGTCGGAACCAACTTGAAGTTGACCTTCCAGCAGGTTTCTGCCCTGTCCTGAGTCAGTCTCACTGATTCCAACACACCTAATCCCATTGTCCCATTTACGAGTCAATCCATCTCACCCAGGGTCTTCCTCTCCTGTGCTGTCCCTCCACCCTTCCAAGGATGATGTCCTTCTCCAAGGATTGGTCCCTCCTGGCCACATGCCCAAAGTTTGTGAAACGGAGCTTCAAAACCCTTGCCACCAAGGAGAAACTTGGTTTAACCATCTCTATGACCCATACCTGACAATTCAGCGGTTTTTCTTTTTGCATGGGAGGAGATAAGCCATCCATCACCCACAGAGCAGCTGGTGGATTTGAACCATGTGCCTTTGAAGGACCTGGATGAGATGTATTGACTCAGTAAGTGGGACAATGGGATTAGGTGTGTTGGAGTCAGTGAGATTGACTAAGGATCTATTTGTTTTCTTGGCAGTCCATGGTATGTTCAAGACTCTTCTTCAGTACCACTAGTCAAAGACATTGACTTTTTCTTCTGTCTTCCTTAGTCACTGTCCAACTCTCTGATGTGTAGCAAATAACTGTGAAGGTCATGGCCTGGATCAGGTGCACCTCAATCTCTAGGCTGACATCATCACTTTTTAGCACTTTGAAGAGGTCCCTCACAGCAGACTTCCCCAGTGCAATCTGTCTTTTTATTTCCTGACTGCTGGTGCCAAGCAATTGTGAAGCCAAGGAAGCTTAAACTGTTAACAATTTCAATTTCTATAATAGATATAATATAAAATGTCAACCTGCCTTATAGTAAAAGACAGTACTTTTAGCATGTTTTTATTTGCATTACAATCAGTCATAACACAAGTATTGTATCCTTGGTGTGCTAGATTACAAAAGAGATACATAACATGGCTTGAATATCTGCATGACTACTTCATAGGGCAATAAAGACTCAAAAGTCACTCTCATTCTTACAATCTTTCCACTAGAGCAGTGACAAACAGCTGGGTGCCAAAAGATGTATGTGGCCTAAATAAGCTATTGATAAGGTCTTTGATCTAATCTCAAGAATCCCCTTTGTTTTTCAGATAGCAGAACTAAAGCCTTTATGAAAAGTTAACAGAGGTGACAGAGCGGATAGGGCTCAAGAGAGTAAAATAAGAAACAAATGACTTGAAGGAACTCTAAGTGTTTGGTGGTAGGGACGTCTGGAAGCCCTGGTGTCTTGTGAGTAAGTGCAAGATGAGCTTGGGTGTTCTGTAAAGTGGCCACAAAGCACAGTCACTGGAGAATGTATGACCAAGTAAGTGACCAATGGAATCCCCTTGAATGATAATAGGGAGATAAGCATAGACCAAGGAATAAGAAGAATTAAGGTGAGTAGAAAAAGTCTAATCTAGGAATAAGTTGCAGCTAGTCTTAATAATCAGTAGCCCCGGTACAGGGGGATGTAGTGTTGTGTTTCTTGTGAGGAAGTCTGGTGGACAAGTTCAATGAAATGAAAAAAGGAGATGAAATTCTCAGGGCCCCAAATACCATAAAATGTGAAATATTATCAATTCATTTGATGCAATATTATTTGCAATACAACTCAAACATCTAAGGATATAAAATTAAAACTCAAGAACAAGAGGAATGAAGAGAAATTATTATCTTGCATTTTAGTAGCGAAACATTTCACTCCATAAAAGACAAAATAAACATGGTTACATCCTATCTCAGCAATTCCATTATTCAAAAAGAATATTAATAACATGTAAGTCTTTTAACTAAGTAAAATTTACCAAACTGAAAATAAACTACAAAAAATGTTAGGCATAGCTGTAGTTTTTAACTTTCCAGTAAAATGTCACTTTTTTTTAACTGTCTCAATAAATTTTCTTTTTCTTAAATGCTATCTTAAGGCATTTAATTTTTTTCTTTTTCTTATGTCTGCTAAGGGGAGTTCTGGAGGCTTCTTCTTGTTGTTGTTATTATGTGCTGTCGAGTCATCTGAGACTCATAGCAACCTTATGTACAACAGCCCTAAAACATGCTCTATCCTGTGCCTATCTTATTATTTCTGATACATCTACCCTCATTGTATCAGTCACTGAATCAATCCATCTCATCGAGGTTCTTCCTCTCCTGTGCTGTCCCTCCACCCTCCCAAGCATGACGTCCTTCTCCAAGGGCTGATCCTGCATTGCAACATGTCCAAAGTATGTCAGATGAATCTTTGCCTCTAAGGAGCAGCCTGGCTTCACCCTCTCCAGGACGAATTTGTTTGTTCTCCTAGCAGTCCTTGGTATATTCAATACTCTTCTTCAGCACCACTGCTCAAAGGCATCAGTTTTCCTTCTATCATCCTTAGTCTTTGTTTTCTTGATGTTGAGCTTAAATCCATATTGAAGGCTGTAGTCCTTGACCTTCTGCAGCAAGCTCTTCAGGTCCTCCTCAGTTTCAGCAAGCAGGGTTGTGTCATCTGCATAAGGCATATTGTTGATATGTCCACCTCCTACCCTGATCTCACATTTCTTTTCATAGAGCCCACCCTCCCAGATGTAGATGAAAGGATACAGAGATAGGACACATCCTTGACACACACCCTTCCCAATTTTGAACCATGCAGTGTTTCCTTGCTCTGTTCTGATGACTGCCTCCTGGTCCAAGTATAAGTTTCGCATTAGCTCAACCAAGTGTTCTGGGATTCCCATTCTTCTCAGAGTCAGCCACAGTTTGTTGTAATCCACACAGTCAATGCCTTTGCATAGTCAATGAACCAGAGATGGACATTCCCCTGGGACTCTCTGGAGACATAGTGGTAAGGAATTATACTTCCAACACAAAGATATACAGTTCAACTCCACAAGCTGCTCCAAAGATAGGCAGTCCAACTCCCATGTGATATACTGCCTGTGAAAACCTGATAGGGAGTCAGTTATAGGTCACTTTTGACTTGTTGGTACACAACAACAATAACAACCATGCAAAAGTTCTATTATCATTGTCCTAGGCTTATGTCCACAGTGTGCAAAGAAAATATTACCAAAAATGATTAAGAATCTGGTCAGTAACAAACTTGCCAATTTTCATTTATGTGAAAATTGCAGCTAAGTTTTTCTTTATTATAATGCAAAACTTTCACAGTGATCTTAAAATAATAGGACTTGCAGCTACATTTTGTATTGAGAAATCTCATTTCTAATTATTACATTTACAGCTGTCAAAGTTGGCATGCAAATAAAAATCTGTGACCACAACATCTGTTTCTCTACTAACTAGACTTTAAATATGACCCTGTAAATTCATATTTTAATTATTCTAATAATATCATTTATAACTTGAAAATTATCAAGAGGAACTTTCTTAATGTTTTAATGCACTTCTTTTGCACCATGAAGACTTTTAAACATTTCTATCAACTTACATTAATATTTCAAATTCTTTTCTAAACTAGTTTCAGAAAGCATTTTCAAGTAGCTCTGACATTTTTACCTGCTCAATAGCTCTGTCTCTTTCCAGAGAGAGCAACATTTTCTCCCTTAGTAAAGTGTGGTGCTTCTCATGTAACACTCTTATAGTTGGCTCATAAGATGCGTAATGTAACTTCAAACTGTGTTGTAAAAAAAATGACAAAAAAGAAATATTGCATTAAAGCTGTGATTGCTATATAATGTTGAAAAATTTCTCTGTCTGTTTGCTTACATGGTAATAAAAATAATCATTATGAGGTCAATACACCAGAACCAAAAAGAACAAATATTATTACTTAGGACGCAATTTCAACACAATTTAATGTGGAGATGATGAGGAAAGGACCACATTTATTAACTATTTCTCCACTTTCTAATAGTAAATTTAACTGTATTAAATGTTATGTGCCGTTGAGTCACCTGCAACTCATAATGACCCTATTTACCACAGCCGTAAACCTTACTCTATCCTGTGGCAATCTCACTGTCTCCGATACCCCTACCCCCAATACGCCAGTCACTGAATCAACCCACCTCATAGAGAGTCTTCCCATCCTGCACTGTCCCTCTTCCCTCCCAAGCATGACGTCCTTTTCCAAGGACTGGTCCTGCCTTGAAACATGTCCAAAGCATGTCGGGTGATGCTACAGAATCTTTGCCTCCAAAGGTCAGCCTGGTTTAACCATCTGAAAGAATGAACCTGTTCATTTTCTTAACAGTCCATAGTATAATCAATACTCTTCTCCAGCACCACAGCTTATGGGCATCAATTCTTTTTCTATCTTC
>NW_006399856.1:7083906-7101898 GCF_000299155.1 Elephantulus edwardii
GGTGGGCATCCTTCACAATTTTGAAACATGCAGTGTTCCCTTGCTCTGTCTGACAACTGCTTCCTTGTCCAAGTATAGGTGTCACACTAGCACAATCAAGTGTTCTGGGTTCCCCATTCTTCTCCAAGTCACCCACAGTTTGTTGCGATCCACACAGTCAAACACCTTTGCATAATCAATGAAACCCAGAAAGACAATGCTCTGGTACTCCCTGGTTTCAGCTAAGATCCATCTAACATTAGCTACAATATCCCTAGTACATGACCCCTTCTCAAGTCAGTCTGCATTTCTGTTGATATGCTGTTCCAGTTGACTGGAAGAGATATATATTAAATAAGAATGAGGGGGGAAAGCTTCTATACATTCAGATTTCTTTTTAATGCACTTCTTTTAATCAACTCACGGGAACAAAATTAAAAAGACATAGCTACATCCTATTGGAAAAAGTTTCTGATGAATAAAGGGACTTAATTTTTAGAATGTTTCGTTCATCGTTGTTATCCTCTCATGGTTGTGCATTTCTTGCTGCATTTGCCTGTTTATACATACCATAGGTTAGACCTTCTAAGTTTGGTCTGATTTTGTGTCTTGTGATCTTTATGGTTTTGGGACTTACTCCTAGGTCTCAGATCCACCTTGAGTTTATATTCATGCATGCTATGAGATGTGGATCCTCCTTCAACTTTCTGCAGGTTTTCCAAGTTTTCCAGACCATTTGTTGTAGATTATATCACTTCTCCATTTTATAGGGGTTTTTTTTTTCCTTGTCAAATACCAGTTGAGCATACATAGATGGGTTAATTTCTGAGTTTTCTGTTCTGTCCATTATTGGTCTATGTGTCTGTCATTATACCAGTACTATGCTGTTTTGGTTATCACAGCTGTGTAGTAGGTTTTGAGACTGGGAATAAAAACATTTGGCAATGATATCTCGGACAAAGATCTCATTAAAAACTGTACACAACATTATAGGGACTCCACAAGAAAAAGACTGATACCCCAGTTGCAAAATGGGCAAAAGATAATGGAAAGAGTTGCTTTCTCACCACACCTTCTTGAATATTTATTACTTGCTGTCCTGTTACCCTATTAAACTTTGCCACTATTCCTGGAGTGAGATGGTACCTCATTGTGGTTTTTATTGACATCTATATCTCTTATTGCCAGAGATTTTGAGCATTTCTTCATGTGTCTGTTTAACAGGGCAGCAAGTAATAAATGTTGGAGAGGATGTGGTGAGAAAGGAATTTCTGTACATGGTTGGTGGGATTGTAAAATGGTATGACCATTCTGGAAGGCAGTTTGGCGCTTCCTCAAAAACTAAACATAGAAATTCCATATGACCCAGCTATTCCACTACTTGGAATATACCCTGAGAATATGAGAAATGAGGCACAAATGGAGACTTGTAAACCAATGTTCATAGAAGCATTATCCACCATCGCAAGAAATGGGAACAGCCCAAATGTCCAAGCACAAACAAATGATTGAGAAATTATGGTATGTTCACATACTGAAATACTATGCAGCACACAGGAGTAATGATTTTGTAAATTATTACCTAACTTGGGAGGGACTGGAGAGCATTATGCTGAGTGAACTAACTCAGTCCCACAATGACAAATATTGTATAAAACCACTGCTGCAGAATGAGTATAAGGATGTAAGAGGGGTGGGAGCGGCTGAAAGCAGAGGTATGAGGTTGTGCAGGGGAAGGGGAGGATTAATCATGAGGTTATATAATTTGATGGGCCGGAAGTAAGAGAAATTGGAAGAATCTGTTCTGCAAAACAATGTATTTTAATTTTGTAAATAAACTAGCATAATTAAAAGTAAAAGATAATGGAAAGACTTCTCCTAGATGAAGATATTTGGATGACTATGAAGAATTGCTCAGAATCACTGGCAATAATAGAGACGCAAATCAGAACCACAATGAGATACCATTTCACACCAGTAGCAGCGGCAAAGTTTAACAGGATGGCAAGTAATAAATGTTGGAGAGGATGCGGAGACAAGGAAACTGTGATATAATGGTGGTGAGGTTGTAAAACAGTCAATCCTGGAAAGCAGTTTGGCATTTCCTCAAAATGCTGAACACAGTGATCACTTATGTCACAGTTATTCTACTGCTAGATATATACCCAAGACGATGAATAAGAGCAGGAGAGGGCAGGGTCAGATGTGTTGTCCACAGGATTACTAAAGGTCCTACTTGACTCTACTATGACTCTACTATGACAACACATTATAAGCAACTCCAAAGACCCTCTTTCAAGTGTTTAAAGAGAAAAGATGAACTTTATAATGTGCCTGACCCCAAGGCATGTTGTTGGTGTGTGCCAGCTGAGTTAGAACTGACAGATCCTGACCCTCCACGTGGTTTTCAGAGGCAGTAAACTGCACTGATTGCCCCCTTCACCTCACCAAGGAGTTGGTGGTTTGAACCACGTGTCTCTGGGATACCTACAGTTTCTTACCACAAGGCCACAAGAGCTCCATGATCCAGGCCAAGGTATTTTCAATGACTTCATGTGCATGTGAAAGCTGGGCAATTAATCAGAAATAATTTGCATGTTTAAATTATGATGTCAGCGAAGAGTACTGAACATTGATTTCACAGACTGACAAAAAAAGGAACACATCTGTCTTGGAAAAAGTACAGCCAGAGTGTTCATTAGAAGCAAGGATGGCAAGGGTTTGTCTTATGTACTTTTGGACAGGTTATGAGCAGGGACTAGCCCCTGGAAAATACAGCTGCTGGGTCAGTCGCATCATGGAGGGGCTTCCTTTATCACACTGACTTCCTGTTTATCAGGCACAAGGGTCCTAATCACAGACTGTTGCCGTTGTGTACCACAGAATCAGAACCACTCATAGCTGACCTCCAGTGGGGCTTCAGAGGCAGTAAGTCACACGGGAGGAACAGCTGGGAGTCCTGAAACTGCATGCCTCTGGGATGCCACCAGAGCGCCCTAGTCTCTTCTACTAACATGTCCAAAGTATGTGAGAAGGTTTGTCATTCTACTTGCTAAGAAGGATTCTGTCTGTACTTCTTCTGAGTCAGATATGTTTGTTCTTTGGGCTTTCTACAGTCTATTTCCTTATTGTTTGCATGCAAACAAATGCCAACTCTTTTTCAGTCTTATTTGTATACTCTTTCATGAACATGACACCATTGAAAATACCATGTGTTTTGTCAGATAGATCATAGACCTCAAAGCAATATCTTTGCTTTTTATCACTTTAAAGTCTTTTGCAGAAGATTCTCTCAATTCATTTGTTTATATATCATTCATTTTCTTGACATTGCTTCCATGGGTACTGATTATGGATCCAAGTACAACGAAAACTTTCACAATGTCAACCCTCTCTTTAGTAATGATGTTACTCACTGATGACATTTTGAAGATTTTTGTTTACCGTTGTTGTTGTTGTTGTTGTTGGGTGCTGTCGAGTTGCCTGTGGCCCATAGTGCCCCTATGCACAGTAGCTCTGAACCCTGCCCTGTCCTGAGCCAGCATCACTAATTCCAACACACCAAACCCCACTGCTCCAGTTTCTGTATCAATCTGTCTTATCTGAGGTCTTCCTTTCCTGTGTTGTCCCTCCACCCTGCCAATCATGATGTCCTTCTCCAAGAACCAGTCTCTCCTAGCCACATGCCCAAAGTATGTGAGGTAGAGCTTCAAAATCCTGGCCTCCAAGGAGAAACTTGATTTCACCCTCTCTAAGACAGATTTATTTGTTTTCTTGGCAGTCTATGGTATGGTCAAGACTCTGCTCCAGCACCACAGCTCAGAGGCATTGATTTTTCTTCTGTCATCCTTAGTCATTGGCTATCTCTCTGATGCACAGCAAGCAATTGCAAAGACCATTGACTAGATTAGGCATACCTTAGTCTCAAGATTGACATCGTTGATTTTCAGTACTCTGGAGAGGTCCCTAACAGCAGACTCTCCCAATGAAATTAGTCTTTTGATTTCCCGACTGTTGATGCTAAAAGTGTTGATTAAGGAGCCAAGCAAGTTGAAAGTGTTAACAACCTCAATCTTTTCTCTATCTATCATAGTGCTGCCAATCAGGCCAGTGGTAAGAATCTTTGTCTTCTTGATGTTGAACTTCAATCCATATTAAAGACTATAGTCCTTGAATTTCTGCAGAAAGTGCTTCAGGATCTTGTCAGTTTCAGCAAGCAAAGTTATATCATCTGCATAATATATGGTTGCTGATGAGTCTTGCTCCAATCCTGATGTGGTGAAGTTCAATCCATACGCCAGTAGTTCAGATGGCCTACTAGGTAAAGAATCATGCTACCAACTTTAAGGCAACAATTTCAGTAAACCAGCTGTTCGGTGAGAGAAAATCTGGCAGTCCTCTCCCATGTTATTTACAGCCTCTAAAACCTCATTGAAAGGCAGCTATGAGTCAGTTTCAACTAGACAGTGCACAACAACAAGAGCAATCCAATAAAAATTTTAAGTTTTATTCACATTCTGAAGGAAAGGTTCTGTCCTTTGTATGTCATAGGTTGTTAATGAGCTTTCCACCATATTCTCCTCCATAAATCTCAGCTCCCACAAAAATCTTTTTCCAGTATGCAGACTGAATATGGAGAAAGGATACAACTCAAAAGCTTACTTTTCTTTAACTTTAAATTGGTACCGTCTCCTTTGAACAACTAGATCTTAGTCTATATACAGGTTCCATACAAGCACACGTATGTGTTCCAGATATCTCATTCTTTTAAGTGTTCATCCAGAGAGTGGAATGTTTTCATATATTATTTTCTGGTATTATCTGGTTTTAGCCAATCTCATCTAATATCAGCAATACTTTTCCTCATTTCACACCTTCTTTTGAATCCCACTTGAATTTCTGAAAGCTTTTGGTCAGTGTCTTGCCACACTATTTCTGCTACTATCCTCTGCAAAATTAAACTCAACAACTTAACTCACTGCCATAAAGTTGGAACTAACCCCATGGTCGACTGACCTTTCAGCTCTTATAGCTCTGAGGCTACAAATCACATTGGAGGAGACTGAGCATTTTACTCATGTGGGACTTTCAAATTCTGCTAGATCATATTTCTCTGGAATGGCCACAAATACAAATCTCTTCCAGTCACTGACCAAGTAGCTATCTTCAAAATTTCTTAAAACAAAGCCAGTGAGTGTTTCAGTATTACATTTGTTTCTTTCTATATTTTAACTGCTATCCCACTAATTTCTGGAGCTTGCCCTTCATGGTCTATCAATAAGACTGCACAGTCAACCCATATGTACATGTTTTGAATCCATTAGCTTCTCCACAAGACAAAGATGGGAAATCTCTTTCCATGGGATTTACTGCCTCTGGAAATCTGTTAGAGGGTCAGCTATAAGTTCATTCTGACTCGACAGTACATAACAACTACATTTCTTAACCAATGAATTTAGATGACCTTGAACCTCTTACTTCCTTATTATTTATTCTTGATAATATGCTGGTACTACAGTACACTGATTGTTTAAAATGGCTTTCCTAGCCATTGGCTTTGACTTTCACTATATAGTTGCATAGAACTTTGTTGTTAATAATGTTTATGTTATGAGATATCCTGATTTTTTTTGTGTGTGAGAACATGCAAATAAGTGGTATAAGACTAATGAGAGGATTGTTTCAGCTTTGCCATGAATGAAGGCTAAATTTGAGGAAGTTCAGAGACTGAAAATATATAGGACTTTTTGTTCCCATCAAGAATAAATGTAGCACCTCCTTCTAGACCAGAGGATTCCGCATAAGATGATCTGAGACCAGCCAGCAGCAGAAGCAGCAGAGGTGGTTAAGAACTAGAAACCAAGGTAAAACGAAGCTGAAGC
This sequence comes from Elephantulus edwardii, assembly GCF_000299155.1. Lineage (NCBI taxonomy): Eukaryota > Metazoa > Chordata > Mammalia > Macroscelidea > Macroscelididae > Elephantulus > Elephantulus edwardii. Next base: position 7,089,768 of record NW_006399856.1, read on the forward strand.
CAAACTGAATGCCATGGAACCAGAGGAAAGGTCTTTGTCTAAACGTGCTAGAAGTCTGGGGATAGACAGCATGCTTGCAGGATTTAAAGACCTGGGCATCACTGGTGCAATGTTGTGAGAAGGGTCAGAGATCACAGACGCATACCAGAGAAGCTGTCCCAATACAAGAACAATTGCATCCTCTTTTCAACCTGAGTTGTAACATAACATTTTCTTAATAAACTTCCTAATTGTAAATACTGTGGGATTAATGGATGCCGCAGTAGAACGGCAGGATTCCTGGGAGGGAGTAAAGGTGTCAGAATAGAAATGTTAGAAGAAAGCACCTGGGGTCTAGGGGGAGCTGTCTGATCTCAGAGGAGTCTGTTTTGTTCTGTGGATGCGAACAGTTTTCCATGTGGATTTTTTTTTTAGTGGAAGTTAGACATATGCTACCACATATACTCTTTTTACACAAAGAAGCACAGCAGTATATCCAGTATATTTGTTTTCCTTCCTCATTAGTCTCTGGGTTCCTTGATAGAATGAACCTAAATTCATTCACCTTTGTATTTCAAACACATAATCTGATGTCTAGCACACAATAGATGGTAATTAAATGCCAAATAAATAACAATTTTCTGAAACCTCCTGCCAAAGAAGATACTTAAGAAATGAATGTTACTTAGTGCCAATTAAATAATTTCTAATAAGTATTTAACAAATATTATCAGCTTACCCCTTCAGATCATGAATTAATTTGTTTTTTTCCTGAACCATTCGCTTATGATGCATCCGATGAAAATCACGTTCTTTCTGAATTTTCAGCAGATCTACTCTGGCCTTGCTGAAAAGAAAAAAATAGTAATATATTTTAAAGTCACTGCTGCTTACTTTCTGAAAATTACGAGTCTTGCAAAACTCAAAAGATCATTCCAAAAAAAGCATCCCACTAATATTCTTACTGAAGTATCACAACCAATATAGTGTATATGGGAATGAGAATGAAAAGGCCAAAATACTCAATTACAAAAAGATTATTAACCCACATTTCATTTAAAAGAAATACAAATAAAATTTATGGTGACAGAGTAAATCACAATTCGTCCATTTTCAAAGAATATGTGTCTAGTAAACCATATTTAAATCTTTATATGAGGAAAGTGTAACCAGAGCAGATGATTCTTCTCTGACACTTTGGGTATATTGCTAGGAGGGACTACTCCTCAGGAAGGAATGTTGTGCTTGGAAAGGTAGAATGTCAACTAAAAACTGAAGACCATCAATGAGACAGATCGACACAGTGACTGCAGCAACGGGCTCAGGCATGTCAGAGACGGGGAGGACGGCACAGTGTAGGACAGGGTTCAGGTCTGTTGTTCATAGAGCCGCTAAGAGTCACACTTGACTCCAAGGCATCTAACAATAAAAACAATGAGAGGATCATTCAAAAGAATTACAAATAAAGAAAAAGATTTTACAAAACATAACTCTGATTGTCCTAGAATACATAGTAACACGGGAACATATTGGTTTATTCAATTCTGATAACTGGGATAAACATAAAAATTCTGTTCAATCAAGATATTATTCTAATAAGACCTATGAAATATATGCATCATCTACAGATCACATTATTAAAAACAATTGATCAATTGCTAAGAAAGATCTTCCAAATCAGTGTTGTAATAAATAAATTTTCTTTAACTGGATACATCTTTTGCAAACCCCTAGTATAAATCTATAAAAAAAAATTATTTCTAAACCCAGGCTGTACACAAAAAAGCAATGTGAGGTTGTTTTTTTTTTTCTTTCACCTCTATAATGTGGTTGTTGTGCATCAGACCAACCCATAACTGGTCCTTTGGTTGGTTTTCATAGGCAGTTAATCAATCACTGAGAAGAGATGGCCCATCTTTCTCCTGCAAAGCAGCTGGTGGATTCAAACTGCATCCCTTTGAGATTGCAGTGCAGCTCTTACCACCATCCCACCACAGCTTCCTGCCTCGACAATAAGGTATTTATATAATTCTGTAGCAGTATTGGTTAACTGACAACGTGCTACTGCATTGACACTCTCCCATTATGAGTAATGGACTGAATTAAAGCGCTGACATTCCATGCTAAGATCAGAATGAAAGAAATCCGCTTCTCTGAGTGACAACATTTCAAAATTCAAATTCAAGCATAATAATGCACACAAACAGACTTCTGCATTAGGATTTATGTCCCGTCAATTACTGAGGAACTGTGACTATGGTGCTGCTAAATAAGGTAATGTTTTCAGACTCTTGGTGGACCACATGCAGATCAGCAAGGCTTCTTCCTATACGATAGAGATGCATGTGGCAATCACTTGCTATGCGTCAGAGAGCTGGACAATGACTAGGGATAATAGAAGGAGAATTGATGTCTTTGAGCTGGGGTGCTAGAGAAGAGTATTGAATATACCATGGACTGCTAGGAGAACGAACATCCTGGAGAGGGTGAAGCCAGGCTGCTCCTTGGAGGCAAGGATTCCGAAGCTCCGTCTAATATACTCTGGGCAGGTTGCCAGGAGGGATCAGTCCTTGGAGAGGGACATTATGCTTGCAAGGGTGAAGGGACAGCACAAGAGAGGAAGCCGCTCAAAGAGATGAATCAACTCAGATGGTGGCAGGTGTGTCAGAGACAGTAAGCTTGGGTAAGGATAGGTTAGGGTTCAGAGCTGTTGTACATAGGGTTGCTATGAGTTGCAGGCAACTCGATGGCACATAACAACAACAACAGCAACAAAATGTTAATCCATAAAAGATTTTTTAGAACTACTTTGAAAAGTAATGATGCAAAATTTCTTGAACAGAATCATAAATAAGGCAGCAATATATCAACCTACTATTTTAACAACATATGTAATGATCTATTTGTGCTTATCCCAGAAAAGAAAGCATAAGAATTAACTGACATATTAGATCTTAAAATTTTTCTGGTCATTAAATTCTTTTTCAGGGACTGATTTTCTGTTGCACAAATGAAGGCTACTCAGTAAAGCAATTTAAATCCATTTCAAGCTGTTGCTTCACCTATTCTGAATTTCCTGATGCCTAGCCAACAAGTAAAAGAAAAATAAAAGGTAACTTAAAAAAAAAGTTAAATGTATTCACATAAACAGTTTATGTGTTAAATTATGTAGCATTTCTTATTAAACTAGTAGGAAGTCTTTACATTAAAAACAAGCAAAAAAGCTTTAACTGAAACAGAATCTCAAACATTCATTTTCAAGTACAATCCAACAGGATTTAGTAAGATGTTCTGTTTAAATTTGTGTAACATATAGAATACTGTCCCCATATGCTTTTTCTCAATGATATAGAATTAACTACTTTAGAAAACGAAGACACCAAAATCTAAAATATTGTTTGTTGTTGTGTATGCTAGAGTTGGAATTGACCCATAGGTGACCCTTCAGGGGGTTTTCAGAGGCAGTTAATTGCCCAAGAGGAGACTGCCCACCTCTTCTCCTGTGAAGCAGCTCGTAGTAAAAAACCACGTGCCTTAGGGATTGCAGCACAGCTTCTTGCACAAAATGAGAACATATAATACGAAGAAACTACGTGAGCGTGAGAAGGCCCTTAACCATAGGGTCGCACAATTCCATAGGTGGAATAAAGGAAAGGTGAAAGATCCAGTGTGAGAAACGATGTATATGAACTTTGTAAGCAAACCAATATAAAATTTTTTAGAAAGAAAACTATGTATATTCTTCCATTCTATACAATAATTCACATCAAAACTACATTTTCAACAGGATATATAAATCCAGTTCATAGCAAATCCTAAATAAATTATTTTTATTACTTCAGACTTTTGCAGGGTATCATTTATTTCATCTAACTTTTTTATTAACATAAAATTGTGGGGTATTTTTCCCAAATTCATGGTTTTAAATTTTATTTTATACTGGTTTACATATAAAGTTCATAAAGTCTGCATACATTGTTTTTCACACTGGATCTTTCCCCTTTCCTTTTCCCACCCCTCCCTCCACCCATCAAATTGTGCGACCCTATGATTAAACACCCCCTCCCCTCCTTGGATTCTCATACTCATTCAAAAATAATGGTCTTATACAGTATTTCTCTTTATGAGACTGAGTTAGTCCACTTAGCATAATGGTCAATTTCAATTTAATTCCCTAAATAATTTTATCAGTATTTTGTAATAGCTATTTGATCATGTTTATTGAATGATCTTGTTATAATTTAGTAAAAAACAAGCATTTATTAAATTTACATGTACAAAAATAGGTCATGTTTATCATACAGGCTTCTCATATACAATAAGAACAAAGTAATTTCTGATAATCTCATTCATTCATTTATAGCCATTACGTGAGAACCCATTCATAGCTGACCCTCTACTGGACTCCCAAGACTCTAAGTCACATGGGAGGAGATTGCTCATCTTTTTCCCACAGAGACACTGCGACTTTTGGTTCAGCAATGCCAAATTCCTGGAGACACATGACCTTTGGATTGGAGTACAAACCCCTACAGTCTATTTCACCAGTTACCAATTAGTTCAAAATCTTCTTAAAAATATTTCATTTAACCTACTAACATGAACTATGGACTAATTGTTGTATGACATTCAACTAGTTTAGGAGTAAACTTTCATTAATTATGTTCTTAATCAAAAGAAATGGATATATCCATGTCTAGATAAAATACTTATTTCATTTAACAGGCAATTACCTAAACACTAAACCATGAAATTTTATGGGCTTCATCATCATAATTATTTCCACTGTGCTTGTCCTAAAAGACATTAAATTAAATTGATCTTCAAAAAAGTATGGAACTGCCTATTAAAATAAGTAAATTTCACAAATGAAATCAGGAGCCCTTTACTGAACTACCTCCTTTTCCCTTAATATTAAGTGCCCATTTAATTTTCATTTTCTTCATATTTATATTTTTCTGGAAGATAGTAAAATAAAGTTCGTAATTATTTTGAAAATGTTACATTGCAATTTTTCACTTGTAATTCAAGAAGTCTAATTTTCTGCCAAATCTCTACAACTCACAAAGACTCCTTCTCAGACTACATTGCTTTTCCTTAATGTAAAGCAAAAGACGATACTCTAAATGAAGCAAGACACATCCTGATAGAAAGTTCTATAAATTCACATCATAAACACAAAATGAGGCCTAATTAAAAAAAAATGCTACGAATGAGGCAAAAAAAAAAAATCATCACATTATCACTGCAAAATCATTAAAAGTTTACGTAAACAAGCATTGGTTTAAACAATTACATTTTCAATTACATTCATATCCAGTAAATGATAAATCATTATGTATTTGTGTTGATTTACTCACAAAACTTAATCTGGCCTCAATATACATTCTGAACCAAAATTCAAATGAGTTTAGAAATGTGGAGTTTGACAGCAGCAAATGTTTTCTTGCAAGAACTTAATTGTCCTCTTATGAGGAAGACTCAACAACTGTGTTATGCAAATGCCACAACCTTGTTTGAAAATGAGGAGGACTTGAAGTACTTGTTGCAGAAGATCAAAGAATACAGCCTTCAATATGGATTGCATCTCAATGTCAAGAAAACAGATTCTTACCATTGGACCAGGGTGGATGGAGAAGAGATTAAAACTGTCAACAACATCATCTTACTGAAATTCACAATTAACATCCTTGGTACCAGTAGTCAGAAAATAAGGAGATATAGTGCACTGGGAAAGTCTGAAGTAAGGGACTTCTCCAAATTATTCAAGAGTAATATTGTCAGTTTGTATTGTAGACTAAGGTGTGTCTGATTCAGGCCATCATCTTTCTGATTACTTGTTATGCATCTGAGAGCTAGACAATGAATAGGAATGACAGAGGAAGAATTGAGGCCTTTGAGCTGCTGTAGTGGAAAAACACAACACTGAAAATCCATGGACTGCCAAAAGAACCAATAAAGAGGCTTTGGGGAGGTGCAACTAGAGTGTGCCTTGGAGGCAAGGATGATGAGGCTTTGCCTCACGTACTTTAGGCATGTTGCTGGGGGCGGGAGGGGGGAGCTATTCCATGGAGAGGGACATAAAGCTTGGAAGGGTGGGCCGTCAGCAAAGGAGAAGATCCTCAACTAGGTAGATTGATAGGGCCACTGATGCAATGGGCTCTCATGTGTCAGGAAGTATAAGGGTGGCACAGGGCAGGATGGGATATCTTTTTAAATTTTTAAAGAGGTCTTTGGTAGAGGATTTGCTTTAAGCAACACAATATTTTATTTACTAACTGCTGCTTCCATTGAATATTGATTGTTGATTCACGTAGAATTAAAATCTTGGGAGGAAAAGTCATTTATCATGATGAGTGTAGTGCTTCAGTGGAGGAGGCTGATGGAAGTCATAATGACAGATATGAAAGTACAAGTCTACTGGGACTATACAAGTAAGTCATTGCTTGAGATTATTTGCTGTGTCTACATTATTAAAAAAACCAACATAAAATGCTGGTTCACCAAGACAATAAGAGCAAGCAAAACAGTTATTAATGAAATTATTAGAATTTAATAGATAGAAGATGACTGTAAATATTTTGACATCCCAATTGCCAGTGAAGAAATGGTTTTAATTTAGTGTCTGGAAGTGTGGAACATACTGTCTTTAGAAAAGACTTTGAAATCTGAATCAACCATCAGTTTTCTGCAAATTTAGACCCCACTGCTGTCAAGTCACAGTGGCTCTCCAAGTGCAGCTCATTTAAGTTCTAGACTGCTTTGTTCAAATTAAAAATTAGGCTACACTCCAGTAGAAAAACTAAAATCCTGTTCTTTTTTTTCTCAAGTAACAGTGTCAAACTATTACTATTCTTCTCCTGTATGTGGTAGGTAACATACTTTTCCCTAAAATGTAACTATAATTTTAAACCATATTGTCTTTCTAACCTTTAGACAATATCTAAAGATATTTTATGTCCAGGTACTCTTCAAATTCTATATCTTAGAAGAAAATCTACATCTGTAGCTTGTATTTTGAAAACCTCTGACATTTGAGACATGGAAATGCTTACAAGATGGGAAAAGATAATTCCTTACTTTAATTTTAAAAATTAAAGATACTTTAGAGTGGAAGATTACTCCTTTAATTTCTTTCCCACACTTCATTAACATTTCGATATTATCAAAAATATAAAAAAATTTATAGTTATTTTAATAAATCCCAAACAGAGAGATATTGATATATTGAGATGGCTGACATTTACAAAGCTCTTTGTAACTTGAAAAGGGTTTTTTACATAGATCTTCTTATCTAATTGTCATATCACTCCTAAGGAGATAATAATATTATGTATAATTACCCCTACATAACAATAAGAAACTTGAGTTGATAAGTAGTAAAATATTACAAGATAGGTATTTGAACTTAAAGTTTAATATTATTTACCTTATAACTCTCTCCTAGACAAATTTCTCAGATATAATTTATCTGATTTTTCTAATTACAGCAGCAAATTGTACCAGTATCCCCAAGAACCAGATGAGTGGGTTTACATATTTGAAATTATTATTAGAAAAGTTTTAAAGTGCTCGCTTTGGCATCACATGCACTAAAATCACAACGACACAGAGATGGTTAGCATGGCCTTTATGCAAAAATGACTTGCAAATTAGTGAAATGCACCTTATTTTTACTTTCTCCTCAAGTTTACATGGTACATTCTACAGAACTGATCATATGTTAGAACACAAAGCAAGCTTCAACAAATTCAAAAACAATTAAATAATACAAAGTACCTTCTCAGACTACAATGCCATTAAACTTGAAATTAACCACAGGAGGATGAAGCTTATAAACCCCCTACCACCAGGTCAAAGTTAAATAACACTCTGTTAGAGCACAATTCTGTGAAATAAGAAATAAAGAATTAAATTTTAAAAAGTTCCTCAAAACAAAAGAAAATGAAAATACAACATACTAAAACCTCTGTGATGCTGCCAAGGCAGCCCTCAGGGGGCAGTTCATAGCAACAAAAAAGCTCATAAAAAAGGAAAAATAAGCAAAATTATTCATGTAACTCAGCAACTAAATCAAATAGAAAAAGAACTACAATCTAACCCCACAGCCTCAAGAAGAAAGGAAATTATAAGGAAAAGAGCTAAGATCAAAGAGATAAAAAACAGAAAAACAATTGAAACCACCAGCAAGCCAAAAGCTGGTTTTTTAAGAGTCAATAAAATTGGCAAACCCCTGGCAAATTTAACAAAAGAAAGAAAAAAAAAGGAGACACAAATGATTAATTAATGATAGAGGTGACATCACAATAGAACTAGATGAAATTAAGTCTATACTATCAGAACATTATGAAAAGCTATACTCTGATAAATTTGAAAACCTAGAGGAAACATATAAATTTCTTGAAACTCATACCCTACCTAGATTGACATGGACATATGTAGAACACTACAACAGACCGATCACAGAAGAAGAAATTGAGTAAGCCGTAAAAAGACTTCCCCACAAAAAAGGCCTGGTCCAGATGGTTTCATGGCTGAATTCTACCAAACATTCAGAGAGTATCACCAATCCTATTTAAATTATTTCAAAAGATAGAAAAATGAACACTCCAAGAACCAGGCAAAGATATTTCCAAAAAAAAAGAAAATTACAAACTATCTCTTATGAATATAGATGTAAAAATTCTTAACAAAATCCTGGCCAGTAGAATCTAACAGTACATTAAAAAAAAAATCACCAAGTGGGATTCATAACAAGTAGGCAAGGATGGTTCAACATAAGAAAAACCATCAATGTAATTCATCACTTTAACAAAGCAAATAACTAAAACCATATAATCCAAACACTTGATGCAGAAAAGGCCTGTGGCAAAATCCAGCATCCCTTCATGTTCAAAACACCCAACAAAATAGGAATACAAGGGAATTTCCTCAATACTGTGAAAGTATATACACAAGACCAAGAGCCAGTATCATTCTCAATGGAGAAAGGCTAAAAGCATTATTCTTGCAAACTGGGGCCAAACAAAAATGCCCACTCACCATTTCTATTCAATATTGCATTGGAAGTACTTGCAAGGTCAATACGGTAAGAGTAGGAAAGAAGCAGCATCCAGAACAGCAAAGAGATGGTGACGATATGACAGTGTACACAGAAAACCCCAAGCACTGAACAAATGATTGTTAGAACAAATGGACTAATTTAATTTAGTAAATTGGTAGGATACAAGAGCAATACACACAAGTCTGTGGGATTCCTCTACAGTAACAAAGAAAACATAGAGAAGGAAAACGAAGGAAAAATACCATTTACAATAGCCAACCACAGATTAAGATACTTGGGAATAAACCTAACCAGAGACATGAAAAACCTTTTCCAAAATAAATAAATAAAATAAAAACCAAAACAAACAAACAAAAAAAAAACCCTGTGAAACACATCTGCCAGAAACAACAGAAGTCATGCTGATGTTTTTACCATAATGGTCTTATTCAGTATTTGTCCTTATGAAACTGAGTTAGTTCACTCAGCGTTATGCCCTACAGTCTCTCCTAATTTATGTAGTATTTTTCAAAATTGTTGCTTCTGAGTGCTACATAGTATTCAAGTGTGTGAACGTACCACAATTTCTCAATTGATTCGGCTGTAGCTGGACATTTGGGCTGGTGAATTTGGCAATGGTGAATAGTGCTGCAATGAATATTTGTGTACAATTGTTTGTGTCATTGTTTGTGTCTCAGTTCTAATTTCCTTGGGCAACATTTCCAGTAATGGAATAGCTGGGCCTTGCAAAGTTTCTATGTTCAATATTTTGAGGAAATGCCAAACTGTCTTCCAGAGTGGTTGTACCATTCTACCATCCCAGAAACAGTGTATGAGAGTTCCCACCTCTCCAAATCCTCTCCAACATGTATAAGACCCAAGGGGGAAAGGAGTGGGAGCACAGGGGCAAGGATGGGTAGGGGTAAAACCAAAAGTTTGTACAGTTTGCTGGGTGGAAGGAAAGGGTGAAAGAAGTGAGAAATATCAGGCTGGGACCTGAAAAGATTGGGTAATGATGGGCAAGGTTCAATGGTAATTGATTTTATAAAACATAAACACAAGCAATATTGTATGAAACACAATATCAAGAATAGTGTGAAACACAATGTATATGAACTTTGTAGTGTGTGTGTGTGTGTGTGTGTACCATCAAATCAGCTCTGACTGGTACAGGAGGAGACTGTCCCTCCTTTTCTAAGCAGCGTATCTGATGGATTTGAACAGCATGTCTCTGGAATTGCAGTGCAGCTTCTTGCCACAAGGCCACCAAAGCTCCTTTTGTATATGAACTATGTGAACAAACCAATTAAAATAATAATTAAACAAGTGAATGATGGTAAAAAAGAGAAACAATAAAATACCTAAATAAATGGAAAGCTGTTTCTTGGTCATGGATAGGAAAATTCAATTATTGTGAAAATGACAATCCTACCAAAAACAATGTACATGTTTAATGCAATCACAATGCAGATACCAAATTCATTTTTCAAGAAGAATGAAAAGGCAACTGTTAAGTTTATTTGGAGAAGAAAGGGATCCCAAGTCAACAAAGCAATTCTGAAAAACAAGAATGTAGTGGGAGGCACAGTACTTCCTGATCTCAAAACCTACTATACTGCTGTAATAACCAGAACAGTATTGTACCAATGGAACAGAATTGAGAACCTAGAAATTAACCCATCTATCTATGGTAAAGTGATATTCAACAAAGAAACAAAATCTATCAAATAGGGAAATGACAACCTCCTCAACAAATGGTACTAGCAAAACTGGATTGCTATCTGGAAAAAGCTGAAGCTAGATCTACCTTGCTCACCAGACACAAAAATCAACTCAGGATGGGTCAGAGATCTAACTGCAAAGCCCCAAACTATAAACATTATAAAAGATAAGATGGGACCAAGCTTTGAAGGCTCTGCCTATGGTATAAGGAGCCTGTCAAACACAGCCAGAAATACACAGCCAGGAAAGGATAAATCTTATGAATGGGATCATTTAAAGGTTAAATACCTGAGTGCATTAAAAAGATTTTTCCAGTCGAGTGAAAAGAAGTATTTAGGAATACCATCTCAGATAAGGGTCCCATAACAAAAGTTTACAAAATCCTTCAGAGCCTCCCCAAGAAAAAGACTAATTAGAAAATAGGCAAAAGACATGGAAAGACTTTCACAGAAGACATTCAGAGGGCCATCACACATATAAAGAAATGCTCTAAATTACTAGCATTAAGAGAGATGCAAATCAAAATGACAATGAGACACCATCTCCCCCCTAGTAGCAAAATATAATAGGATAGAAGACAATAAATGTTGGGGAGGATGTGGAAAGATAGGAACTCTCATATTGTTGGTGGGATTGTAAAATGGTATAACCACTCTGGAAGGCAGTTTGGCATTTCCTCAAAAAGCTGAATATAGAAATGTCACATGATCCAGCTATTCCATTCCTAGAAATACACCACAAGGAAATTAGAATTGAGACACAAATGGAGATTTTACACCAATGTTCATAGCAGCATTATTCACAATTACAAGAGCATAAAAACAGCCCAAATGCCAAACAACAATCTAATTGATGTGTAATTGCACAGTTGCGTGATGGAATATTATGCAAAGATTTCAAAAACTGCTCCATAACTTGCGTGTGACTGGAGGGCATTATGCTGAGTGAATTAACTCATTCTCATAAGGATAAATATTGCATAGGATCATCATCATAAAATCAGAAGGATAACTACTAAAAAGTATATGGGGTTCTGAGCAGGGAAAAGGCGAGAAGAGAGGAGAGAAAGTGGGAAAGTAGGAAATCATGGGTATGCACAACTTGGTGGGTGGAGAGAGGGGGCAATGATAAATTGGAAAGATCCAGTGGGAATCTAGAAATACAGGGTTTAATGGTGATTGATCTTATGTACTGCCATGGGAAAGTCTGCTGTTAGGGACCTCTCCAAAGTACTGAAGAGCAATGGTGTCTCTCTGGACACTAAGGTGCGTCTGATACAGGCCATGGTCTTTGCAATCACTTATTATGTGTCAGAGAGTTGGACAATAATTAGGGCGGATAGAAGGAGAATTGATGCCTTTGAGCTGTGGAGTTGGAGAAGAGTACT
>NW_006399856.1:7102104-7110786 GCF_000299155.1 Elephantulus edwardii
GGGTAATTGGGATGGGTGTATCAGAGACAGTACGATTGGCACAGGACAGAGCAAAGTGTAGGGCTCTTGTAGATAGGGTTGCTATGAGTTGCAAGAGACCCGATGGCACATAACAACAACAACAACAATAAATGAGAATTACTGCATGAAAAACAACGTGAATGAAGGGTAGAGTGAAACATGATATATACAAACTTTGTATGTAAATCAATGCAAAATTTTTAAAAATAAAGAAAAATTTTAAAAGTATTTAGAATATTGTTGTTATTATGTGATGTTGAGTAGCTTGCAACTCATGGTGACCCTATGTACAACAGCCCTAAACCCTGCTCTGTCCAGTGCCAATCTCAGTGTCTCTGACACATCTACCTCCATCTGATCCCGCCTTGCAACATGTTCAAAATATGTCAGACGAAATTTCAGAATCCTTGGCTCCAAGAAGCAGCCTGGCTTCACCCTCTCCAGGATGAACTTGTTTGTTTTCTTAGTAGTCCATGGTATATTCAATAATTTAGAATATACACTCTCTTAAACAAGAGCCTAATCTTAAGAAAGATAAATATTTAAATTCTGTAAGTCAAATTTAATGTGTATTCCATATTCTTAAGGGAAACATATCCTCAAATGTCAAAATGAAAACTTAAAAAGTAATTATGGAATACTTTGTATTTGGGGACAAGGCTATAGCATAACATACATTTCTGGGATTTTAGTTTTTTTTTAATAAAACCTCATTCTGATTTTCTGATAATGTGTCTAATAGAACCAGGACTACAAGGATATACTTACCAAATAGTGCTACATTAATTTAACAAATAATTATTAAATATCTACTAAAAGTTAAGCAGCTTCACTCAAGTTTTGTCATATCAGACAGATTAAAGCAAATTATATTTCTGCTCTTCTAATTTTCCAGAGTTTCTATCAAATTAGACAGACTTGAGAAATTCCTATAAACCATTGAAACTAAAACAGCAATCAAATATTTTAGTTAACACAAACAAGATACAGATTTTTAGGTGATATTTACTTTAATTATGGCCCCTTTTAACATCAAATTAATAACTTACAAGTATAATAGTGTATATCATTTTCATTATAGTTATTAAATAATATTCAACAAACAACAAGTAATAAACAATGATTATTCAATGTCACTAGCGAAAAACTCATTGAAAGTGAAGATATATTTATTCCAAAGACAATTAGCAAATTCAAGCAGTAAGTCCAAGGAAATTAGGAACTGACACAGTACGCCAGGCAGCAATCTGAGAAATCTGCTGTGTCAAATTCCCAGCACATCCATTAGATGCCGATACTAAAACAGAGTGAGCATTAGGCAACCAGCAGATCACTTCTGAGAGATGGCACCAAAAATAGAGAAAACACCAGATCTACAAGACATCCTTCTGGTGGATCATCATACAATTCTGTGTAAAAGATAAAGTGTCAAACAGTGCTGTTGCTGTGTATCATAGTCAGAACTGAACCTCAGCTGACCCTCTAGCAGGTTTTCAGAGGCAGTTAATTGCACAGGAGAAAATCTCCTGTCCTTCTCCCACAGACTAGCTGGTGGTCTCGAACCATGTGTCTTTGGAATTGAAGCGCAGCTTTTGCCACTAGGCTATCCATTGAAAATATGATGTACTTTATAGAAACATGAACACAATAGCTGTACAAATGACTGTACAAATTATCCTCTATCTAGAGCCACTTTTAAACGTGCAGGTTAATATTAGCAACCTCACTATTTATGAAGGCCTCTGGTAGGTTTTCTCCACTTTGCAACAATGAGTTTCAGAGTCTTTGCATTATTTTTTAGAAAGATTTTTAGATATTATGTTTCCTTCTAGTAGTTCTGTTGATCTAACTTTTGTTTTAATATAATTGTTTAACAGTGAAAGTCTTCCTCAGACACATTTGTTGTCTGCAGGGTTAGAATGGACCTATTGCAGATTCTCCAGGGCCACAAATCACACAGAAGGAGACTGCCCATCCTTCTCCCACAGAGCATCTAGTGGATTTGAACAGAATGCCTTTGGGATTGCAGCACAGCTTCTGCACAAACTGACCCAGCGTCATTTCTGAGGAATGATTTTCCATACAGATGAGTAGATTTGCCCACGTTGACACATTCACATTTTTGCCTTTTCCAGAATAACTAGCTGTTTCTCTAAATTTGTTTGCTGGAATTTGTAGCCTTCCATTAATGTTAAAAACAAAGACAAACACAGAGATATGGTTTCAGATTGCTAGTTTTCTTCCCAGTGCCTACATGCATGTTAGGAAATTAAAAAGCAAATGTTTCCTTTGGGTAATTTTCAAATCTTAAAGTTCATCTACTAGGAATAAAGTTACTGGCTCTTTTCCTCTCTACTTTCTATAATATTATTACATAAAAAATTAGCTTGTTTTCACAGGGGTAAAGTTTACAATGTATGTAAAATATTATTAGAATACTTAAGTAAATAAATGTTACATAAACATTCCATTTCCTTCACAATCCACTTGCATTCCATTCTTGTCAGTGAGGTTCAATGAGGTGGCATCTTCTTAATTTATCTGCTAGTAAAGCCTCTTATGGAGCTCTCATGGTCCCGTGTCAAAGAAACTGCACTGCAATCCCAAAGGCACAGGGTTCGAAGCTACGAGCTGCTCCATGGAAGAAAGATGGGTAATCTCCTCCCATGTGATTTACTGCCTCTGAAAACCTACTGGAGGGTCAACTATGGGTTGGTTCAGACTCAACAGTACACAACAACAACAAAGTCTCTACATTATTTCCAACTAGAACTTCAGTTCTCTGGAATTAAAGGTTTGGTACATTAACCACCCACCATTTACACACTAGCCTCCTTCAAACTCTTACTTTTATTGAGCACAAAATTTTATATGTATTAAAATTTCATATATATTTTATATATGTATACATAAATGATTAATTTAAAAGTATCATACTCAGCTGCCTGTTTGTAGTGCTTTAATTCTTTCTTCAACTCTTTGTTCTCACTTTCTAAAAGCATATTCTGGGTATAGACATCTGGAACTTTCTTAGCACTTCTATGTTCAATCTGTCCCTTCTGAATTAATTCATACCTAGGATAAAAGAAAGAGGAAGGCTTTAGGTTTCTTACAACTTATCATCAATGAATGAGGCAATAATAAATGTATTGCTAAAGAAAGAAATAGTTGTATAATATTTTCTAAAAGTCAGTAACATATTTACAAAACAATACAAACTCCCCATAAGAAATAGATCATCACCATAACCCACTGCTGTCAAATCTAATCTGATTTGGTAACCTTCCAAGCAGTTTCTGAGGCTCTAAAACTTTACAGAAAGAAATTACAGTGGAGTTAGTAGATTTGAACTGTGAACCTTTTCATTAGCAGTCCGATAGGTTGCCACTCCACACTGCCAGAACACCTTATAAATCTACACTCTGGCTAGAGAACTTCATCAGCCCCATAAAGTTGTAACTACTTTCGTTGTCCAAATTTAAGTAATTATGCATTATATCAAATGTTATTGGCTAAAAGCAGGGATATTTTCTATTTTTTGCAAATTAAAATAATATACACTCAATATACACTTAGTTACAATCACTTCTATAACTAGGGATAAATCAATGATTAAATATTATAAATAATTGTTCTATTATCTCTGAAGGGCAATTTGATTACTACCTGACCTTCTGCAGAATTACAGCAACAAAATAGAGACATAAGAAAGAGAAAAAGTAAAAAAAAAAAAAACAAAACAGGAAGAGGAGGGAATTGTAATGGGAAAAGTCAGAGAGGAGGGTAAGAAGCTGCACTGCAATCCTGAAGACATATGGTTTGTATCCACCAGCTGCTCTGTGGGAGAAGAATGGGCAGTCTCCTCCCGTGTGATTAACTGTCTCTGGAAACCTGCTGGAGGGTCAGCTATGGGTTGGCTCCAACTCTCTGATAAACAACAACAACAACAACTCCTGAGCATGTTAACCTCCAAGAAACATCCAGTGAAAGGAAGGAGATGGATGGCGCATGCTTGGGTAAAAGCCGTTGTTGTTATGTGCCATTGAGTCGATTAGGACTCATAGTGACCTCCTTATGCACAATAGCTATGAACCCTGCCCTACCCTGAGCAAGTCTTATATCTTCATCACACCTCCCCTATTACTCCTGTGTCAATCCATCTGTGTCGATCTATCTCATGGAGATCTAACTGAAGTAGCTAGAAATGATTTTTTTAAGAAAAAAATTTCTTTGAATTTTTAGATTTATCTAAGTAAATCAAAGACGTTCATTTCTAAGGAGTTCAGATAGCTCAGCATTTAACCAGTTGGCTGCTAACCTAAAAGTCAGATTTTGTCAGGAGTTGGGAGAAAGATGTAGCTGAGAGCTTCAGGAAGGGAATTCTTGTAAAGTCTATGAAATCGTTCAACTCTCCCTTACAGGGTCACTAGGACTCAAAATCAACTAATACAAGAGATTAATTTCAAGTGGTTGTTTTTAGGTGCCATCGAGTTGAGCATTTATTACTCATGATAACCCTTTGAACAACAAACCTGTCCTACCTTGTGTCATTCACCCACTCAATTTCTCAAGCTGAAAGAACTGAAAAATAAATTCAAGCCTCAAGTTGCAATACTGAAGGATGCTATGGGCAAAATCTTAAACGATTCCAAAAGCATCAGAAGAAAATGGAGGGAATACACGTAATCATTGAACCAAAAGGAATGTGTGAACACAGAACCATCTCAGGAAGAAGCATAAGATAACTACACAACTAAATGGTTCTACAAAGGATGGCAAAGAGTAATCTAAGGGGCAAAATAGCCATTCTTGAGATTGTTTCCTTTAAGAAAATGGTCTCTAAATAATGCTCTAAAATATGCTTGTTCTTGACAAATGAACTAGAAATTCTGATAACATCTGTACAGTTTTGTTTTCTGTATTATAGTTCCCTTTTTCAATTCCCAAACCTCCTTTAAGTATTCTAAAAGCTACAATGCGATGTCAGCTATCTTGAGAGAACAATGAGGGAAGGATCACTACAAAACTGTAGACAACACACCAGAGTTGCCGAGAGAAGAACTCCAAAAGACTACAACAAGATTGTCTAAGGGTGTTCTTGTTAGGTGCCACCAAGTTGCATATGACCCATAGTGACCCCATGAAAGTTGATAACAGATCTTTCTATCCTGTCCTATCCTATGCCACCCTCACAATTTTTGACACACTCAATCTCATTACAACAGTCACTGTGTCCAGTTGAGGGTCTTCCTCTCTTTTGCCATCTGTATAACTTTCCAAGCATAATGTCCCTCTCCAAGGAATAGCCTCTTCTAGTAACATGCACAAAGTATATCATCTTTGCCTCCAAGGAACACACTGGCTGCACTTTCTCAAAGACATATTTGTTCTTTGGCAGTTCATGAGGTATTCCGTACTCATCTCCAGCATCACAGTGCAAAGGCATCAACTCTTCTTCTGTCACCCTTATTCATTGTTCAGTTCTCAGCAGCATAGAATGTATTTAAAGGGCCATGACCTGAATGAACCAGAAACACCCTAGTCCTCAAACTGACATCATTTTCATCCATAAGTTAGAGAACCTTGACTACCAAATTGCCCAATGCAACACATCTCCTGATCTAACTGTGGGTACCAAGGGTGTTGATTATGTTTCCAAGTAAGACAAAGTTGTTGACCATTTCAATCTTTCCTCCCTTTATCATGATGTTGTCTATTGGCCCAGTGGCAGCAATTTGAGATGCAAACCATACTGAGGACTGTATTCTTTGGTCTTCTGCAGCAAGTGCTTCTAGTCGTTCTTACTTTCATCAAGCAAGGCTGTTATCATCTGCTTAATGAAGGTTAGTGATGAGTCTTCTGCCTATCTCGATGCCACAGTCTTCTTCATAGATTCTGGCCTCTTGAATAATTTGCTCAGCATACACACAGAATAGGTATGGAAAGAAGATATAACTCTGACACATGCCTTTCTTAATTTTAAACCATTTAGTGCTCCCTTGCTCATTTTTACACAACAGCTTTTTTATCTAGGTATAGGTTTCACATTTCACATAAGCACAATTAAGTGTTGTGGGATTTCCATTCTTCTCAGTTTTAGCCATAAAACCTTTGCACACCCAGTGAAGCATCGGCGTCCTTCTGGTGTTCTCTGCTTCCAGCCAGGATCCATCTGATGTCAGCAATGACATTCCTGGTGCCTCTTCTTGCAGCTCAATGACATCCCTGGTGCCACAGCTTGAATTTCTGGCAGTTTTTGTCTTGTACTATTCTCGTTGTTATTGAACATTCTTCAGCAGTATTTTGACTGCATGCGATATTAATCATAATGTTGCATAATTTCCATATTCCGTTGTCACCTTTCTTAGGAACTGAAACAATTATGGATCCTTTCCAGTCAATCAGCTAAGCAGCTGTCCTCCAAATTTCCTGGCATAGACTGAGCACATTCAGCATTGCATCTGTCATGTGAAATATGTCAGTTGGTATCTCATTGATCTTGGGGCCTTATTTTAAGCCAATGCTTTCAATGCAGATTCTACTTCCTCCTCCATTATCATTGGCTCTTGATCATATGGTGCACTGCCTGCCTTAAAGCCTAAGCCAAGCCTCAAACACCTTGTCCTATCTTTCTCTGTAAAAGTTCTTTCCATGTGTCTTTTGCCCATTTTGTAATTGGGTTATCAGTCTTTTTCTTGTGGAGGCCCAGGAATAGTCTGTAAACTTTTGTTATAAGATTCTTGTCTGAGATGGTATTACCAAATGTTTGTTTCCAGTCTGTAGGTTTTATTTTCACCCTGTAGGAAAAAGTTTTTGATGACGTAAAGGAAATGGACAAATTCCTTGAAACACATACCTTGCCCAGATTGACAAGGACAAATATAGATCATCTGAACAGACCCATCACAAGAGAAGAAATTGAAAAGGTCACAAAAAGACTTCCCCCTAAAAGTCCTAGACCAGACGGCTTCACAGCTGAATTCTACCAAACATTCAGAGAGGATTTAGCACCCATTCTATTTAAATTCTTTCAAAAAAAATTGAAAAAGAAGGAACACTTCCAGATTCATTCTATGAAGCAAGCATAATCCTAATACCCAAACCAGGCAAAGATATTACCAAGAAGAAAACTACAGACCAATATCTCTAATGAATATAGATGTAAAAATCATTAACAAAAAAAGTCAATAGAATACAAAAGCACAGTAAAAAAAAAGTAACTATGACCAAGTGGGATTTATAACAGGTATACAGGGATGGTTCAGCATAAGAAAAATAGCTTGCCTCCCAAAACCCTATGAACTTGGAGAAATGATGAGAGACACCCAAGCACTGAGGACTCTCTTTCATAGGGTCCTTATGAGTCTCCTGCGACTCGACAGCACTTAACAACAACAACAACAATGCAGGGATGGTTCAGCATAAGAAAAACAACCAACGTAATTCACTGTATTAACAAAGTAAGTAACAAGAACCATATGATCTTAGCAATTGATGCAGAAATGGCATTTGACAAAATCCAACAACCTTTCTGATAAAGACATTCAGAAAAATTGGAATAGAGGGGAATTTTCTCAACATAGTGAAAGTATTTGTGCAAAACCAAGAGTCAACATCATTCTCAATGGAGAACGACTAAAAACATTTTCCTTGCAAACAGGGACCAAACAAGGAAGCCCACTGTCACCACTTCTTTTCACTATTGTATTGGAAGTGCTTGCTAGGCAATACAACAAGAGAAGGAAATAAAAGGCATCCAAATCAGCAAAGAAATGGTTAAACTGTCGTTATATGCACATAACATTCTTTTGGACAATTTTCGGCTTTAATAGAAACAGTATTTTTTTTTTCAATCTTCAAGCTTGTTTTTTATTCTTAGATGGTATTAATGCAAAATTATTATGGTTATTCTATTTAAATTTATAAAAATATTGTATGTGCAATTTAAAAGAAAGTAATATTTGTATGTTTAGTCTCATTAGATGAGAATTTTTTTAAAAAGGCATGACAACTGGATTACTCAAAAGTACAAATTTCTCTTATATTTTAAAATTAGTATTTAGTAAAAAAAGACTATAAATATCATTACATATTAAGGTAATCCCACTATCTGTAATATGCCATAGATATTAAAACAAAATTTACACCTTAATCACAAATAAGTTAATAATATTTTAAAAGAATATTAGAGATCTGAGAACATGCCTAATGACATTAATGCAGAAAAGGAAAAAAGATAACATGATTATTGATTTTAATAATCAGTAACTTTCAACTTGTTCCAAACTTTCAATTACAACAAGCAAAGGTTACATTTAGGCAGCCTCTGAAAATATCATCCAACTTCTCAATGAAAGAATATTAACATAACATTTCACATTAATATATTAATTAAAACAATCACTTATGAGAATAAAAAATATTAATTTATTACAGTATAGGTAACGAGCACCCTAAAGTAAAGGAAGCAGGCACAAATCTGACATCATGTTAATTGTACTACAAAGTGATCATTTACCTATTGCCACAAAAATGTGTCTTCCATTACATTCTTATTTCTTTAACACAATTTTTTAAAATTCTTCTGGACAATTTTAAGTATTTTTTTTCAATCCTCAAACTTGCTTTTTTTCTTAGACTACATTAATCATTAATGAAAGA
>NW_006399856.1:7112006-7127305 GCF_000299155.1 Elephantulus edwardii
GGTCCTTAGAGAGGGACATCATGCTTGGGAGGGTGGAGGGACGGCGCAGGAGAGGAAGGCCCTCTATGAGGTGGATTGATTCAGTGACTGGGATAATATTGGGATGGGAGTGTCGGAGACAGTGCAATTGGCACAGGACAGAGCGGAGTTTAGGGCTATTGTACATAGGGTCGATATGAGTTGCAAGCGACTCGACGGCACATAACAACAACAACATTAATCAAGGAACATTGTTGTTGTTGTGGTGGTGGTGGTGGTGTACCGTTGAGTTGGAACCAACTGATCATCAGACCCTCCAGCGGGTTTTCAGAGGCACTTAATGACATGAGGGAGATTGGCCATCCTCCCACAGAGCAGCTGGTGGATTCAAACCTAGTACCTTCGGGATTTCAGTGCAGCTTCTTGCCAGTAGGCCACCAGAGCTCCCTAAATTAGGGAATAATACTCTTAATAATTATGCCACAAGATGTTAGGAAGTATTTTATAAACCATTTTTTAATTTGGAAAAGCTATTTAACAAAATGTTATTGTAAATGTATATGCATATCCGTGTGCATGTATATGTGTTTGTGGTTGGAGACACAGAGATAATCAAAGTTTCCATTCATTTTTGCATAAACTAAGTCTCTTCAACACCTTTTAATATGGTTGTATACCTGTTTAATAATATTAGAATTTCCTTAAAACTATCCTTTTCTTATTTATCCAGGCAACTACTTACCATTCTGATTGAAAGCAATCAAGAGTCCTGGTCATTCTCTTTTTAATCAGGAAATTGCAAAGAAAGTCTTCAATGACTTCAGGTTCTGATTGCTTTGAAGGAAGAATTATATTCTGTTCCTGGAATGTAAATGTGCTATTATTTCTTTGAGAGCATGAAAATTTGATTTATTACCTTTATTCAACATTTTTTTTGTTTAGTGCTATATGCTAGACTTTTCCTTAATCACAAGATAAAGCCATGAAGAAGATCAAGTCTGTTTGCACAAAACTTATAGTCAAGTAAAAAGAGACAGAAAATTAATAAATAATCTAATTTATGGCAAACAGTATTAAATGTCTGGGAGAGAATAAAGAAAAACATATAAGAATACAGGATAACGTTTGGAGTTGCGTTACAATATATGTAGAGTAGTAAAGATATCTTGATAAAACGGCATATTAAGCACAAACCTAAATGAAAAACACTCCTAAATGATGAGGCCAACTGAGTTACATTCCAGTTACGCACATTACCAAGTGCAAATGCCCTGGGGCAAAAGTTTGAGTGAATTGTCAGAAGAGCAATAAGGAAATTATCTTGCACTTTTAATGTTATATAACAAGTCTGGAACCCTTATTCACCGTTGGTGTGAGTATAAAACGGTGCATCCACTATGGAAGGCAGTAAGGCGCTTTCTCAAAAAATTTGATATAGATATACCATTTGACCCAGCAATTCCACTACTGGGAATATACCCTAAAGAAACCAGAACTGTCACCCAAGCAGATATATTCACACCCATGTTTATTACTGTTTTGTTCACAATAACAAAGAGTTGGAAACAACCCAAGTGCCCATCAACAAACAAATGGATAGAGAAACTGTGGTATATTCACACATGGAATATTATGCAGCACTGAAAAACAAAGAACTCATGAAATAGTATACAGAATGGGTGACCATGGAGGACATTATGCTGAGTGAAATATCTCAATCACAAAAGGACAAATACTGCATAATGCCACTGTTATAAAACAGTACTGACGTGGGGTTGGGGGAAACTAAGAAAAGAGGGGATAAATAATTTACAAAGCATTGAAACAGATGAGGAAGTTGTTGTTGTTGTTGTCAAGTGTCAAAGAGTCAAAGACAACCCTATGAATGAAGTCTTGAACACAAAAATTTCATCTTTTCTCCAGGTTTATAGAGTTTCTGGAGGCAAGCAAGAACTGTATAAAAGGAACATATGATGAGGTATTATTGACATGACAAGAGTCCAGAATAGGAGCTCTCTGTAAAGTGCTCTGGGGATAGGGGGGCTGTGTAACAATGAAAGAACGATTTTTTTTTAAAAGTGAACTTTTGGGGAGAGGGGCAGTGAGGAAAATGTGCAATAATGAATGAATGGAAATCCAAGTTCTTTATAAACTTTCATTGAAAAATCTCAATTAAAAATTAAAAAATAAATAAAACACACAAGCAAAAAAATGAAATTTGCTATGAATGTCATTGATTGTACAAAAGTCTACTATTTGAAAAAAATCAAAACCAAGGGGGGCAAAAAGGAATATTTTATTTTTTCTTAATTTTTGTCATTATATGAAGAATTATATACAACTTAAAAACACAATGTCGATTTTCAGAAACACTACGGAAGGAATAATGTATAAGAGAGGCTTAAAAATTCCTGATGGTACTGTGGTTAAAAAGCACCCAGCTAATTAACCCAAAGATCAGCAGCTGGAAACCCCTATCCGCTTCCAGGTAGAATTAGCAGTCCATTTCCATAAAGATTCACAGTGGAGGAGACCTCGTGAGTTAGTTCTACGCTGTCCTTCTTTGAGTCCTAGTCAAATGGCTTTGGTTTGTGATTGGAGGGAGCTTGCATCATAAGTTCAAAATGAAAATTAAAAACCCTATCCAGCTAGATCAGGGATTAGCTGTTTTTATAAATACTTTTTTTTTAATACTGTCCTATCTCTTCCTTTACATATCGTCTATGCATTTTACACTGCACAGCAGAGTTGAGTAATTTCAATTAAAGGAATAGGCAGACCTCAAACTCTGTCTACAGATTTTCCAATCCAGTGTATTTTACGTAATGTGAATTAAGTAGACAAAAGGAAAAATCCCAAGTAAAATAAGATTTATGTTTGAAACCAAGATATTGTATATTTATTTTGTGTATCAAGCACTATAGTAGACAGATTAATTTCCCAATTACCAATATACATGAATGGTATATAAAACATTTTTAAAACCTTTTTGTAACTAGTAATGTGATCAAGGGAAAAGATGGTGGACATCAGAATAAAAATTTTCATTACACTTAATTTTAAAAAGTGTATTTTAAACTTGTTCCTAATAAAGTATCGTACTGAGATATCCAACATACTAGTAAAACTATACCTTGATTATGAGAAAGGATTTCCTATATTTCTCTTAAAAATGCAATAGATCTCCCATAATGTCTACCTAAAAAGAGCTACATCAAATTTATTAAAAAATGTATTTTCTATGAGTTGAAGCCCTCCATTTAGAACAGAATACAATCAATTCTGGCTGCAAGAAAAATTCCTTCAGGGCTTTTCTCAACATTGAGTGGCTCGATATTTTGGAAAGGAATAACTGGATTTCTAGACAGAAGTCTATAAAATATTTCAGTAGATTAACTTTGGGTAGAATAGGGGATGAAGTTTATCATGTATTATTATACACCAGGGAATTAAAATCTACAACTATAAAAGAGTAACACAATTTTCTTCTATACATTTCTCAATAAAAAATGGTTTCATCCTTGGAGAAAACAGCATCCTTCTTAATGATTATATGACTATGTAAAGATACCTTTTAAAAATATTTTTGCTATGATTGTTGTCCATACTTAATGAATTCTCAATTTTACACAAATGACATAAATTGTGTGTGCTTCTGATCAATTTACAATCTATAGCCATATCCCACTGTACTTCTTAATAAAATTAGTCCAGAGCCAAGCAAGAAGGTAAACAACCTCATCCTCACACACACAGAGACACACACAATATACACATAAAAATAAACCAAACCCTTCAAAGAAAAAACAAACAATGTTATAACTAATATTGTTGAATGCCTGGTAAACGGTAAGGAGAGTCAGAGAACCTGGGAGAAGGCTTGCACAAGATAAAAGACATTCAGACTTTTTTTGCTTTCTGATATTAAGTTATGCACCACTTCTGTCTCCTACTCAGCAGCCCGCTTAAAAGTGGCAGAAGTGCTTCCAGTTTGGGACCTTGGGCTCTGGTTCTGGAGAGTTTGCTTCATAAAAAGTATAATGCTTGTCTATTTGAATCTAAAAGACTAAAGCAAAGTGCTTATTTCTGTTGGAGGAGGAGAGGCAGAACATAGGTAGAGGCACTACAAGGTAAACCTGGAAGTCTGTGACCACCAGGGGCAAAGAATACCATTGACAGGATGGGTGCCAACACCCTAAAGAGTATATTTCCTTGGGCAATGCAGGTATTTAAAGACATCAACTTAAAATCCATATAATTCAGAGAACCACATGCCTGCCCAGGGCAAAAATGAATGTCCAGGTAAACCTGAGATAACATGAAATCATCTCCTAGGGTGGATCCCCCAGCTCAGTGAAAGTCTGTGCCAGTGACAGAGTCTTTCTACAAAGACTACAAGAGATATTTTCTTTTTCATCCCAATGGCTTTTCTTACATCTGTGTATAAAGCAGACTGTAAGATATATGTAAGATACCAAATTCTGAACTTGAGTTGCGATGGTTAGTCTTACATGCCAAATTAACTACATGTTGCTGTGTGCTGTCTTGTAGATGTGGTTACTACCCACAATCAGTTAGCTTTAAGGACAGGATCATTCATAATAGGCCTCATTCTTCCAGTTGTAAGGGCTGAAGAGCGAACACTGAGATTTCTCAGGGACGAAATCCTGCCTCATTACTGAAATATCAACCTCTAGTACGTTTTCAGTCTTCTCTACAAATATGAGAACTATATCTGAACATAAACTTCTGTTTGATTTTGAGTCCTCCAACTACCCTATAAATCTATAGTTTCAAACTTCTTAACACAAACACATGAGCCAGTTTCTGTAAATAAGAAGCACATATGTACACACATAGAGGTATTTTTCTTTAGAGAACACTGACAGATACATGAGTACTAAAAACACTTAGAGAAACTCAAGTGAGATTAAGCATACAGTGTTCAGAGATGAAAGAATTACTTTCTGAGAAGTGATTGGCCAAGCTGTGGAAACAAAGCATCCTAGTAAGAACAATTTGACTCTGCACAAAAGGAAGGCTTAATGACAAATGTGATTAAAAAGAAGACACTGAACAGCACATAGTAAAGAAGGTGTGATATTTAAAGTTTGAAAGACTTCATTCTAAAAAAGTTCTTAGCAAAATTATAGATTACAATTGTATTTGAAATTCTCACCAAAATATTAGTATCTGCAGCTTTTTCCTGCACAAACTGAGTTAGCTTTGCCAGATCTTCTTCACCTTCTGGAATACTAAAATTGTCATCTGGTATCTAAATCACAAAGAGGATAGAAAGGGTGAGCAGACATATGAAAATATTTTATTTCAGAAATCTTTTTCCGCAAAAGCAAAATAAACAATCTAAAAAAATAAATTTTATGTAAGATACCAAATCACTCTAAAATCTATAAACAAAGTATAACTAAAGGAAGCATGCTTCAGATTTCTATGTAAACATTACTCAATATAGTTCTAATAATTCAATATTAATATGGACAACTGGGAATTTTTTAATATGTAATGATAAATGCAGTCTAGCATCTCTACTTAATAGAAAAATAAAAATCCTTTAAATGCCACAATTCACTCTCCAGCCTAGATTTTCTCCACCATTACTTTTTCTTAACAAGTATCTGTAAATCTTCAGGTTATTTTTAAATAAAATCAAACTACAGAAGTTAATTCCCTAGGAAAATTCAATCAATTCTAATTATATTATGATAAAGTTAACTAACCCAACTATTTTCAAGGTTGCACAAATGTATAGCTGACCCTCTAACAGATTCTCTGAGGCTGTATATCAAAGAGAGGAGATGGACCATCTTTCTACTCGGAGCAACTGGTGGAAATGCACCGCCTTTGGACAAGGAGCACCACTGCCACAGATGCTGGCACCAGAGGACATACTGCCTGCTCTGTATTCTGTTGTTACTCTTGTCAGGTGCCGTCAAGTAGACTGTGACTGATCACAACCCTATGAACAATAGATCTGAATCTTGATCCATCTTGCACCATCCACATGATCTCTCTGTCATGCTCAAGTTCATTGTGCTAGCCACTGTGTCAGTGCATTTTGCTGAGAGCCGTCTTCTCTTCTGCTGACCTTCTACCTTTCCAAGCATGATGTCTCTCTCTGAGGACTGGTTCCTCCTGAAAATATGCCCAGAGTAAGAGAGATGAGGTTTTGCCGTCCTTGTCTGTAAGAAGCACTCTGATTACATGTTCATCAAGACAGATTTGTTCAGTTGGCAGTCCCTGGGATATTTGATATGCTTCTTAATACAATTCAAAGGGATCAATTCTTCTGTCATCCTTATTCACTGGCCACCTTTGACATGCATATTGCTGTTGTTAGGTGCCATCAAGCTGAATGTGACTCATAGAAAGCCTAGGAAGAACAGATTGGAAACCTGTCCTCTCCCGTGCTAGCCTCGCATCATCACACACTCAAGTACATTGCTACAGTTCTTGGTTCAATCCACCTGGTTGAGGGTCTTCCTCTCTTTTGCTGTCCCTCCACCTTTCCAAGCATGCTGTCCCCTCCCAAGGAATAACCTCTCAAAGCAACATGCTCAGAGTATGTAAGATGAAGCTTCCTCGTCTCTCTCTCTAAGGAGCACTCTGGCTGTGCCATCTCCAAGACATATCTTTGTTCTTTCGGCAATTCATGAGATACTCAGCACTCTGCTCCGATACCCCAGTTCAAAGGTACCAATTATTCTTCTATTGTCCTTATTCATTGTCTAGCTCTCAGATACATAGCAAGTGACTGAAAAGACCATGGCCTGAATCAGGAGCATGTTAGTCCTCCAAATAACATCATTTCTCCTTAATAATTTGGAGAGGTCCTTGACTACAGACTTTCACAGTGCAGAACATCTCCTGATCCTTGACTGCTGACACTAAGTATCTGATTGTGGATCCAAGTAAGATGAAGTCAATGACAGCTTCAATCTTTTATCCATTTATCACAAAGCTGCATATAGGTCCAGGGGTACAATTTATGTTTTCTTGATGTGGAGATTCAATGCACATTGAAAGGTTGTAGTGTTTAAATTTCTGCAGCAGTTGCTTCAAGCCCTTCTCACTTTTGAGCAAGTAAGGTTGTGTCATCTACATAAGAAAGGTTATCATTAGGTCTTTCACCAATCCTGATGCCACATTCTTCTTCATAGAGTCTGTTTTCTTGAATAATCTGTCCATCATGCAGATTAAATATGTATGGATAAAAGATATAACCCTGAGATACAGCTTTCCTAATTTTAAACCATGCAGTGTTCCCTTGCTCTGTTCACACAACAGCTTCTTGATTTGTTGTTGTTGTTGTTATTTGCCATCGAGTCGTTTGTGACTCATAGCGACCCTATGCACAACAGCCCTAAACCCTGCTCTATCCTGCGCCAACTGCACTGCCTCTAACACACCCATCCCGATTACCCCCGTCACCGAATCAATCCATCTCATAGAGGGTCTTCCCCTCCTGTGCTGTCCCTCCACCCTCCCAAGCATGATGTCACTCTCCAAGGACCCGTCCCTCCTGGCAACATGTCCAAAGTATGTCAGACAAAGCCCCAGAATCCTTGCCTCCAAGGAGTAGCTTGGTTTAATCCTCTCCAAGGTGAATCTGTTTGTTTTCCTGGCAGTCTATGGTGCTTTCAGTACTCTTCTCCAGCACCACAGCTCAAAGGCATCAATTCTCGTTCTATCCTCCCTAGTCACTGTCCAACTCTCTGATGCATTCAAGCGATTGCAAAGACCATGGCCTGTATCAGGTGCACCTTAGTCTCCAGAGAGACACCATTGCTCCTGAGTACTTTAGAGAGGTCCCTAACAGGAGACTTTCCCATCGCGATATGTTTTTTGATTTTCTGACTGCTTGTGCCAAGAGTGTTGACTGTGGAGCCGAGCAAACTGAAGCTGTGAACAATTTCAATCTCTTCGCCATCCATCCTGACACTGCCAATTAGTCCAGTGGTGAGAATCTTTGTCTTCTTGACATTGAGCTTCAGTTCATACTGAAGACTGCAGTCCTTGACCCTTCGCAGCAAGTGCATGAGGTCCTCCTCAGTTTCAGCAAGCAGGGTTGTGTCATCTGCATAACGCAGATTGTTAATACATCTTCCACCAATCCTGATGCCACAATTCTCCTCATAGAGCCCAGTCTCTCAGATAATCTGCTCTGCATACACGCTGAAAAGGTATGGAGACAGCATGATTCCCTGGCGTACACCCTTCCCAATTTTGAACCGTGCAGTGTTACCCTGCTCTGTTCTGACTACTGCCTCTTGGTCTAAGTATAGGGTTTGCATTAGCACAATTAAATGTTCTGGGATTCCCATTCTTCTCAGAGTCAGCCACAGTTTGTTATGATCCACACAGTCAAATGCCTTTGCATAATCAATGAAACACAGATAAACATTCTTCTGGTATTCTCTGCTTTCAGCCAAGATCCATCTAACATCAGCAACAATATCCCTAGTACCACGACCCCTTCTAAACCTAGCCTGGACTTCCGGTAGTTTTCTGCTGATGTGCTGTTCTAATTGTTTTTTGATAGCCTTCAGTAGAATCTTGCTTGCATGTAAAATCAATGACACTGTTCTGTAGTTTCCACACTCAGTTGGGTCACCTTTCTTTGGAATGGGAACAAATATCGATCTCTTCCAGTCAGTTGGCCAAGTGGTTGTTCTCCAGATTTCTTGGCACAACTTGGTGAGCACATCCAGGGCAACATCTGTTATCTGAAATACTACAGTTGGTATACCATCTATTCCTGGGGCCTCATTTTTTGCTATTTCCTTCAAAGCAGCTTGAACTTCTTCCTTCATCACCATAGGCTCTTGCTCATATGTTATTGCATTAAATTCTTCTGTATCTGCCAATTCCTTCCTATACAATGACTCAGTATATTCCTTCCATCTTCTTTTAATACTTCCTGGATCATTTAATATTCTGCCCAAAGTATCCTTGATTTCAGCAACTCTAGGTTTGAATTTGTTATTCAGTTCCTTGAGCATAAAAAATGCTGAGCAAGTTCGGCCCTTTTGATTTTCCGACTCTAGCTCCTCGCACATTTCATTGTAGTATTTTGCTTTGTCATTCTGAGCTGCCTTTTGGAATCTTCTGTTCAGCTCTTTAGTATCTTGAATTCTTCCTTGTGCTTTGGCTTCTCTACGCTCCAGTGCAATCTTCAGAGTCTCTTCTGACATCCATTTTGGTCTTTTCTTCCTCTTCTGTCTTTGTAATGACCGTTTGCACTCTTCCTGGATGAGCACAAACAAATGTTCTGGAAATCCCATTCTTCCCAATGTTAACCATAGTTTGTTGTGATCCACATACTCAAATGTCTTTGCGTAGTCAGTACAACAAAGATATATATTCTTCCGATATTGTTTGCTTCAGCCAATATCCATCTGACATCAGCAACGATATTACTGGTGTCAAAGCCTCTTCTAAATCCAACTTGAACTTGTGGTATTTTCCTGCAGATGTACTATTCTATTTGTCTTTGAAAGATCTTCTGCAGTATTTTGCTTGCATGTTATATTAATGATATTGTTCACTAATTTCCAAAATCTGGTGGGTCATCTTACTTGAGAATGGGAACAACTATAGATCTCTCTCAGCCAGTTGGGCAGTCAGGTGTCATCCAAATTTCCTGGCATAGATTGTTGAGCACATCCAGGACAGCATCTGTGAGCTGGAAATGTCAATTGGGTTCCCATCTATTTTTGGGACCTTATTTTTTTCCCCCAGTGTCTTCAGCAGTGAATTTCTTCCTTTGTTACCATTGGCTCCTGGTCACATGATGCTTTCTGAAATGTTTCCGTTTTGACCAGTTCTTTTTGGTATTCCTCCATCTTCTTTTGTCTGTAACATCCCTAAGTATCATAACTAAAGGCCTGAGTTTATTTTTTTTTCCCTTCAGTTCTTTGAGCTGGAGAAATGCTGAGAAAGTTCTTCCCTTTTTATTCTCCACTTCTACATCTCTGCATATTCCATTATTGTAATTTGCTTTTATCTTCTAGAGCTGCCTTTTGAAATCTCTGTCCAGATCTTTTATTTCAGCATCTCTTCCTTTTGTTTTAGCCTCTCAATACTCTAATGCAATTTTCAGTGTCACTTTTGACATCCATTGTGGTTTTTTTCTTTTTCCTGTCTTTTTTGTGCCCTTTTGCCCTCTTCATGGAAGACAGACTTAATGTCATCCACAACTCATCTGGTCGTTAATGCTTTAAGACTATTCTTAAGATGATTTTTAAATTCAGATGGGATACACTGAAGATCATATTCAGATGCACTGGAAGCAATTAAAAATATCTTGGCTTGGATCAGGCGCACCTTTTGTCTTTAAGTAATATCCTTGCTCTTCAGACACATCCTGTTCCTACTTAGTCTTCCTATTCTAAACTCTACATATTTATCTGTTAAGTCATATAGCAATTTCATGTGTTATATATTGTCACTAGCACGTCGTTTTTTTAAAAGCAAGCAAATAAATAAACCTTTATCCTCTGTGTTTTCCTATCTCTTCCTTACCCATTCCACAAATTGTAGACTTTCTCCTTTATAGTTTTGTCACAAGTTCTGTCATCAGGGAGTGCCTTTCTTCATGAAGGTTCAGAAACAATGATATGTCTCATGGGAGAAAGTAATTAACGTAGAGCTTTGTGATGGTCTTAACATTGGACAGAAGTGGAGTAGATAGAAGGTAGCACGGGACCTGAGTTCCAGCTAAACAGTGGGAACCAGGGAAGCCCTGCCCTGAGCAGAGCAAATGCAGGGAAACGCCTGCTGCACAGCAGTGCCAGCTTGTCAGATGGGTCTGTTAACGCAGGTTCTCAGTGGCTGACTCACAAGGATAATTAGCAGAAACATCAAGAGTCTGATTTCTTAATCAATGTAAATACTTATATCAATCTATTCTCTCTCACTATTAACGAGCTTACATTAGCCAAATTCATTTGACAAACTAGCATGCCTATGGGGGAAAAAAATTCTATATGTTGGAAAATAAAGTGAACATTTCACAAGAACATGTACAGTTAAGTTAAAGAATAAATATTTAAAATGAACAAATTACCTCTTCATATTCACCATCATCATCGTATTCTGTTAGGGTGACCTCTGAATATCTTGTCAAGTTATAATATCAAAAATATGGAAAAATATATTTATTATTCATTTAGCCTTAAAATATAGTTAAATCCAATATATCTCAACAAGAAGTTGGCAAATTAAAAGTAACATAGCCTTAAAAAAAAAAAAGAAACTAACTTTGCTTTTCATATAGGCTGTAAATTAAAGAGGAAATTATATTTTTAGTTATATTTCCACCTAACCCAAACACATAAAAATTATATACATCTTTTACCTATCTAATAATTCCTATCTGATTCTAAGAAGGACTTTCTCTTACAAAAACATGCATAATATAATAGCATAAATTAGTGACGTGAAACAAAACAGACAGGAAAAATAGAAGACTATTTTTTCAAATTTACTTTAAATTCTATTGAATTTTCCAGAGCTCTGAGTCCGTTAATTACAAGACAGAGTTGTTTCTTTATTTGATATAAAATACTGTGAAAAAACTTTAAAATTAAATTTAATAGGCAAGGATAATGCATTTTTAAGCAAGTATAAACTGTCTAAAAACATTGCCATGAAGTCCATTCAAGTCCTACTGAGCATCAGTTGGGTTCCTGTGGTGGTAAATCACAAGGGAGATGGGCCACCTTTTTCCTATACAA
Organism: Elephantulus edwardii; assembly: GCF_000299155.1. Taxonomy (NCBI): domain Eukaryota; kingdom Metazoa; phylum Chordata; class Mammalia; order Macroscelidea; family Macroscelididae; genus Elephantulus; species Elephantulus edwardii. Next base: position 7,123,742 of record NW_006399856.1, read on the forward strand.
TGAGTGGTGCAGTGGATTTGATTCTGCAGAGAGGTTCAGCCTTTGCATTAGCCACACAACTCCTCATGGACTAGACCACAACAACCAAATTTCAGCATTTCAAAAATTCTCAACAGCATTATAGTATCAAAATAAATTATTCTATGAAGTATTCGAAGAGAAATGTTAATTCAAGAACTCACATCTTACCAAATTCGCAAATTACTCTAATTGCAAATGAAAACGTCAAGATAATGTTTACATTACAGACAACACCACATGCCAGTAGCACTATGCTGTTGGCTGATGACTTATCATTGTTTTTCAGTTGTAGTAACTTAGTCATGCCAAGGTTAAAAGGTATGAGATTAAGCACATTAATGTATAGTTAGGGATATGAAAAGTAAAGATGGCATTAGACTACATTTAGCTGCTATTTATAAGAAACTGTATTTCAACAAACAGATGCTGCTCTGGACAAAGTTACCAGGTTGTGCCAAGAAATTTAGAGGATAACCACCTGGCCAACAGACTGGAAAAGATCTGTATTTATTCCCATAAAAAAAAAAGGTGACCCAATAAAGTATGGAAATCATCCAACAATATCATTAATATCACATGCAAGCAAGATAGTGAAGAAAATTGTCAAAAAATTACTAGCATAGTGCATTAACAGAGAAAACTGCCAGATGTGCAGGCTGGGTTTAGAGAAGGCCATGGCACTAGGGATAGAATTACCAATTTTAGATGAATCTTAGCTAAAGGCAGAGAGTACCAGAGGAATGACTGTGTTTCATTGACTATGCAAAGGCATTTGACTGTGTGGATCACAACAAACTGTGGCTAACTCTGAAAAGAATGGGAATTCCAGAATATTTGATTGTGCTTATGCAAAACCTACACCTGGATGAGGAGGCAATCATCAGAGCAAAAGAAGGAAACACCACATGGTTTAAAATCAGGAAAGGTGCACCCCAGAGATGCATCCTATCTCCATGTCACAATAGAGTTTCAGAATTTATATTCACAATCTAGATGTCACAATCTATATGCAGAACAGGTCATCCAGGAGGCTGGGCTCTTGACGAAGAATGTAATATCGGGATTGCAGGAAGATTCATCAACAACCTGCATTATGCAGATGACACAACCTTGTTTGCCAAAACTGAAGATAAGAGACATTTGCTGCAGAAGGTCAAGGACAGTAACCCTAAATATGGATTGAAGATCAACATCAAGAAAACAAAGATTCTCACCACGGGGCCAATTGGCAGCATCATGATAGACAGAAAAGATATTAAGATTGTTAACAGCTTCAGCTTGCTTCACTCAACACACTTCACACCAGCAGCCAGAAAATCAAAAGACAAATTGGACTAGGAAAATCTGCTGTCAGGGACCTTTCCAGAATCCTGAAGAGAAATGATGTCAATGTGGAGACTACGGTGTTCATGATCCAGGCCATAGTCTTCACAATTACTTGTTATGCATCAGAGAGCTGGACAAAGACTAAGGATGATAGAAGAATCTATGTCTTTGAGCTGTATACTGAGTTCAGTACTAGAGAGTACTGAACACACCATGGGGTGCTAAGAGAACAAACTGGTCTGTCCTAGAGAGAGTGAAATCAGGCTGCTCCTTGGAGGTAAGGATTTTGAAGCTCCATCTGACATACCTTGGGCATGTTGCAAGGAGGGACCAGTTCTTGGAAAGGAACATCATGCTAGGAAGGGTGGGACGACAGCACAGGAGAAGAAGACCTTAGATGAGATGGATTGACGCAGTGACTGGGGTCATAGGGGTAGGTGTATTAACGATAGTGAAATTGACTCAGAATAGAGCAGAGGTCAGAGCTGTTGTACTTAGCGTCTCTATGAGTCAGAGTCAACTCAATGACACATAACAACAATAACATCCGTTATTATATCTTCCAGGAGTTAGGTCAAAATTTCTGTAACAACTTCTGTTCTCTCTAGTAGTAAAAGAAACACCTAACAACGACGATAAAATAAACAGTATTTAACAGGTGTTAGGCCAGGAACCTAGTGGTAAGGAGGTGTGCTGTCGGGCCAAAGGCACGCACTTTAATCCAACAGCTGTTTGGCAAGAAAAAAGATGAGCTATCTTCTCCCAGGAGATTCACTGCAGCTGAAAACCTGCTGGAGTGTCAGCTATGAGTTGGTTCTGAGTCAGGGGTACATAACCACAATAACAAGCATTTAAAAAAATGTTCTAAATACATTAACTCAGTTCATCCTTATCCTACCTATGAAGCTGGAGCTGATATTATCCTTCATTTTACAAATCAGGAAATTGATACAAGGTCACATAGTTAAGACTTCAATAAATTAGAAATAATTTATTCTGTGTCAAATTCCTTTGTCATGTAAATACTCGAAATTTTTGCCAATAATCTTTCACAAAGTTCTATATGTCTAAAAAGGGGGCGATACATTGTTACTCATTCCTATCACAAACAATCACACTAGTCACAGTGTGTCTTATGCCTGTCACCTTCTAGAGATACCAAGTCCAGTTCTGTTAGGATCAATTTTCAAGTACCTCAAAGAGGCAGTATCTTCTCGCCAAACATGCCTTTCCCATAACATGGTGAAAAATGATCATGGTGTCATGGATTTATTGTTCATAATGCTTTCCTAGCCACAGGCTTTGACCTTCATAACATCACTGTGTGGAAACTCAAAGCCAGATGTATATAATCACTAAGAGATTAGTCAATTTTTCCCATCTTACCAAGTTAATTGAAAATGTCCAGCAGGGAAGATGAAAATCTCACCACCAATGGGGAAGAGGAAGCAAAGAGTGCAGCAAATGTCCTTTGAGACCAGAGTTTCCTGCATCAGTCAGACCAGGACCTACCTGAGAGCTGTAGCAGCCTCAGTGGAGACCCAGGGACTGACGTGAGACTGGGGACTGCTACCTCATGGAGCGAGAGCTGGGTGGCCTTGCTCATGCTTGCTGGAGGACTACGGTAAAGGTTCTAATGCACAGGACTAAGAGACTTTGCTAACACTGACTGCTAACACAGCCAGTAACTGAAGAACTGAAAAGATGCCCTAAAGAATTGTGTCCTGCTGCCACCCAGCCCTGAACTGAGGAAATGTACCCTGCTGTCAGACTAACACACAGCCTGTTACCTTCCTTAATAAACCTTAGTGTGGTTCTGTGAAGTCTGTGTGGCTACTGCAATGAATGTTTGGACCCTGTGATAAGGCAGTATGATCAGTGTTTGAATTAATAGAAATAGTTGCATGGGTTTGGAGGCCATGTTGGTTTTGTATTGTGGATGTTACTGGTGGTGACTGTTCTCATTTGTGAAGCTAAGCTTGACAGCTCTATGACACCCTGACACTTTTTACAATCTTCAACAGATAACTAGTAAAAAATCAGACAAAATGCAGAGATATTATCGTATATTTACATGATGGAATAGTATCCAGCACATTGGAGGAATGATTTTGAAATTTACTACCCATAGAGAAGCTGTGGTATATTCACACAATGGAATACTATGCTGCATTGAAAAACAAGGAACTCATGCAATATTACTCAAAATGGTTGACT
>NW_006399856.1:7129216-7132437 GCF_000299155.1 Elephantulus edwardii
AAATAGAGATCTTTATCATTTTAAATGAGAAAGAAAATTACTACCCAATGTTGGAGGGACTGGAGAGAGTTATGCTAAGTGAACTCAGTCCCATAAGGACAAATATTGTATAAGACTATATTTGTGGAAACAGATAACTAGTAAAACGTGTATGAGGATCCAAAGGGGAGACAGGGGGAGTAGAGGGGTGAGGATGGGCGGGAGATGGTGGTAATCATGTTGTTGTTATGTGCTGTCGAGTTGCCTATGACTCATAACAACCCAACGTACAAGAGCCCTAAGCCCTGCTCTATCCTGTGCCAACCTTATTGTCTCTGAAACATCCACCCCCCGAACCCCAGTTTTGAGAAAGATCCAGTGTGAAAAACAATGTATACAAACTTTGCAATTAAAGCTATATAAAATAAAAATTACATTAAAATTAAAAGGCAGACACAAACACACACACACACACACACACACACGAGTTCCCAGAACTATCTATTGTGCAGAGCAGTTTCCAATAGCATTTGCTTCACTTTTAATCTCACAACAGAAGCCTCATTAAAGAACACCAGACTCCACTGAAAATATATTCATGATATTATAGCTTGTATTCATAACATCCTTCTAAAAATACCTCCAGTATTTGTCCAAAGTCCAATTCCATAGTCCCTCTCGCACATTAAAATACTTCTTATGGGTAGCCCTTTACATCCAAGTACCAAACTCAATGTTTAACCATTACATAACCACAACCTCAAAACTTTAGGCATAAAACAATAAGCATTTATTATGGCACAATTGTTGGGCTTCAGCAATACACAATAATGAGTAATGTTGATTTAGGTTCTCTCATGAAGTCATAGTAAAAATGGCAGCCAAGTTTTCAATCATCTTATAATTTAGGCAACAGGATCCTGTAAAGATGACTCGCTCACGTGGAACTCGTTGTTGCCTGAAGATCTTGATCACTCCTCACAGGGTCCTCTCTACAAATTTCTTGAACATCCAACCTCTAGTATAAAGTAGCTAGCTTCCTCCATAGCAATCAACCTAAAAGAACAAACCCCAGCATATTATTTACATATTACATATCGCCTCAAAAGTAACACACCAGCACTTTTACAATATTTTATTGGTCCTAGGCCACAGAATAAACAGCATACCTATTGACATATTTCAGCTAAAAGATGCTTCCCTGGATGTGCTCACCAAGTTGTGCCAAGAAATCTGGAGAACAACCACTTGGCCAACTGACTGGAAGAGATCTACATTTGTTCCCATCCCAAAGAAGGGTGAACCAACAGAGTGTGGAAACTATAGAACAATCTCATTAATTTCACATGCAAGCAAGAATCTACTGAAGATTATCCAAAACCGACTGGAACAAACACATCAGCAGAGAACTGCCAGAAGTCCAGGCTGGATTTAGAAGGGGTCATGGTACTAGGGATATTGTAGGTAATGTTAGATGGACCTTAGCTGAAAACAGGGACTACCAGAGGAATGTTTATCTGTGTTTCATTGACTATGCAAAAGCGTTTGACTGTGTGGATCATAAACTGTGGCTGACTCTGAGAAGAATGGGAATCCCAGAACACTTGATTTTCTAATGAGAAACCTGTACTTGGACCAAGAGGCAGTCAGAACAGAGCAAGGAAACATTGCATGGTTCAAAATTGGGAAGGGTGTGTGCCAGGGATGTGTCTTGTCTCCATACCTTTTCAACCTGTATTCAGATTATCCGGGAGTCTGGGCTCTATGAGAAGGAATGTGGGGTCAAGATCGGTGGAAAATCTATCAACAATCTGCGATATGCAGATGGCACAACCCTGCTTGCTGAAACTGAGGAGGACCTGAAGCGCTTGCTGTAGAGGGTCAAGGACTGCAGCCTTCAGTATGGATTGAGGCTCAATATCAAGAAGACAAAGATTCTCACCACTGGGCCAATTGGCAGCATCAGGATGGATGGTGAAAAGATTGAGGTTGTTCACAGCTTTAGTTTGCTTGGCTCCGCAGTCAACACTCTTGGCACCAGCAGCCAGGAAATTAAAAGACATATTACAATGGTATTGAAGAGCAACGGTGTCTCTCTGGAGACCAAGGTGTGTCTGATGCAGGCCATGGTCTTTGCAATCCCTTCTTATGCATCAGAGCTTTGAACAATGACTAAGGAGGATAGGAGAATTGATGCCTTTGAGCTGTGGGCTGAAGAAGAGTATTGAGAATACCATAGACTGCTAGGAAAACAAACAGATTCATCCTGGAAAGGATTAAACTGGGTGGCTCCTTGGAGGCATGGATTCTGAGGCTTCGTCTAACATACTTTGGACATGATGTAAGGAGAGACTGATCCTTGGAGAGGGACATCATGCTTAGTAGGGTGGAGGGACAGCGCAGGAGGGGAAGGCCCTCAATGAGGTGGATTGATTCAGTGACTGGGGCAATTGGGATGGGTGTATTGGAGATGGAGCAATTGGCATAGGAAAGAGTGGAGTTTAGAGCTGTTGTACATAGGGTCGCTATGAGTCGCAAGTGACTCGACGGCACATTAGAACAACAACATAATGAGATGGAATCAGATTTATAGACCAGTCATACCTCATAGGTGAAGAATATGAATACCAGGAAGTAGAGAATACTGGGGGTTCATTTGGAGGCTGATATACAGGCTACTTCATAGGTTTCCTTCAGTATTAAAAAAGTGAACAAATGTAGTACATTTGTTAGTACATTTGTGACTGAATTACAGCAACATCTGTATTAGTGTTTGCTATTATCCTTACTGTAAAGAAAGATCACTATCTATGAAGAATCTTAAGTCTCCCATGCCTCAATTTCCCTGTATCTTCAAATGAATGGATAAATAAAAGGCATTACCAATCTTCTTAATAAAATTCTAAATTTAGACTTTCTTGTGAGATATTTTTGGAATCAATATCTTGAGAATTATCAAGGAAAGTAAGCCTTGCTATTTTAATCCATCATTAGCCATTAAGTCTCCAAAAATGAAATGTCATTGCTCACTACTGCCTCTAAGTTATAATAACTCTCAATAAGAAGGAAATATTCTGAGACCTACATGGAATTTTAAATTGTAAATAAGCTAACTGCTGATAAGATTATTATGAGTAAGAAAAAACAAAGCATTGTTGTTGTTGTTGTTATGTGCCGTCGAGTCATTTCCGACTCATAGCGACCCTATGCACAACAGCCCTAAACCCTGCTCTATCCTGCGC
>NW_006399856.1:7133332-7157069 GCF_000299155.1 Elephantulus edwardii
CTCTTGGTCCAAGTATAGGTTTCGTATTAGCACAATTAAATGTTCTGGGATTCCCATTCTTCTCAGAGTCAGCCACAGTTTGTTATGATCCATGGATTGTTAAATATGGTGCTATGTACAGAGGTTAAAAGAAAAATGAGTTGTCCTTAATGCATTGGAAATATCAAACAAAAGTCCCTACACACAAAATAAGTGGCCAACACTGAAAAATTTCAGGAAGTACTATATGAACAAGAGCAAATGGTGACAGGGGAAGGAAATCAAGGTGCATTGAAGACACTGACAAAAATTAAATGGGATACCAATTGGCATGTTTCAGCTAACAGATGCAAGCATGGACTTGTTCAGAAGTCTATGCCAGGAAATTTACAGGATAGCTGCATGGCTAGCTGACTTGAAGAGATTAGATCCCATTCCCAAGAAAGGCAATTCAATCAGATGTGGAAATTATCAGATAATATTACATTCAAGTAAAATATTGCTGAAGATCATCCAAAATGACTGGAACAGTACATTGGCAGGGTACTGTCAGATGTTAAAGTTGGGCTTAGAAGAGACGATGGTACCAAAGATGCTATGTTGATGTCAGATGGATCCCGGCTGAAAACGGAAAAGAACAGAAGAATGTCTATTGATGTTTTATGATTTTTGCAAAGTCATCTGTATGGATCACAATAAAGTATGGCTAAAAATAAGGAGCATGGGGATCCCAAAGCACATAACTGTGCTCACGGGAAAGCTATACCTAGATCAAGTAACTGCTGTCCAAACGAATTGAGCAAGACAACACTGCATGATTTAAAATCAGAAGGGTGTATGTCAGGAACGTACCCTTTCACCATACTTATCCAATTTGTATGCTAAGCAAATAATTCATGAAGATGGACCCTAAGAAGAGGAATGTGGCATCAGGATCAGAGGAAGATTCATCAACAACCCTCATTATGCACTTGGCACAACCTTGCTTGCTGAAAGTGAAGAGAACCTGAAATGTTTGCTAGAGAGAATCAAAGACTACAGCCTTCAATATAGATTACACCTCAACATTAAGAAAACTAAGGTCCTTATCACAGTGCCAGTGGGTAGGACAAGATAGATGGGGAAAGGATTGAAATTGTCAATTATTTCATCTTGCTTGGATCCACAATCAACATCTTGGTTACCAGAAGTCCAGAGATCAGGAGACATATTACAGTGTGCAAGTCTGTTGTTACAGACATCTCAAACATACAAAAGAGTAATGATGTCAGTTTGAACATCAAGGTGCCCCTGATTCAGGGCAGGGTCTTTTGGCCCAGAGACATCATTGCTGATGTCAGATGGATCCTGGCTGAAAGCAAAGAATACCAGCAGAATGTGTATATATAGACCAAGTTGTTTTGTGAACAGAGCAATTGAGAACACTGAATAGTTTAAAATCAGGAAAGTTGTGCAAGAGGGCTGTATCCTTTCTCCATACTTTTTTAATATCTTCTTCTTGTTGTGTATCGTCAAGTTGCCTGTGACTCATAGGGACCCTACAGCAGCTCTGAATCCTGTCCTGTCCTGAGCCGGTCTCACTAATTCCAACACACCAACCCCACTGCCCAGTCACTGTATCAATACATCTCACCCGGGGTCTTCCTCTTCTGTGCTGTCCCTGTGCGGAGCAAATTATTCAAGAAGAAGAACTCTATAAAGAAAATGTGGCATCAGGAGAAAGACTCATCAATAATCCACCTTATGCGGAGGACACAACTTTGTTTGCTGAAAGTACGGAGGACTTAAAGTACTTGCTGCAGAAGGTTAAACACTGTAGTCTTCAGTATGGGCTGCATCTCAACATCAATAAAGCAAACATCCTTGCTATTGGAACAAAAGGCAGCATCATGATAAATAGAGAAAGGATTGAGACTGTCAAAGACTTCATTTTACTTGGATCCACAATCAATACCCTTGGTACCAGCAGTCAGGAGATCAGGGGATGTATTGTAGGGGTAAAATCTGTAGCCAGAATTTCCAAATTACTGAGGCGTAATGATGTTCCATAGGAGACTAAGGTGTACTGATTCAGGCCATGGTCTTTTCAGTCACTTGCTGTGCATGTGAGAGATGGACAATGAATAAGGATGACAAGAATTGAAGCCTTTGAGTTGTGGTGTCGGAGAACTCTGAATATCCTATGGACTGCCAAAAGATATATCTTGGAAAAGGTAAAACAAGAGTGCTTCCTGGAGGCAAGGATAGTAATGCCTCATCTTCCATACTATGAACATGTTGCTAGGAGAGGATATCATTGCTTGGAAAGGGATATCATGCTTAGAAGTACACAGGGCCAATGAAAGAGAGGACTATCCTCAGTGAGGTGGACTCAAGTGCATCAGAGTTGATGAGGATGATGCAGGACAGGACAGGAGTCAGGTCTCTTGTTCACAGGGTCACTATGAGATGTACTTGACTCAATGGCACCTAATAACAACAATATAAGAATTTGCTACCTAGAAATCTTAATAACTAATAATATATTCTGCTTCCCCCACAATAAAAAAAATATAAGGGAAAAAACCTACAATTTTATAAAGCTTAGTAGCTTAAATGTCATAAATATGGGCCAAATCATTTACTCACAACTTTGTAAGAATTAATGGGAAAGACCATACTAGACTTGTTAAAACAAAGAAAGTGATGCATAATCTAGAATATTTTCCTAAATATTTCCTAGAATATTTTCTATGAGTAACAGACAAGTTTTCTGAATATAAACCTCATGAATTTTATACTACACTATTAATTTTCTAAAGTCACAAGAGTAATAAGCAAGGTTTTCCCATATTCTAAGTATATTTCATCTATTTGTTATCTAAAGTCTCACATGCTAAATCAAATCACTTAAATAGCTCAGTTTAAGGATTCCAGAAAATGGAGATACAGAAAACTACCTCTAAAGGACTACAAACTCAGACTACATTGATCGAGGACAAGAGATTAATAAGACAAATAAGAAGAGAATAAACTGCCTAGAATAGAAACAGAAAACCTCCATGATGAATATTTTAAGGACCTCAGTTTAAATAGGCTGTTGCAGAATTACTGAAGAAATAAAATGTACTTAAGAGTATGTGTCTGTGTGCATGCATCTCACACAGACAAACCCACAAACTACTCCCAAAACAATCCTGTGGCTGTTGACAAATATGCATACAGTACCACATATTAAATAAATGAATATGGAACTTAAAGAAGGGAGACAATAACAGAAATCAGCTAAATGCTACGATGCAGTGCATGCCAAGGATCTCCTGTACTGTGTTAAATATGAGCCAAAGGTTTGGCTACAAGCTTCCCAGCAGCCCAGGTAAAGAGAGGAATGTAATCAGAAAGCAATTCAGTGTCCACTTGAGAGCACCTGAGTTCCTCTGCAGATGTACAGCAATTTCTGGTTCTAAAGTATGAGAAAACATATATTCTTGGTTTCTTATAAAGAGAACATTGTGTTTGCACTCTTATAGATCCTCTGGTGCTTGAGCCAACTGGAAAGACAGACTGAAACAGAATCTGATGGAGCTGTGTGTGAGAAGAAGATTGCCAAGCACTGCTTTAGACTGCACGTTGCCAGAGAAGTAAAGGGTAATTTATCAAGAATCGCCTGAAAGAGAGCATCGTTCAGTCTGGTTCTACTTTTACTGAGAAACTTTCTCATCTGTAATTTAATCTGTTATCTGATCCTACTCCTGGGAAATGCCCATGCAATTGTCATGGGGACAGTTTCAGTGTGGTCATTTTTCTACAGCAGGGTACTGATGTGGCATTCTGGATTAAAATCCATTTTGTTTTGTTTCTACACCAAGCCTGCTGTGAGGCTGTCTAACTCTCCCTTCTCTCTATCATTTCTCCAAAGAATATTTCAAAAGCCTACTTCCAAGAGTCATTTATTTTCCCTCCTGGTCTTTCTTCTTCCATCCATTTTCCTATCAACCCTTCTCCTCAGATCTAGTTCTTGCATTTCTGTTTGACCTTGACATGACACTTTAAAGGCAAGCTCAAATCTCCCAGTGTGATTTCACCCAGAATTGGCCAGGTTTCCTTATTCCTCCTCACCCAACAGCCACCACCCACAGCACCACCAAATTCCAGACCAAATCCTCTACGCAGAATCTCACCCTAGGTACATACCCAGGCTCCCACACATAGTACACACTTCCACTTGCATCAGTAAGAATTTAGTAACTAGCATCTCCTGGTTTACAAAGTTATGACTCAGTTCCCTGGTACTAGATCATAGAAGATAAACTAGATAGTTCTACACTACGAGAATCTGCACTAGATCATGATGATATAGATGTTATCAAGAAACGTTATTGTTGTTGTTGTTGTGTGCCACCGCGTCAGAACTGACTCATAGCTGACCCTCTGGTGGATTTCAGAGACTATCAATCACACCAGAGGATACTGTTCATCTTTCTCCTACAGAGCAGCTGCTGTATTTTAACCACCTGTTTTGGCAGCAAAACACCTCACCACTCGGCCACTAGAGCTCTATCAAGAACGAGACTAATCCATCTCCTACAGTGGAACTACTTGAAAGTACTCTATCGATCCTAGTACCAAAGCTGTCACCAGGGCTAGTGAGACAGACCCACTGTGCTGACACATGGGATCATCACCCCAAATGAACCTCTTCCTGCACCAAAGCAGACAGAATCATTAGTAATATTTCTCATCAATGCTACTCTTATGTGCGAATTGCCCAAATATTGTTTCTATGATCATTGATTACCAACAAAATTTGCTCCGTAAAATTTTTCTACACTGAAATTCATGATTAGTCACTGAGCAGAAACTTTTTTTCCCTTTTCCTTTAATTACTATTTCAGTCTCAAAGAAGTATTCAAGGTCACAGATAGAAAATATTGTAACAAAAGTGCAGAAAAATCTGACAAAATCACCAACCAAAAAGATCAGAAGCAACAAATAAGCTTGCAGTATGTGCTTGTATTGTATGTAGCTGCAACTATGTGATTCAAGACATTATTGTAATTGTGCAATAATGACAACTCTGAATGGAGTGCAAAAAGTAAGCCCCCATAAAGTTTTAACATTGCAGTATCCAGGGGCATGTAAGTAAAAACCGAGGAGGATGCGAAGTGTTTGCTGCAGAAGGCAAAGACTACAGTCTCCAATATAGACTGGAGTTCAACATCAAGAAAACAAAGATTCTCAGGTGACACATTTCTCCCCAGAGCTAGCACATTTGGGTGCTGAAACTTCCCTGGGGCAAAATCCCTCCATTTTGGGATCCTTGTCCCTGTGACTGCAGGGCCATCCCAGGGGTCACACAGGACAAGAGTTTGGAACATAGAGATACAATCAGACTTTCTCAGTTTTCTGTGAGAGGAAGGCCTGACTTGAGAGACACATACACACTCACACGTCACATACAAATTTCTTAAGCTGATGCCCTGACATCAAAGGAAGACATTAAGCTCCAGGTTACAAAGCACATCTAGTTGAAAAGAAAACCTACTGACTCGGAGAAAACATTTTGCAATACCATCTCAGACAAGGGTCTCATAACAAAAGTTTGCAGAATACTCCTGGGCCTCCACAAGAAAAAGACTGATAACTCAATTACAAAATGGGCAAAAGACAAGGAAAGACTTTACACAGAGGAAAACAGGATGGCCAACAGACACATGAAGAAAGGTTCAAAATCACTGGCAATAAGAGAGATCCAACTCAAAACCAAAATGAGATACCATCTCACCCCAGTAGCAGTGGCAAAGTTTAGCAGCAAGCAATACATGTTGAAAAGGAAGTGGAGAGCGGTGAACTCTCATATACTACTGGTGGGATTGTAAAATGGCACAACCACTCTGGAAGGCAGTTTGGTGTTTCCTCGGAAAGTTGAACACAGAAACTCTATATGACCCAGCTATTCCACTATGAGGAATATATCCCAAAGAGATTAAAAGAGAGACAAAAATGAAATCTTTTTCAAGTGAAAATTTGAAAATGAAGATTTGTACATCAATGTTCATAGTGGCATTATTCATTATCACAAGAACATGGAAACTGCCCTAATGTTAAACCACAACTGAGTGGATTGAGAAACTGTGGTACATTCTTCACACAATGTAATACCATGTAGCACTCAGGAGAAACTATTTTAAAAATTACTACACAACTTAGGAGAGACTGGAGAGCATTATGCTGAGTGAACTAACTCAGTTTCATAAGGACAAATACTGCATAAAAATAGTATTGTGCAAAATAGAAAGAAAACTATTAAAATATGTACAGGGACACAAAGGGGAAAGGGTAAGAGTGGAGGGATAAGGATAAATGGGGGCAAAATCAAAGGATTATACAACTTTGTAGGTAGAGGAAGAGAGTGAAGGAAATGGGAAGGATCCAGCAGTTATCTAAAAAAACAGGGTAATGATGGCCAACGTCCAATGGTAACTAATTTTATAAAGCAATGTATGGGAATAATTGTATGAAACACACTGTGAATGAAGAATAGTATGAAACAATGCATATAAATTGTGTAAGCTAACTAAAATTCTATTTTAGAAAAATTTTAAATAAAACAAAAATCCTTATCACTGAGCCAACTGGCAGTAACATGAGAAGATGGAGAAGAGATTGAGATTGTTAACAATTTTAGCTTCCTTGGTTTCACAATCAACATCCTTGTAATAGCAGTCAGGAAATCAAAAGACCAATTGCAACAGGAAAAATCTTCTGTCAGGGACCTCTCCAGAGTGCTAAATAGCAATGGTATCAGTCTAGAGACTAAGGTGCACTATTCAAGGCCATGGTCTTCACATATACTTGCTATGCATCAGAAATTTGTACAATGAATAAGGATGGCTGAACAAGAATCAATGTCTTTGAGTTGTAGTGCTGTAGAAGACTATTAAAAATTTTATGCACTACTGAAAGAACAAAGAGATCTGTCCAGAGATGGTGAATCTAAGTTGCTCCTTGAAGGCAAGGATTTTGAAGATCCATCTCAACATACTGTGGGCATGTTGACAGGAGGGACCAGTCCTTGATGAAGGACATTGTGCTTGGAAGGAGGGAGGGACAAGAGAGGAATAAGACCTTGGACAAGATGGATTGACATAGTAATTGGGGAGATGGGGGATAAGCGTGTCAGAGACAGTGAGACTGGCTCAGAGTAAAGCAGGGTTCAGGGATACTGTGCATAGGTTTGCTATGAATCACAGTTACAATGGCACCTAACAACAGCAACAAGTTTGGCTTGTAGAAAAAAAAAGTAAAAATATTTTGTTGTTCTATCAGGGTTATTTCCATTTTAAAATAAAATCTCTGCTTAAACACTGCCACAATCTCAGGCAGTTTGGTGTTACGTTCTCTGACAGTGTTAAGCAGTTCAGTCTACACACTCACCTACACATTCCCTATGGCACACTCAGAAGGCAGGGCTTCACAAAATAACAGAAGTGTTTCAGCTCACCTAATCAAGCAGAAATTAAGATTGAAGTTGGTTTTACAAACAAGGTATGTAAACAAGGTTACAGACAAGGTATTACAAACAAGGTTCTACAAATGGACCAGAACTAGAAATCAGAGTAATTTTCAGATATGAGCAAAAGACAATGTTCCTCACACATGGGTCTCTTCCACTACTGTATTTGTAAGTAGGGATTACTGACAGCAGCAGCAGCAGCAGTAGCAGCAGCACTAGCATCTTTTTAAAGAACTGGAGTGAAACATAGAGCTAATTATATTTTACATGATTTCCCAAAGCTGCTATAGACAGAAATCGCTTTACATAATCTTTGCCATCACTTTAGAGCCAATGTACACAGAAGCAATGTAGAACTCAGCCTGGATCCTCATGATCAACATTTTACTTACCAAACTAAAATGAGAGTGCTGTAAATAGCAAACAGCACAGGCATGTTCCATTTCTTAGGAATGTCAGCTTATATAAAGTTAGTTAACTGAAGAATATAAACCAAAGATGGCAAATGGCTGACAAACCAGGAGCCACTGTTTCCACTGCCATTTGCTTCCATAGTATTTCCCATCAAGTTTCTGTGGGGTCTCAGAATTCTTATCAAGATCCCATCCGAGAAAGACACTACTAATCTAGAAGACTGTCAAGAGGGAAAAGGCATTGATCAACCCTGCTATAGACAGTCATTGCACACAGTCTGCTCAGAAGATGAAAGATAATTTTCTTTCTGTGCATGAGACTAAAAGTTCTCATGATGATGTAGCTGTTGTTAGGTGTCATCAAAGCCACCCATTGATCAACAGATCGGAACCTTGTCCTATCCTGGGCCATCTTCACCACCTCGGATATTCTCGAGCTCGTTGTTATGGTCACTGTGTTACTTCATCTCATTGGGGGTCTTCCTCTCTTTCTCTTACTTTTTACTTTCCCAGCATGATGTCTTTTTCCAAAGACTGGTCCCTCCTGTCAGAGTAGGTGAGACTAAGTTCATTCACCCCTTTGTACTTCTTCCAATACAGACACGCTTGCTCATGCAACATTCAGTACTCTTCTCCAATATCACAACTCAAAGGCATCAACCACTCTTCTCCTGATGTCCTTATTCACTGTCTAACTTTCAGATGCATCGAAAGTAACTGAAAAGATCATGGTTTGAATCAGGTTCATCATAGGTCTTTAAGTTGACATCATCACTCTTTAGCACTTTGCAGAGGTCCTCGAAAGCATATTCTCATGAGTGGTGAGGGAAAATGTTTCTATCTTCTAAGCCAGTACATCCAAACATGCAGGTTCTACCTCTGTTGGAGGAGCTCCGGAGGCATAGTCCATACAGAATTTCACTGCTAAAACTCAATTAAAATCCACCAGTATCCAACAAAAGGTCCAGCTAGGAGTTGACTCCCACAGCAAGGCAGGAAGTTGAGTTTTGTTGTGGTTCGTTGTATGAAAGCGTGTTGCTGTTGTTGTTGTTGATTGCCATCAAATCAAGGTCAACTAATAGCGACCCTATGAACAAAAGACCTAATGCTTTTCCATAGCTATTGACTAGAGGTCAAAACATTTGTTTTGCTACTCCAATGTGGTCCCTAAACCACGTGTCGTTGTTGTTATCATGTGTCATAGAGTTAACTACAACTCAGAACACCCTATGAACTATACCTCTGAACCTTTCCCTATCCTGAGCCAAACTCACCACATCCAATACACCTGGTCCTATTGCCATAATCACTGTATTAATTCATCTCATTCGGGGTCCTCCGTTCTTGCACTGACCATGATATCTGATGGCCTCGGAGCTAAGAAGCTGCACTGCAATCCCAAAAGCAAGCAGTTTGAATCCACAAGTTGCTCCACAGTGAAAAGATGGGCAGTCTCCTCCCAAGTGATTTTCTGCCTTTGAAAAACCCCCATTCAAGACTCAGTTCTGACTCAGAGAAAAAACAGGCAGACCGGGAACATTAGCATCACTTTATTAGCAACGTAGAACCTCAGTATTCATTCAGGGTATTGAATTTTCATTTTCATTTAAATAAAATACCTAAGTAATTTATAGTCACATTAAATGTTTCAAGATTTGATGAATACAGAACAAACACAATTTTTAACCTCCAGATAACCCATAACTTCCATGAGCATGAAATTCAAAGCTCTAGGTTTAACCAGGTCTCTTGATATAAATTCTTAAGTCAGACTGCTAACCCTTTCTTTGAGTAAGGGTAAGTTTTTTAAGCCTCTGTAGGCATATTTAATTTCCCAAAGTAAGCTATGGTTACTAAAAAGTTTACAAATATCTTCTCACTTAAAACTGCAAATATAAAAAAAGAAGAATCTTTTTAAAACAGAAATAGAAATATTAAGATTTTTACCTGATGACTGAGCCACTATAAAAAGAGACAAGTACAACTCAATTTGCTAACTCTTCATTCAACTACCAAACATCTGCATTGTTTATTTTCACAAAGAAAAATATCCACTAAATTCTTCAAAAATTGCATAATAAAAGCTATTAACATGTTAACACTTTAAAGCATTATCAGTGATTATTACTGCAGTTATAGATATTACTTGTATCTTAAATAAGACAATAATTTCCTATGATCATCAGATTTCAAGACCTGAAATCCTAAATACTGTAATTTAGAAAGCTGTTGCCATTCACACCTCTGCTCAGAGTTCATTAGCCACAGAGGGCTGATTTAAGCCCATTGAACTCTTAGAAATTGTTGCTTCGGACAGCAAAGAACTTTTCCATAATCAGCAAACTTAGGTCTATGATCTAAAAAAACACTAATATTAAAATGCCTCTCATTGCCATATAGTCAGAAGCAATTCACATTTGACTCTCCACTAGTTTTCCGATGCTATAAATTGCACAGGAAGAGAATGACCTCCTTTCTCCCAAAAGAGTAACTGGTAGATTTGAACCATCTGCTTTTGTGTTGGCAGCACAAATTTTTACCCATTAGCCACCAGAGTTCCTTGTAAAATATCTTTAAAATACTAAATACTCTGTAACAGCTATTACTTGCTGCCCTGTTAAACATTGCTACTCTTACTGGAGCGAGATGGTACCTCCCTCATTGTGGGTTTGATTTCCATCTCTCTTTTTGCCAGTGATCTGGAGCATTTCTTCATGTGTGTTTGCTGGGAGGTAGTTTGGCACTTCCTCAAAAAAGCTGAACATAGAAATTCCATATGACCCAGATATTCCACTATTTGGGATAAAATACCCTGCGAATATGAGAACTGAGGCACAAACTGAGATTTGTACACCAATGTTCATAGCAGTATTATTCACCATCGCAAGAACATGTAAACAGCCCAGATGTTCCAGATGTTCAACCACAAACCAGCGGATTGAGAAATTTCGATACATTCACACAATAGAATACTATGCAGCACACAGGAGTAAAAATTTTGTAAATTATTACCTAACTTGGGAGGGACTGGAGAGCATTATGCTGAGTGAACTCAGTCCCATAAGGATAAATATTGTATAAAACCGTTAGTGTAGAATGAGTATAAGGATGGGTGGGAGAAGCTGGAAGCAGAGGGATGTGGATATGCAGGGGGAGGGAAGGCTTGGGTTGTAAAATTTGATGGGTAGGGGATGAAGGAAATTGAAAGAATTTGTTCAAGTTTGTATTTGAATTTTGTAAAAAAATCAGCAGGAAAAAAATTAAATACTAATCAAAAGCTAGGTAGAGGAACAGAGTACTTACCTAGAAAAATCTGTAGCAATCTAGTTCACTTCTCTGACACCAGTTAAGTTGAAGGTATTCAATACCCATGCAGATCTATTCAATAAGATTCCAATTCAACTGTACATGTAGTTCTTCAGTGCTTCTTCCTGTGACTATCACCATCATATTGAGATCAGAGTGCCAAATACTGACCTCAAGCATCGGTCATAAGTTTAGGGGTCCCCAGAACACTCAGAACTTCCAAACTTCAGTTTTCCATTACTTCCCTGAGTTTAAATCAACCAAAAGACTCACAGAATTGATACAACATTGTGCTCTTAATGGTTACAAATTGTGTACTGATTGTGTTGTTGTTATGTGCCATCAAGTGCAAATTGAGTCATAGCTGACTCTTTAGTGGGTTTTCAGAGGCTCTAAATCACACAGGAGGAGATTGTACAGTTTTGGATCCACATTCTTAACCTTTTGCATATTGCACAGGTAAAATGTACTCTTATAATGTTAGGAACATATTCCAAATTGAAGAAGATTCTTGATTTCTTAAATCTCTCATGCAAATAAGAATTACGTAAAGCACATTTGTACCTCATCTTGGTGAATATTTAAAATAATTATACAGTGGCAGTAGAGCTAGACAATGAATAAGGATGACAGAAGAACTGATGCCTTTGAGCTGTGATGTTAGAGAAGAGTACAGAATATTCTATAGACTGTCAAAAGAATAAATGGTTAAGTCTTGAGAAAGCGCAGTCAGAATGTCCCATGGAGGCAAAGATGACAAAGTTTCACCTCACATACTTTGAGCATGTTGCTAGGAGAAGCTATTCCATGGATAGAAGACGGCATGCTTGGAAAGAGGAAAACCTTCCACAAGATGGACTGACAGTGACTACAGTGAGCTCAGCTGTGTCAGAGATGAGTTGTACACAACTTGAAGTCACCCAACAACAACAACAACAACAACAGGATAGGTGAAAGTGATGGGGGAAAGTCTTAAAGGTATAAGAATTCATCTTACGATTTTCTTTAAAATGTTATAGAGAACAGGAGATTTGGTTAGTAAACACATTACTGGTAGACCTGGCTATGTTTTTGGTTTGGACTACATTAATCTATAGATGAGGTTTGGTTTTGGTGTTTTTTGGGTTTGGGAATTTTTTATTATTATTATTATTTAAGAGCAAGAAAGATGGGATTTTCTGTAGAAATCATGTCAAACTCAAAGTCTCACTGAATGCTGACAGTTCTTGTGACGTGTGCTAGGAGCATCTGCTCACTCAGAAGTAAATCCAGAACCAAACGTAGCAGATTAGAAGTGATTAAGTGTATGTGAAAAGTAGAAGATACCAGATTTCTGATTCATTTGTGCAATTTTGACTTTTATTTATCCACTGCAATCACTCAATTAAATTAACTGAGAGCTAAAGACTTTAAACCCATGGAATCTCACTTCGGCAACTGTCATAATTGCCTTAAGAAACAATGTCAAATAACGTTATACAGTCAACTCTTAATTATGCATGTGAACACAGCCCAGGGATACAAGGATAATAGGCACTCACAAATAATTCTCACATTTCATTTTAACTAAGAGTTAAAGCCTCTCCCATGACAAAACCTTTAACTTGAACACTGAATGCAGCAAAATTAACTGGTTAAATGTTTACCTTCATTATCCCCTGACTACATTTTGGCTGAAACACAAAATAATAAACTATCAACCAAAGAGATTTGGAAAAGCAAATGATCTAGGTTCTTCACACTTTGGATAATAAAACTCTTAAATATCTAGACTTGCTTACATACAAAAATGTGATTATTTGCAGGCTTAAAATGGCCAAATGTTGGCGGTTGTGACTCAGTGATTTTTCTGCAAATTAAGTCAATTTGATTTTAAGTGCTGACAGTTGCCGCCTGTTGGAATCCTACCCTTCATTTCACAAAGGTGTTTGCAAATGTTATCTGACTGTGTTTTTCTCAAATTTACATTAAACTAGGTGGATACAAAAATCATTTAAAAACTAAAATGATGACACAACACCAGGTTTGCATGCACTAACAAAGACATGGCATAACTGTAATTTTTATGTCAAGAAGAACACATAAAATTATTAGAGTTGTCTTTGAAATAAAAAAGACTGCTACTGAAAAAAAGGACAAAGCCCTGAAAATCATATAAAACCTCATTTAAGACACTAAAGCACCCATATATTAATTCAAATTGGTGTTTAACTTCTCAGGCTTATATTCATGTAAAAATTATTTTTGCATCCAATCAAATAAGACCTATTTACTTTGATCTCTACAACTAAATTCTTCAAAGCCCGCTCGACCTTGGATTTGTACAGCGCTTGAATCTGGACAGGTTAATCAGTTTGTCAAAGCTCCTACAAGGAATCAATGCTGGATCTCTGAAGTACTGAATTAAAGCTGCAGGGATTACAGACAGAAAGACAGATAAGATAAAGGAGATTTTAGAGCGTCCTTAATTTCTTTAAGAAGAAAACAGATAACCATTTCTCTCCCACTTGCCCGATAAAAGCAGCTGTCTTTTTCTTATGAGCCTTCTCCAGTTCTCCAGTACGATTAATCTGTAAGCCTAGAAAGAGGGGAGCTCTAAGCCTTAAACAAGAAATAGTGAACCTGGTTATCCACCTGTGGCGTACTCAATTTTTCAGGTGCTTCCCATATTATTAATTGCTCTTCACCGTGCGATTTCTTCCTCACTCTCTGAGTCTTGTCAGGCTACCTGGCCACCTTTTGGGTGTTCTAGAAAAATATAATTACTATTATTATTAATTGGAAGGAGGAGTGGCATCCACTTCCGCAATAGCTTGCCTCCGGAAACCCTATGAACCTGGAGAGAGGATGAAAGGCACCCAAACATCGAGGGCTCTCCTTCATAGGGTCGCTAGGAGTCGCCTGCGACTCAATGGCACTTAACAACATCATTATTATTAAACTAAAAAGACCTCAAACTCATTTCCACCAAGTTATAATCAACTCATTGCTGGGTTTCTGGAGGCTAAAAAGCAGACAGGAGGAGATTCCCCTTTTTTCTCTCCAACAGCAGATGGTGGATTCGAACCATCCAAGGGGGACTATCTTTAGGTTAGCAGTGTACCTCCCTACAGACACATCACCAGACCTAGGAAGATGCTATCATAACAAGCCCACGAACAAAGGACAATCTTCAGGTTCAAGGATTGAGTGTTTTGAGCTCATGGCGTTGTGGAATCTGCAATGCAGAACCGAAGGTACACAGTTCAAGGCCGTGCAGGAGGATGGGCAATTTCCTTCTCTGTCCACCGGAAGGTCAGCTATGGGTCAGTTCGACTGTATTGTACACCACAACAACGCCTAATGTTAAAAAAAAAAAAGGGGGGGGTGTAACTTAATGGCTGTGGTCTTTCATTACTGTTCAAAAGCTTCCCTAAAGGTTTCATGGGTTATTTACAAAAACTGTAGAGAAACATGGATTGGATCTTGTTTCCTCGCCCTGTTTAACACAGAAGGGAATGCACGATTTAGATTTACTCCAAGGTTAGTAAGTGCACAGCTCGAGGGCAGGGGACAGGGGGTCAGCACTCATTCTTCATACAGACAGCAGCACTAGCAGGTGAGACACTGGTCGGTGGGGCGGCAGAGAGCCCACCTCCAGGCGGCGCGGGCCTCTTAACAGACTCAGCGCGTCCATCCCAAGAGGGCGCCCCCAGCGGTTGGCGGGCGCCCCTGCCCCGACCCCCGGCCCCGCCGCCCGCATGAGCCTCTGCGGGAAGGATACGCTCCAGGTAGTAGGTGCCTTCGGCGGCCACCACGTCCACTGGGTCCTTTGTTGATGTCAAACCCGAGTCCAGCACATCCTCCAGGACTCGCAAGGGTGAGGTGTGCAACCCTTCGGCCATCGCCAAAAGTGCGTGACGAGCTCCCCTGACAGCCACCTCCGTCCCTAAGGGCAACGGAGAAGACGCGTCCCGAGACCCTCCGCAACTCTCGCGAGAACACCTCCGGTCCCCCCCTCGCCCCCGTGGCCGGCTCCAGGGGAAGGGCCGCACAGGCTCTCTGCTCTGGTGCCCTCGGAGCTTCCTCGGTTGCCAGGGCAACGCTGTTGCTTAGTTACCAGCAGACCTGTGGACGCTGCTGAGGAAGTGAACCAGTCAAAGATACAAGCAACAGCTTGGATACGTCTTCTTACGTGTAGCTTGATTTTTCTTTTCCCCTTTAGTTTTGACCCAGTCATTACTTTCTCATTTCTCACTTTCTTTCCTAAATTGCCTTTCTAGTATTTTTACATGTCCATCGTTTGTCCTCGTGTTTTCTGTAGATAAGTCCCTAGGGAAGATTCCTGGAAATTAAGATATTCAGTGCCATGACAGGAAAATTGGGGGGCGTGGAAAGGTCTTAAGAAACACAGAGAGCAAACAACTGTCTTCCTAGATGCTCAGCAATAAAGAACTAGGAATAGTCACCTAGGTCAATTCCATTCTTGTTTCCATTCAATGCATTTAACAGAATATCTGTTTTGACTTTCATGGATCAGGACTTGAGATAGTGTTTGTAGTATTGATTCTTGCTATGACAATAAGAAATATGAGGGCAAACAACCCCAACATAATATATAATGTTGTTGTTATGATATATAAGTAGATATTTTATTATTGTTATAATAGATAATAAAAACTATTATAAACAATCATCAGTTATGATACAACTGGGTATTTGACTTTTTGTTCTATGCTTATCTAAATCATTTCAGAGACCCATTTCCTTACAGATTGCTTTCTCATTATATTTCTTTCTTTTTTTTTTATTTTATTGTTTTTGTGTGCATGTACCGTCAAATCAGATCTGACTGGTACAGGAGGAGATTGTCCCTCCTTCCCCGGCAGAGCATCTGGTGGATTCGAACCGTGAACCTCTGGGATTGTAGTTGCAGCTTCTTGCCACTAGGCCACCAGAGCTCCCCTTCTCATTATATTTCTTGACAATAACTAGAAGCCAAGCTATGACACAAAGGAAAAGCTTCTCAATCTCCATAATAGTCTATGTGTTTCCTACTGCCAAAGGGGCCCTTTAGAGTAGTGAGAGAAGATCTTCACCCTAAAACCCACAGCGTCCCTTTTCAGCAGGAAGTAGCTAAGAGAATACACCATCCCCTTTTCCTCATGAATCAGGGTGAAGACTCTCTCAGGGAGGAGTGATAGGGAATGGCAAAGGACACACTGACAAAGAAGATTAATCAGAACTGGCTTTGACAAGCACTGTGGCATTTGGACAAGAACAAACTGGGAGGAGGGTAGAGAGAATAGTGCAACAAGGAATGAATGGAAACCCAAAATCTCTGTAAATGTTTATGAAAATTAATAAAATATAGAAAAAAAATAAAGAAATAGGAGATGGAAATAGAATGTGTAGATAATTTTACAATAAAGAACACTTTCCTTTGTAAAAAAAAAAAAGAAAGAAAGAAAAGCTTCTATTTATAACCAAAAAACACTAGTGATTTCTTTTTATCACTATTATAGAAAAACATGTAAAGCAAAATAGAAAAGTGTTGTCAATTCAACAATTTTTACAAGTAAAAATTATTTAGTGGTGCATTATTTCCTGATATTGTATTCTTTTTTTTTTTTTTTCCTTCCACCAGGATTGTCAGGCTAGAAAACATTCCGAGTGCTCACAGGTTGAAATATAAAAAAAGCCACTTCCTCTTTGCCCCAATGCCTCAGGTACAGCAAAGCGGCCACACCTGTGGTGCTGACAGGTCCAGGTCAGCCCTGATATTATTTTCATTATATGCAACCATTAAGTGGTGACTTCTTAATATGGTAATTTAAGAGTCTGGCTATTGACCAAAGAGTCTCAAGTCCAAACCTGATTCTACCATTTACGAGTTATAAACCTTGAGCAAGCAACTGCTGCCCGTAAACATCAGTTTCCTTGTTTGTAAAATGGGCAAAATAATGTCACGTGCTTCACAATGTTGTTGCTGTTCTGTGCCATCATGCTGGGACCAGCACATAGCAGTAAATCACAACACATCTGTCTCCCACAGAGTAATCAAACTGGTAGACTCAAACCACTTGTCTTCGGGTGGGCAGTGCAGCTCCTTATTACTAAGCAGCCAAAGCTCCCTAAGTACTTATTAGGGGGAAGGAAATCCACTATCGTCAAACTGACTCCGATTTGCAGTGACCCACTGTCAGATATTCCACATTCTAAACCTTCACGTGAGGAGACTACCCATATTTTCCCAGAGACCAGTTGGTGGATTCGATCCACGGACCTTTTGGTTTGCACCCAAGCACATTAATCATTATGGCACCACTTCTACCTAAATATACGATTACATAAACTAGCAGGATTGGAGGAAAACTCATCAGCAACCTGCATTATGCCAATGACAACCTTGCTTGCACAAACTAAAAAGGACCTGAAGTGTTTGCTGCAAAAGGTCAAGGACTGTAGTATTCAATATGGATTGAAGCTCAACATCAAGAAGACAAAGATTCTCATCACTTCGTCAGTTGACAACATCATGATAGATGGAGGAGACACTGAGGTTGTTAACAATTTCAACTTGCTCGGATCTACAAATACGACTCTTGGCACTAGCAGTCAGGAACTAAAAAAAAAAAAAAAACCCAAACAAACAAACAAAAACTATTGTTGTAGGGAAACCAGCTGTCAAAGACCTCTCCAAAGTGGTTAAAAGTATTGCTGCACTGGACTCAGGCCATGATCTTCACAATTATTTACTATGCATTAGAGAGCTGGACAACTACTAAGTTAACAGAAAAATAGTTGATACCTTTGAGTTGTGGTGGTGTATAAGAGTCTTGAACATACCATGGACAGCCAAGAGAACAAACAGGTCTATACTGGAAAGAGTGAAACCAAGATGCTCCTTGGAGGCAAGGATTTTGAAGCTCCATCTGACATACTTTGGTAATGTGACCAGGAGGTACCAGTCCTTGGAGAAGGACATCATGCTTGGAAGGATGGAGAGACAGCACAGGAAAGGAAGACCCCAGATGAGACGGATTAACACGGTAACTGAGATCTAGGGGAAAGGTGTATCAGAGACAGTGAGACTGGCTCAGGATTCAAAGCTAAGGTACGTGTATGGTCACTATGAGTAACAATCGACTAGATGGCACATAACAACAATGACAAAACATACAACTATATATGAAATGAAACAAGTATAGTGAGCAACTGGCATGGTTTTGATTACTGCTATTAAGCTTCTCTGGGAATGATCTCCATAGATGTAGTCAATCTGAAGCCAATGTGGTTTTACAAAGGTATTTCCAAGGAATAGATCATTGATTGTACAAAATTTACTCATTCAATCTCAAGCCTTATTTCTGTCACCAAGTTTATAATTTCCTCTGACCAGGCCTACTTCCTTGTTGCCAACATTTGTATTCCAGTTACCAGTCATTATTAAGGAACCTTAATTTAGTTACATCTCAGGTTACAAAAGTGGATGGAACTCTTCAATCACCTCCTTCTTGGCTTTAGTTGTTGGTGTGTATATTGTAACAATACTTGCGCTCATAGGTATTCCATGTATGCCAAGATAGTATCCTATCACTCACAGCATTATAGTTCAGAATGGATCTTGAAATAAATTTTTTCACTATGAAAGTACTTCCATTCTTCCTCACTTGCTCAGTCCCAGCTTACTAGATCATATCATTGTCTGATTCAAAGTGGCCAATGCCAGTCCATTTCAGTTTGCTAAACCCTAAAACATCAATCTTTATGCATTACATGTCATTCCACGTGTCCAATTTTCCTAAAGTTATACTTTGTACATTCCAAATTGCAATTATTAGTAGATGCTTGTAGGTGTTTCTCCTCAGTTTTAGTATTTCCTAATCTGAGGCATTTTCAGTTACTTGATATGAATCCTAAAGTTGAAAAATAACTAGGGATGGCATAGAAGAATAGATATCTTTAAGTTATAGTTCTAGAGAAGAGTACTGAATATCCCATGGACTGCAAAGAGAAAAACATGTCCACCCTGGAGAAAGTTAAACAAGAGTGCACCTTGAAAGCAAAGGATAGTGAAAACTCTACCTCCCATACTTTGAGCACATTGGAGAAGGACATCATGTTTGGAAAAGTGGAGGGTCAGAGTAAGAGATAAAAACCCTTAGTGTGATAGATTTAAACAGTGGCTTTAACAATAAGGACAAATTTGTTAGAGTTGATGAGGATGACACAGGGTGGAGCAGAGTCACTGTTCACGGGCTTACTATCAGACATAGTAATCTCAACAGCACATAACAAAGCAACCGTGGGTGTATACAAATATGCATAATCACTTATGCATTAGTCAAATGTAGTGTACTTTTCTGCTTCCCTCATCTTCATCTTCTCAAGCTTTCTCCCAATATGAGTTCACTCCAAGTCTGCTTTCATTAAAGAACTGACGTGTGGTTTTTGTTATGTTCCATTGAGTGTGATGCTTATGAAGAAATTTGAACCCTACCCTATCTTATCCTATGCCATCCTCATAACCTCTGGCACACCTAAGCCAATTGCTGCACGTGTCAATTCACCTGAAGTGCAGGGTGGATTTAGAAGAGGACGTGGCACCAGGGATGTTATAGCTAATATCAGATGCATCTTGGCTGAAAGCAGAGAGTACCAGAAGAATGTCTGTGTTTCATTGACAATGCAAAAGCATTTGACTGTGTGGATCACAGCAAACTGTGGCTAACTTTGAGAAGAATGGGAATCCCAGAACACTTGATTGTGCTTATTCAAAACCTATACTTGAACCAGAAGGCAGCCGTCAGAATAGAGCAAGGAAACACTGCATGGTTCGAAAATGGGAAGGGTGTATGCCAAGAATGTGTCCTATCTCCATATCTTTTCAATCTATATGTGGAACAGATTATCCAGGAGGCTGGTCTCTATGGGGAGAAATGTGGCATCAGGATTGGAGGTTGACTCATCAACACTCTGTGTTATGCAGATGACACAACATTGCTTGCTGAAACTGAGGAGGACCTGAAGTGCTTGCTGTAGAAGTTCAAGGACCGCAGCCTTCAACATCAAGAAAACAAAGATTCTAACCACTGGGCTGATTGACAGCATCATGATAGATGGTGAAGAGATAGAGGTTGTTGACAGCTTCAGTAGGCTTGGCTCTAAAATCAACACTTTTGGTACCAACAGCCAGGAAATTAAAAGGTGAATTGCATTGGGAAAATCAGCTGTCAGAGACCTCTACAAAGTACTGAAGAGCAACTATGTCAGTCTGGAGACTAAGGTACACCTGATACAGACCATGGTCTTTGCAATTACTTGTTATGCATCAGAGAGCTGGACTTGGAATGATAGGAGAGTTGATGTCTTTGAGCCGTGGTGCTGGAGAATAGTACTGAACATACCATGGACTGTTAGGCGAACAAACAAGTTCGTCCTGGAGAGAGTGAAGCCTGGCTGCTCTTTGGAGGCAAGGATTCTGAAGCTTCATCTGACAGACTTTGTGCATATTGCAATGCCCGATCAGTCCTTGGAGAGTGACGTCATGCATGGGAGGGTGGAGGGACAGCAAAGGAGAGGAAGACCTTCGATGAGATGGATTCAGTAACTCGGTTAATGGGAATAAGCTTGTCTGAGGCAAGATTGTCAAGGGATAGAGTAGGGTTTACAGCTGTTGTACACAGGGTCTCATGAGTCACAAGAGATTCAACAGCATATAACAACAATAGATAATGTAACTTTAGTAACTTCAGTCAGCTGAATATAGTACAAGCTCTGCAACAATCAATTCAACAGCCAGGTTATAATGGAAATGTTAGTTAAGCTTGTGACTCTCAATTATTCCCCTAGAAGATGAGATTCTAAAATAAGGTATAGGGAGTTGTAGTAAAGTTCTAGGAACATTGTGAGACTTGATAATTGCGTTGTTTGCTGTTAATCAATATCTAGTTGACTTTGACTCCCAGTAACTGTATGTATAACAGAATTAATGTTGCCCAGTTCTGTTACCAAGCTCAGTCTAGTTGGTATGTTCGCCCCTATCATTGTGGTTATTGTGTCAACACATCTCACTGAGGATTTCCCTCATTTTTATTGATCCTCTGGCAAATATCTGATGGCTTAGTGACATAATATGTTGGACTGTTAACCCATAGCCGTCTCAGCAGGAGAAAGACAGGTAGTGCCCACCTGTAAAGATGTACCATTTTGGAAATAGAATGGAGAGTAACTAGGAGCCACTGGGAGTGGGTAAAGTTAATCCAAGTTCTCTATAAACTTTGATTAAAATCTCAATTTAAAAAAGGGGGGGAAATAGTATGCCCATTGGCTTCTCCTCCATATTTCATTTCAAGAATGGAGGTCTATCCCTTTGGGGAGTTAACTTTCTAATAAATCTATCTTTACTATTTTACCTTCAGGGAGAAAAAGTTCCCATTAAACTTGTGTACCAGTGTTTATAAGAGACTACCTTGGAGTCACAATTGGTGCAGCTTAAAAGGATATTATTTGTTAATAACATTAACAGACATGCTCTTAAACTTTTTAACTTCAAAAATTATACTTTAGATGTAGTGATTTGAAGCCATTTTTGAACACAGAAATAAAAGGAAATTCATAAGGAGGGGGGAAAGGCTATTATACACTGTTGAGCCAGAACTAACTCCAAGGGGATATTTCAGCAGATTTTCATGAACTGTAAATCATGGCAAGGGAGGAAATTGCCCATCTTTCTCCAGGGGAGTAGCTGGTGGACTTAAACCATCTGCCTTTCTGAAAACAATGCAACTCCTTACCACTAGGCTAAGAGTGGTAGTAGTACGAATATGCAGTGTGACAGGAAACATTTAATAATATTAAAGAATTGAAAAATAATTCAATTGCTCTAACCATTATAAACTGAAATAAACCAGTCAAAAAAATAAATCAGCATTATGTCAGAAACACATCAACACTTTCCAGGTTGGTGAATTTTTTCCTTTTGGAACAATCACGTTTGTGCTAGGAAATTTCCATTTGTAAACTCAACAGTATCCCTTCTTTTCTTCCTTAACTTTGTCATGTTTGAAAGTACAAAATTTTTTCTCTGCCTTTCTGTATCTGTTTCTATCTTAATTTGCTTAGTGCTGGCAGTGATCAATAAATAGGTTTGATGTTGCACTCTTATTACTCGAAAGCATCTAAGTTTTATAAACATCCTAGTTACTTTACATATGAAAGGTGCTACTAGTGCTTTGCCAAATATATTGAAAGAGAGAAATACTAACTTCAAAGTGACCTTCTTCTCGAGAAACCTTAATATTCTCGGTTAAGGTTATGGGGTCATTACAGGTGTGCACAAAGTGTAATCAATCCGTATCTTATTTACAGGAAGCGAAGAGTTTTGACATAGAAAAAAAATTCTCTTTGAATTGAATTTACTTCCACACCAAAAACAGATCAAATCAAAAGTATAGCATCTTCCTATTTAGAATTGACCTTTGCTCAATGAATCATATATCAGATCCTCTTGATATATTTGAAATAATGAGTTTTGAAAGGAAAGAGCAGAGTAGAAATAAAACCAGTGGCAGAGCTTAAAATAAAAGAGAAAATGAATCCTTGCCAATGTGAAAATATTATTTGTTTCTATTAATCTAAGGAATTGAGCATAAAACTAAGAGAATGTGCACCAAGAGACATTAGAGAATATTTCAAAAAGCTTAATATTGTAAAATCCCAGCTAACTAGAACTCTTTGAATAATTTATTATTTTGGATAGTCAGGATTTAGAGACATCTGATGTTTTGCCTCTAAACGTTAAAAAGCAAAATTTTGGTGCGTGAATATTTTGAAAATGTGTTAAACAGTTTCCTGAATCTCTAAATAAAGAATTCTGCCGAGACTTAAAATCTACATCAAGATGATGGAAAGTCGTTATTATGAACACCTGCTATTTCTGTATTCATAAATCAAAGGTATGTTAGACTGGCTCATCATTAAACGTCTCTCGGCTCTGTTACTTCATGCTCATGTAGCAGCTTTCACTACTTATGTGTTCTCCTGCATTTTCCTTCTAGGTGTTAGCACTGTACCTGTGTGTAGCATTACTCTAGAAACAGGATTTTGCTGCTCTGGTGCCATAGTCCTTAGATAGCTGCACTGCTAACCCAAAGTCCTTCTATCACTGGACTCAGCTCTGGAATATCAGCTTCCCCCCCCCCCTTAGATTGTTTATCCTCTGGGAACACACACCCATCCCTTTATATGTTGTTTTCCTTGGTTGCTGTTGAGTGCACTCCAAATCAATGACCTTTTGTACAATGTATCAAAACTGTTTCAAAGCCAGAGCCATCCTCACACACTCTGATTTGTTTAAGCCATTGTTGCGGTCCCTGCGTCAATCTGTCACTTTCAGGGTCTTTCTCTCCTTCACTGACCTTCGATCTTTCCAGCAAAAGGTCCTCTTCCAAGCACTGGTCCTTCTTGATTGTTGTTGTTATTGTTATGTGCCATCGAGTTGCTTGCGACTCATAGCGACCCTATGCACAACAGCCCTAAACCCTGCTCTATCCTGTGCCAA
>NW_006399856.1:7160410-7173504 GCF_000299155.1 Elephantulus edwardii
AGATCTAGCAATGACTTTTTTAACTATGAAAGCAACTCCATTTTTCCTCACTTTTTCATCTCCAGAGTAATATATCATATGGTCATCCGACTCAAAGTGCCCCTTGCCAGTCCATCTTATCTCACCAATGCCTAGTATGTCAATATTTATGCATTTCATTTCTTCCTTAACAATATCTAATTTTCCTACGTTCATGGTTCTCACATTCCATGTCCCAATCACCAGTGTCTGCTTACAACTGTTCCGGCAGGAAGGTAATCGAAGACGCCAAAAGCCCGCGACATCCGTTCCGGCAGAAAGGTCAGAGGAGAATCTAGGCATCTGACTAGCTGAAGTTGGGCACCTCACAGGACAGCCATCAGACCCCGCAGACCCATCCCATTTCCTCAGGTAATCGAAGACGCCAAAAGCCCACGACATCCGTTCCGGCAGAAAGGTAATCGAAGACGCATGGAACATAACAAATGGAAATTCCAAAGCACTTAATTGTGTTTATGTGAAACATGAACATAGACCTAGCACTTAATTCAACAGAACAAGAGAGTGATATATGGTTTAAAATTAAGTAGTTTTGTGACAAGGTTGTATCCTCATACCTTGCTTATTCAATTTGTATGCTGAATAAATAATCCAAGAAACTAAATATATGAAGAGGAATGTGGCATCAGGATTGGAAGAAAACTCATAAAAAAATTAGCAATATACAAATGGTACAACCTTACTTAGAGAAAATGAAGACTTGAGGCACTTGGCCATGTAGGTCAAAACCCAGAGCCTTCAGTGAGGATTACACGTAACATTTAAAAAAAGCAAAAACTTCTCACACCTTGACAGCATTACAGAATTATGATTGACAGAGTAAAGACTGAAATAGCCAATGATTTCACTTTATTTGGTTCCACAATTAACACTCACAGAAGTGTTAGTCATAAAATCAAACAACATTTTGCTGTTATTATTATGTATCGAGTCACCTGTGACTCATAGTGACCCTATAACAAGTAGCTCTGAACCCTGTTCTATACTCAGCCAATTTAATTGTCTCTGATGAATCCACTCCCATTACCCCAGTCACTTGAGTAAATCCATCTCATCAAGGTTCTTCATCTCTTGTGCTGTCCCTCTACCCTCCCAAGCATGCTGTCCCTCACCTAGGACTGATCCCTCCTGGCAACATGTCCAAAGTATGTGAGACAGAGCTTCAAAATCCTTATCACCAAGGAGTAGCCTGGTTTCACCCTCTCCAGGACAGACCTGGTTGTTCTCTTAGCAGTCTTTGGTATATTCAATACTGTTCTCAAGCATCACAACTTAAAGGCATTATGTCTTCTTCTATCATCCTTAATCATTGTCCAGCTCTCTGATGCATAGCAAGTAATTGTGAAGACCATGACCTGGACCGGGTACACCTTAGTCTCTAGACTGATATCATTGTTTTGTTAGTACTTAGGCAAAAAAACTGCCAAGGACCTATCTATGTAAGTGCTAAAACGCAAGGATGTAATTTAAAGACTAAGGTGCACCTGACCCAAATCATGATGTTTCAGTTGTTTCCAATGCATATGAAGATTGAATAATGAATAAGGAAGATCAAAGGATTGATTACTTTGAAGTGGGGAGTTGCAAAGAATATTGACTATAACATGGACAAATAATTCCGTCTTGGAAGAAATGCAACACAAACTCTTTGGAAGTAAGGATAACAAGACCTCTTGCATGTTTTTTGCATGTTATCACAAAGGTTACATCCCTGGAGAACTACATGATGCCTGAAAAAGTAGAGTGTCAGTGAAAAAGAAGCAACTCTCAACTACATACAATAACAAAGTGGCCACCACAATGACCTTAAGCAGAGATCATGAAAATGATGCCGGATTGGGTTGGATTTTATTCTGTTGCACATAAGATCTCCACAAGTTAAAGTTTTTGTGACAATATCTAACAAAAATAGCTGTATTCAGCAGAATTAAACCTGAAGTGAAAGATGTTTAACAATTAGGTTCTCTGGCTGGTGACTATTGGTAGCTGGGGAGATATTTTCTCAGTGATCAGGTCTCAAGTCAAAGGCATACAAGCTGAGGAGTGGTGATAACATGAATACATCTGCATAAAAAGACAGCAAGACATGGGTGTGAAAACAATGTTTGCAGAAAAAGGCTTTGACGGCAAGGCCTTATCTACACTTTCTTTTCTCTTCCAGACCACTAGAGAAAGTCTCACTTGAATGAGCAGTTTCTAAGAAAGAGGATTTGATGCAAAACTCCAGTACCAGACATCCACAAGACATTTTTTACATCAACTGAAACTTTATATAACTAGTGTGGAAGATAGACATTTGTCATAATTTTGTGACTATGATTGAAATCTCTGTGAGCATAAGAATCCCTTTCATTAACTCCTTTAACCAATCCCTGTATGCCACATGCAATTACAGTCACTCCTTTACTTTGTTTAATCATCCCCTTTTGAGCTCCACTGATATCTAGACAATACATGATTGTGCTGGCATTTTGTACTATATCTTGCATCTGTCCCTGCCCAAGATCATTTCTCTGACTTAATACTTTACATTTGGTTGTCCTAGTTATTTTCCTCCATTCAAATGGTGGTTGTTCTTTGCTGTCCAGTTGGGAATCAACTCATGGCTTGATACTTAAGTGGGTTTTTAGAGGCAAAGAATTGTAAAGGAGGAGATTGCCCATCTTTGCTCCACACAACAGCTGGTAGATACAAAAGGGGGTGGTTACTGTTGTTTCTTTGTGCCCTTGAGTTGACTATGACTAATGTTATTGTTGTTGTTTTGTGCTGTTGAGTCACTTGTGACTCATAGTAACCCTATGTACAACAGCTTTGAAGCCCGCCCTATCTTGAACCAACCTCATTGTCTCTGACACACCTACCTCTGTTACCTGAGTCACTGAGTCAATTCATTTCATTCAGGGACTTCCTCTCTTGTGCTGTCTTTTGACCCTTCCACTCACCAAGTTCCTCTCTAAAGACTGGTCCCTCCCTGCAACTCTCCCAAAGTATGTCAGACAAAGCTTCAAAATCCTTACCTCCAAGGAGAAATCTGTTTTACCCTCTCTAGGATGAATCTCTTTGTTCTCCTGGCAGTCCATGATATATTCAACACTCTTCTCCAGCACCACAACTCAAACACAGATTCTTCTTCTATTACCCTTAGTCACTGTGCAGCTCTTTGATGCATAGTACTTTGTTTTGTCTTCCCGTGCTGCCCTTTGAAATCTTTTTGCATTCTTCATTGATGATATCCACCCACAGAGCATCTGTTCTTCTCTCATTAGTATTCAAGGCCTCTAACCTGTTCCTGAGATGGTCTTTAAATTTATGATGCATAGACTGGAGGTCAAACTTTGGTTCTTATGTATTTGAGTTGATTTTCTTTAGCTTCAGTTCGAACTTGCACAAGTAGTTGATGATCTGGTCCATAACATATGGCCTAGTTGTCACTGTTGGCACTTACCTTCTCCAAAGATTTTTTTTCTCATTACATATTCATTCTGATTACTGTGTAGGCCAGCAGGTGAGGTTCATGTATAGTTGCAATTTGTGTTTCTTATAAAAAAGTATTTGCAATGGATAATCATTGATTGTATAGAATTCTATCATTCTATCTCCAGCCTCATTTCTGTCACCAGGTTTGTGTTTTCAGACTACAGATCCTTCTTCCTTATTCCCAACTTTTGCGTTCCAGTCACCCATTATTACTAATTTATCTTGGTTGTGTGTTCAATTGGTTTTTGGTGGCAACAGTGTGCAAAATTAATCTATTTCCTCCTCGTTGGCTCTGGTTGTTAGTATGTAAATTTTAATACTAACGGTATTCACAAGTCTTCCTTGTATGCATATAGATATAGTCCTGTCACTCACAACATTGTATTTCCAGATAGACCTAGAAATGATATTTTTAACTATGAGCGGGACCCCACTTTTTCATTTCCAGCATGGTAGATCCTATGATTTACTGATTCAAAATGTCCCATGCCAGTGCATTTTTTTCTCTCACCAATCCCTAGTATGTCAATATTTATGCATTCCATTTGTTTCTTAACAATCTCTGATTTTCCTACATTCATATTTCTCACATTGCATTAAATGAAGAATTTTTATCATGAATATTAGCTTTAAAATATTTTTACAAGGAGTGGCATCCACGTCCTAAACAACTTGCCTTCAGAAACTCTGTGAACTTTGATAAATGTCGATAGTGTGGAGGGGCTTCAGGCCTTTTGTTCATAGGGTCACCATGAGTCATGCTCAACTCGAAGGCAATCATCAACAACAACAACAACATAATTTGGTAGACTAAATTTAATCAGTAAAAGCTTACTATTGTACGCACAGATGTAGTAGATTGGAGGACTGTGCATGATAGGGCAAGGATTCAATCTGTTGTCCACAGGGTCACTGTAAGTCATAGTCAACTCAATGGCACATAACAACAACAACAACAACAACAGAAGGCCTTAATAATAATTATTTTCCACTAAAATCAGTTGGAAAAAGTCTGCTTATATCTTGAATGGTAGAATGGGAAGCTAAAACCCTGTAAATATCAAATAATTATGCCAAGTTTTCCTAGTATGTCATTGTCCAGTAGATTCCTTTAAATCTACATATATTTAGTTATATCTATCACCCTTCATGGATTGAATATACTCGAATATTTCTTCATGTAAACATTCAACTCAGCTTTGTATAAGCTTTGCTATAACCAGACCCATATCTGCACTCTTTCTTGGGTGCAAGTCAGAGATAGAGATAATCTGGTTTACCAAAACTAAGAACATTTTACTGACCTTGTGATCCCACTCAGCCTCCTGGGAGTAGGTTTTGCAATGCCTTGAATCTTTCCAAAAGAAAGCCTTTTTCCACGAAAGCTTACATAAGCTTTATTTCATGTCAGAGTGGCTCCTTATATTCTCTGCTTGTCCAGCCCTTTCCTATATCATATAATAACCAAGCAATGCCATTACAAGGTAAGGCAGAATTGGAGCTTTAGGCATTTTATGGTGGATAGCAATTAGGCTATAAAGATTCCAGCTCCTGACTGTCTGGTGTCTGAATATGCCATTACCATTCCATGGCCTCTCCCAGCTGTCAACAACCTCACAACAAGATCCTAAATTACATAAATCTCACAGAGCAGCTAAGGCTAAAAAATCTCCATCCACTTATGCCCATAAATACCAACCAGGTTGTAAAAAATGAAAAATCTCCTTGAGAGAATGTTGTGATTGATGGAGATCATGACAACTGTAGGTTAGAAGAGAACTTATTATCTAACATAAGAGTTTTAAAAAACAAAGACAAAAAAAGCAAACAAAAAACCAGGAGGAACAAGGGTAGAGAGAGCCAATCACAGTTAGAAGTTCCTTTCCTACGTAAAATGATTATAAATACAGTTTACACTTGTTTATCTGAATTAACAATATGGATTGAAGCTCAACATCAAGAAAACAAAGACTCTCACCACTGGGCCATTTGGCAGCATCATTACGGATGGTGAAGAGATTAAGATTGTTAACAGTTTTAGTTTGCTTGGCTCCACAGTCAACACTCTTGGTACCAGCAGCCAGGAAATCAAGAGACAAATTGCATTGGGAAAGTCGGCTGTCAGGGACCTCTCCAGAGTACTGAAGAGCAACAACATCAGTCTAGAGACTAAGGTGAACCTGATACAGGCTATAGTCTATTGTTTTCTATGTGTCAGAGAGCTAGACAATAACTAGGGTGATAGAAAGAGAATTGATACCTTTAAGCTGTGGTGCTGGAGAAGAGTGTTGAATATACCATGGACTGCTAGGAGAACAAACAGATTTGTCCTGGAAAAGGTGAAACCAGGCTTCTCCTTGCATGCAATGATTCTGAAGCTTCGTCTGACATACTTTTGACATGTTACAAGGAGGGAATGGTCCTTGGAGAGGGACATCATGCTTGGGAGGGTGGAGGGACAGCACAGGAGAGGAAGACCCTCAATGACTGATTCAGTCACTGGGGCCGTAGGGATAGGTGTGTCAGAAGCCATGAGTTTGGCACATGATAGAGGAGGTTTTAGGGCTCTTGTACATAGAATAACTGAGTCTCAAACGACTTGACAGCACATACAACAGCAACAACTGAATACCAGGTTACACAAAATATTTTTAAGATTTTGCTTTTCCAATGTAAAACAAAACAAAACAATCAAACCATTAAAATGCAAACATTTCTGTAAAATAATGATGAAAATTATATCACTGGAAGTTGCATCTGGGGACCTCTGGTGGCCTAGTGGTAAGACGCTGTGATGCAATCCCCCAAAATACCAGTTGCTCTATGGAAGAAAGATGGGCAGCCTTCTTCCATGCTATTAACCTTCTCCCATGCTATTAACTGCCCCTGAAATCCACAGGATGGTCAGCTATTGGTCAGTTTTGACTCAAGGATATACACAGGATGGTCAGCTATTGGTCAGTTTTGACTCAAGGGTATACAACAACAAATCAGTAGCAAACCATGTACAGTTGAGGGCTATGTCCTATTTTAAAGATGAAGAAATTGAGTGAATTTAATGGACATTTAGTAGCTTCCAAGTGAGCCAGCTGGGTACAATTTAGACAATAAGTATCAAATAACTTTCTTTTCCTATTTGAGCATATGTCTGTTTTATGTAACTCAGTACAAATCTACCTCCCGATGCATTCATTCTTCCCATTCTCACCTTCTCTTCATTTACCCTAAGGCAATAACTATTCTTAAAGTGCATTTGCTTGAACCTAACAAAATTTTTATGTCAGAGCCCTTTAAATTAGCCAGAAAAGATTCTGCAAATGCATTTACATTGTGTTAATTCTTTACCAAAATTGTAAAAGGTATTCATTGAAGCCCATTTGTATTTAGAAAATTTCAGAAAAATGGGACTCTCAAAATAATTAATTTTTAAAAATTTTTAAAAATTGCAGTTAAAAAACTGCAAGATGTTCAAGCTGAGTTTAGAAGAGCCCAAGGATATCATTGCTGATGTCAGATGGATTCAGGCTGAAAGGAAAGGATACCAGAAGAATGTCTATTTGTGCTTTATTGACTATGCAAAGGCATTTGACTGTGTGGTTCATAAAGATTATGGCTAACATTGAGAAGAATGGGAATCCCAGAACACCTAATTGTACTCTTATGAAACCTATACCTATACCTACACCTACACCTATACCTATACCTATACCTATACCTATACCTATACCTATACCTATACCTATACCTATACCAAGAGGCTATTATGTGAATAGAGCAAGGGAACACTATAGGATTTAAAATTAAGAAAAGTCAAGATCTTATCTTTTCTCTATGCCTATTTAATCTGTATTCTGAGCAAATTATTCAAGAAGCTAGACTCTATGAAGGAGAATGTGGCATCAGGGTCAGAGGAAGACTCATCAATAACTTTCATTATGCAGATGACATAATCTTTCTCGCTGAAAATGAGGAGCACTTTAAAGCACTTGCTGTAGGTAGTCAAACACTACAGCCGTCAATATGTATTACATCTCAATGTCAAGAAAACAAAAATCCTCACCACATGACCATTAGGCAACATCAAGATGAGTGAAGAAAAGACTGACACTCTCAATGACTTCATCTTACTTGGATTCACAGTCAATACATTTGGAACCAAGAGGTGATGTATTCCACTGAGAAAATCTTCAGTTAGGGACCTCTCTGAATTATTGAGATGTAATTATGTCACTTTGAGGTCTAAGGTGCATCTGATGGAGGCCATGGCCTTTCCATTCACTTGCTATGCATCTGAGAGCTGAACAAAGAATAGGTTAAGCTCAGTTGTATAGTTCCTCCACCATCTCCTGGATGTGTTCTTAGCTGTTCCAGCTCCTGGCTCCATGTTCCTGACCAACACTGTTGGCAGGATGACCCACAAGCAGATTCACTACTCAGACAAGTACTTACAAGAGCATTGTGAGTACCGGCATGTCATGTTACCCAGAGAACTTTCCAAACAATTACCCCAAACCCACCTGATGTCTGACAAAGGAATGGGAGAGACTTGCTGTTCAACAGTGTCTAGGCTGGGTGCACTACATGATTCATGAGCCGGAACTACATATTCTTCTCTTTAGACGACCTCTTCCTAAAGATCAATGAAAATGAAGAGTATCTGAGGAATGCCAGTGGAATCTTTGAAAAATGTACAAATCATCCATCCATACCTGTGCATGAGCTGTATTCTTCACAACAGAGCTCAGTTAAATGCAGCTGTAAGTAGATTACTGTGAGGTGTTTAAGAGAAAATTTCTTCTAGTCAGTTTTCTCTTTACAATATAAATGCCTGTTTGACTTTACCTGTTAATTCTGTTTAATAATGTTTTCATGTTGCATTAAAAAAAAAAAAGGAGTAAGGATGACAGAAGAAGAATTGAGGCCTTTGATCACTGGTGTTGGAGAAGGTCTCTGAACATCCCGCAGATGGTCAAAAGAACAAACAACTATGTATTGAAGAGGGTGCAGCCAGAGTGCTTTTTGGATGCAAAGATGATAAGGCTTTGCTTCACATACTTCACATGTGTTTCTAGGAGGGGCTATTTCTTGGAGAGGGACATGATGCTCAGAAACGTAGAGGATTGGTGAAGGAGGGGAAGACCCTAGACCAGGTGGGTTGGCACAGTAACTGCCCCAATGGGCTCTAATGTGTCAGGAAGTGTGAAGGTGACACAGATTAGGATAGAGTTCCTATATGTTGTTAATTTTGGGTCTACTCGACAACATTTAACAACAACAACACTGCTCTACAAGACTTTGGTCTCTGAGAGGAGACTTTCCCATTGCAAGAGGTTTCCTGATCTCTTTACATTAGTACCAAGAATGTTGACTGTGGGTCCAATGAAGACAAAATCATTGACAATTTTTATCTTTTCTCCACCTATCATGCTGTTGCCTATTGGCCCAGTGGTGAAGATTTTTGTTTTCTTGCTGTTCAGATGTAATCCATACAAATGGCTATAGTCTTTGATCTTTTGCAGAAAGTTCTTAAAATCCCCCTCATTTTTAGCAAGTAAGGTGTGTTATCTGCATAAAACAGATTGTTGATGAGTCCAGTCCTGTCACAAAATTCATCTTATTGAATGACTTGCTTAACAGAGATTGAATAGATATGGAGAAGAAAAAAATACAGTCCTGACATACATCTTTCTTCATTTTAAACCATTCCGTATTCTCTGGCTCTGTTCTTAAAAAAGTTTCTTGGAGGGGCAGGTGGAGTAATCTAGGAATAGATTTTATGTGAGCATAATTAAGTATTCTGGGATTCCTATTATTACCAACCATAGTTAGCCACAGTTTGTTGTGATCCACACAGTCAAATGCCTTTCATAGTCAAGAAAACACAGATTTTCTTCTGATAGCCTCAAGATTCATCTGCACTGATATCCCTAGTGTCACAGCCTTTTCTAAAAGCAGCTTGAACTTCTAAGGGCAGTCCTCTGTGAATATACTGTCCTAACCAATTTTTGAAGATATTTGTCAATACTTTTCTTGTATGCAGTATTAATAATATTATTTGATTATTTCCATGGTCTGCTGAATTACCTTTTTCAAGGATGGGAACAAATATGGATCCCTTCCATTCAGTTGGCCAGATTGCTGTCAAAATAACAAACAAATCTCTGTTGACACTGTGAAGATAGAGTGTATCTTCTAGGTAAGGATGGAGAGATTTTGACTCACATATTTTGGCATAGTGTCCCTGGAGAAGGACATCTTTCTTGAGTGGACTGTATTTCATGGTTCATAATTATTTCTGTACACAATTAAATTATTGTTGACCATGTGTACATATCCACACTTGCCATCATTTTGGCAACATTACGCTCAATGATATTCACTGACACCATTATGAAAGAAAACTTTGATGGCTTAACCCATAAGGAAATGTACTGTCAACACAAATGTCAAGACTCTAGTGGTTCAAATTTGCCTGCAGCTCTTTGGAGACTGATGGACAATCCCCTCCCATGTTATTTACAGCCTCAGAAACCCAGTGAAGAGTCAGTATGTGTTGATTCCTACTCAAGGGCAATGAAATTGAGTTTTTAATTTAATTTGATAAACAGAAAATGTCTTTCTGTATGATTGTGTCCTCTGATACCCACAACTATGGAATAGAAGAATAAAATGGTGACATGGTATAAACTCAGAAGCCAGTGTGTGGAAAATTCTTCCAATAATCGAATCTGTGAAACAGGATGGTGTTAAGATTTGTTGTTGTAGGGCCTCTCTGAGTCATACTCTACTCGACAGCACCTGACTATGAAAACAGAGGATAGTCCCTAGAAAGTTTTTCTGCTAACCCAAAGGCCACACACTTTTGATGCTGCTTTATTCTTTATATAGCAAACTCCTCAGATTATTTGATTAGCATACAGATTGAATAAATTTGGTGAAATGATAGAAACCCAATGTACACATTTCCTGGTTGTAAAACAGGCAGTATTCCCTTCTTAAAATCTAAGAATTGCCTCTGGTCTGTTGACAGGTTCAGCATAAACACAACTGAGTCTTCGGGGGTTCCAATTCTTCACAATGTTATCCACAATGTGTTATGAGCCATACAGTCGAATGCCGTTGCACAATCAATAAAATACATGTAAACAAACATCTTTCTGGTAGTCTCTGCTCTCAGCCAAAATCCATTTTATATCAGCATTAATGCCTATCTTTTCATGTCCTCTTCTGAATCCAGCTTGAATATCTGGAAATTCTCTTT
Organism: Elephantulus edwardii; assembly: GCF_000299155.1. Classification (NCBI taxonomy): domain Eukaryota; kingdom Metazoa; phylum Chordata; class Mammalia; order Macroscelidea; family Macroscelididae; genus Elephantulus; species Elephantulus edwardii. Next base: position 7,171,188 of record NW_006399856.1, read on the forward strand.
CATAAACTGCGTCTATTATTTTTTAATATCTTCAGAAAGACTTCATTTTTTCATGAATGGCTCTGACTCCAGGGCACATGGCCACAACAGTGCTCCCTAGAGGCAAGACACTTTTTCAAGTTTTCAGGAGGGACCATTCCTTGGAAAAGGCCATGTTGGGGAAGTTAGAGGAACAGTGAAAGAGAGGAGACCCTTCAATGAAATGGAACGACACAGTGACCATAGTAATGGGCTTGGGCATGATGGAGATAGTGAGGACTGTACAAGACAGGGTAAAGGTCAGATTTGGTGCTCAGAGGATTGCTCTGAAGTGTAGTCAACTTGACGGCATCCAACAACAACATCATACAGTTAGACTTTGCTGATTAGAACACACAGCAGTCAAACTTGATTATAATCATGAAAAAAGACAATCATTAGTCAGAATAAGGTTGAGGCTGACTATGGAATCATTTATCACTCATTACCTAGTTCAAGTTGAAACTGAAAAAAAAAATTAAAACAAGACTATGAGAATGAAACCTACACTAAGGATACTGGTAAAAGCAATGCTTTAAGAATTGACCTTATACAGACTGAAATCAATGATGAAGCACTGGATACACTAATGCCAAGGAATTTGAAAGCAAGCTACCTCGCTGACCTTCCCCAGGGTCTTCAGAGGCAGTTTAATCACCCAGGAGGTGATTTCCTATCCTCCTCACACAGAGCAGCTGGTGAATTTGAACTGCATGCCTTTGGGATTACATTACAGCTTCTTAAGACTAAGCCCCCAGAGCTCATTTATAGGTGTACAATCAGCATTTGTTGTTAAACACATTGCTGACAAGTCAAAACAAACTTATTGCTGGCCCTTTGTTGGATTTCTGAGGCAATAATTCATGTTGGGGGAGACTGCTCACATTTCAAGAGCCACCAGATAGCCTTGACCTTGGGGTTAGCACTACAACTCCCTATGGAGTAGGCCACCAGAGCTCCTTTTATGTTGTTAAAAAAGAAAATTTCCAATGACTAATTACTTAGTTATGCAAAATCCTATCATGCCATTCACTGTTCTTATTTTCTAGGTATTAAGTCTTCTCTTTCCAACATTTCCATTCCAATTGCTGGTAATTATCAGTGCAGCTTGATTCCCTGTTTGATCAACTTCAGACCCATTTTCTCACCTTTGGCATTAGCAGTGGGTGCATAAATTTGAGTAATGGTTATAGTAACAGGTTTTCCTTTCATGTGGACAGATATTCACCTACTAATGTTTTTCAGGATCAATTTTGAAATGTTATTTTCTATGGTGAATGCTATGTCATTTCTCAATTTGTCATTCTTGCCATAGTAGACCATATGATTATTTAATTTAAAAAAAAAATTTGCCGGAATCCAGAATTAAGGTTGCATAGAGGAGTGTACTCAGGGTGGGGGGAAGGGACGTGGGAATTGTATACTAATGAAGGAATTTTTTTTCTCTCTCTCTTCGGAGGGGGAAGAGAGCTGGTGGGGAGGGGTGGGCAGGGAGAAAATTGCAGCAATGGATGAATGGAAATCCAAAACCTCTGTAAAAAAAAATAATAAAAAATAAAAAATTTACAAAAAAAAGAGAGAGGAAGACCCTCAATGAGATAAATTAATTCAGTGACTGGGGTAATGGGGGTAGGTGTATCAGAAACAATAAAGTTGGCACAGGAAAGATCAGGATTCAGAGCTGTTGTACATGGGGTTGCTGTGAGTCACAAGTGACTCGACGGCACATAACAACAACAACTGATATTTTCCAAGTTAATTGTATGTAAAGAGCCATACAATGATTAAACTATGACTCTACTTGGGGAAGAAACGGTATTTTCTACTTTCTGTACATAAAATACAAGAAACAATCTTATATATTGACATTTTAACCCTCTGGTGGTGTTCTAATTCAATTTTTTAAAGTTTAAATACATTTTAAATTTTCTGTCAATTAAAAAAATTTGCCCTGTATTAATCCACTTAAGCTGACCAGTGTCTAAGATATCTATGTTGCTATTTATTATCATTGAGTTGAGCATGCCTCATACTGACTCAATGAACAAAAGGCCCGAAGCCCTTCCACAACCATCACCTTTTATCAAAGTTCACAGAGTTTCCAGAGACATGCTGTTTAGGAAGTCGATGCCATTCCTGCCTCCAAACCTTAAACTGCTTTAACAAGTCTTAAACTGGGAGTTCCAAAACACTGTCCACCATTATGCCTTTTTTTTTTTTAAATTTAGGTTGTTTATTTTTCATTTCAATGAACATCTACAGAGATTTTGGGATTCCATTCATTCATTGTTGCACCCTT
>NW_006399856.1:7173604-7174793 GCF_000299155.1 Elephantulus edwardii
CAACAGCCCTAAACCCTGCTCTATCCTGTGCCAACCGCACCGCCTCTGACACACCCATCCCGATTACCCCAGTCACCGAATCAATCCATCTCATAGAGGACCTTCCCCTCCTGAGCTGTCCCTCCACCCTCCCAAGCATGATGTCCTTCTCCAAGGACCTCTCCCTCCTTACAACATGTTCAAAGCATGTTAGACAGAGCCTCACAGACCCAAATTATGAGAGACAAAATCTCATCATCTTTGTCTCTAAGAAACACTTGGGCTTCGCTTCTTCCAACACTTTTTTTTCTATGATGCTTGTCTTTTTTTATTTCGATGATTTTTATCTTTGATCCATCTATCATGAGGTTGCCTATCGGCTCTGTGGTGAAGACTTTTGTTTTCTTGATGTTGCTACGTAATCCTTATTGAAGGCTGTGATCTTCTGCACCAAGAGCCTCAAGTCCTCCTCACTATCGGCAAGCAAGGTTATGTCATCTGTGTAACACAGGCTGTTGATGAGTCATCGTCCAATTCTGTAATCACATTCTTCTTCAGAAAATCCAGCTTCAAATTCATTACTATTGCCAACATCACAATTCAAAGGTATAAATTAATTTTCAATTTCCGCTTTTCATTGTCTAAGTTTCACATACCTATGAAGCAAATGAACACTCTATGGCTTGGGCAGGCATACCTTAGTCTTTAAAGTGGCATCTTTGCTCTTAAGAACTTTCCCCAGGTCCTTTATTTGCCTAATGCAATATATTTTATAATTTCCGGATGGGTGTTTCTATAGGTGTGAATTGTGGATTTAAGTAAGATAAAATCATTGACTTTTACTTGTGTTTTACCGACTAAACAAAACTGACTGCATGGAACATGTTGTTGTTGTTGTTATGTGCCGTCGAGTCGCCTGCGACTCATAGCGACCTTATGTACAACAGCCCTAAACTCCACTCTGTCTTGTGCCAATTGCACTGTCTCTGACACTCCCATCCCAATTATCCCAGTCACTGAATCATTCCATCTCATAGAGGGCCTTCCTCTACTGCGCTGTCCCTCCACCTTCCCAAGCATGATGTTCTTCTCTAAGGACCGGTCTCTCCTCAGAACATGTCCAAAGTATGTTAGACGGAGCCTCAGAATCCTTGCCTCCAAGGAGCCACCCGGTTTAACCCTTTCCAGGAAAAATCTGTTTTGTTTTCCT
>NW_006399856.1:7180238-7184913 GCF_000299155.1 Elephantulus edwardii
TGTTTTTTTTTTTTAAATTTAGGTTGTTTATTTTTCATTTCAATGAACATCTACAGAGATTTTGGGATTCCATTCATTCATTGTTGCACCCTTCTAGCACAAGGTTCAGCATTACAGCAACCCCAGGTTACCTCAGTACAGCATACTGACAGAAGAAAGCTGTACTACTTAAAAGAATGTTCCTCCAAAATATGATAACAATCGACTTTTAAACACAAAGGCCCTCCCCAAGGTCTTGTTAACTCTAAATATGAGACTTAAATTTAAAAAAAAAACAATTTAGTATGTTTTTGTTATTATGTGCCATTGAGTCGCCTGTGACGTATAGAATGACCCTAAGTAAACCAGCTTTAACTCTTCCCTGTGTTGAACCAGTCTCACTGACTCCAACACACCAACCCCCATTGCCTCAGTTATCTTATCAATCCATCTCATCCTGGGTCTTTCTCTCCTGCACTGTCCCTCCATGTATTTTATTTTCTTTTTTACAGTTTCCAATTTTCCTATATAGGATTATATATTTGGAAAAAGAAGTGGCATTCACTTCCAAAACAACATCCCTCTGGAAACTCTATGAACTTCGAGAAACAATAGTTATCAAAAGGCTTCAGGTCTTTTATTCATAGGTCACTATGTTGATGGCAGTCAACAACATATATATAATATGTATTGATACACTAATCTAATACACACACACACACACATATACATATATACATGTATATATACACAATTTCAGAATTTTTAACTAGCCTTTTATTTTCTATTTTGAAGTCTTAAATTAAAAATAGTGCAGAGAAGCAATTAAAACGTTCAGATTTTTTTTTTTTTTCAGAAAGGTACATACACAAGGAAAAAACCCAAAATCTATTTTTAAGAATAGTCTCAATCCCTGGAGAAGGGAGAAGAGAGAAGAACTGGCCTGCTTAGGAGAGAGGCTGCCATGGCTAACCTTTGATAGATTGAACTTTAAGGAACAATTTTCCAGCTTATCAGATAGCTAGACACCCTGTTTAAAGCTCTAACAAATATTTACTGAGGGATACACTAGCCAATAAAAGGTTTTGTTTTTGTCTTGAGGCAAAGAGAATGATAAGCACAGTTCTTGACTCAAAGCAACACACACAGGCCTTTATCTGTAAACATACTCTGTTTTCCCATATTTCACCTTATTGCACTTCACAGATACTGCAGTCTTATCGGGCTTGGTTTGTCCATTATTACAAATGGAAGATTATGACAACTCTGTATCAAGCAAGCTTATTACCATCATTTTTCCAACAGCATGTGCTCACTTTTTGTGTGTGCATATACTTTAGTAATCCTCCCAGTACTTTTCCATAATGCTCTTGCTGGCTTAGTAAACAGCATGTTGTTACGAGGTCCTGTCAAGTTGGTTCTGACTCCTAGTTACCATGTTGTTGTTGTTACCATCGAGTCAGAACTGACCCAGACCTGACCTTCCACCAGGTTTTCAGAGGCGGTAAATCACACAGGAGTAGACTGTCCTTCCTCTCCCACAGAGAAATTGGTGGCTTCAAACTACATACCTGTGGGATTGCAGCATAGCATCTTACCACTAGGCCATGAAAGCTCCACAGTGACCATAATTAAAACTAATTGAAATGCTGCAGGATCTATGCTCTCCTTCCAATTACTGCTGTGTTTGCATATATAATTATAACCAGTATGTCTAGTGATCTGACTCTTTTATTGAACCTTTGTTTTATCAAGCTTAATGTTCTGCTTCAGGAAATACAAGTCCACAATATGGAAAGTGAAATCTTCCCTGTTTTGCTTCTAAGAACGCTCTTGCTCCATTTCCTCCAGGACAGATTTTTTTCATTCTGTTGACATCCAAAGGTAGGCTTGGTTGGGGTTTTGGTGTTGGGGTTTTCTGTTTGTTTCTTTTTCACATTCTTTGTTAACACCACACAATTCAAAGATATCAGATGTTCATGTTTCTTTCTCATTCATTGTTCAACTTTTATGCTCACATGTTGTTGTTCCTGTTGATGATTACCACTGAGTGAACTACAACTCACAATAAGCCCTGAACAGCAGATTTGAAGCTTGCCCTAACTTGTGCCTTTCTCAACGTCTCCAACACACTCAAAGCCATTGCTGCAGTCAGCGTGACAATCCATTTTGTAGTGTGTCTACCACTCTTTGCTGAGCCCCCGCCTTCCCAAATGTGATGTACTTCTCTAAGGACTGACCCCTAGTAACAGCAAGGCCAAACTGTGTAAGGACAGAGTTGTATCCTCTTTGTCTCTATGGAATACCCTGGTTTCACTTTCTCCAAGACAGATTATTTGCTCTCTTATCCATGGGATGTTCAGAGATTTTCTCCATCATCACAACTCAAAAGCGTCAATTCTGAAAATATCCTTGCTCGAGTCACAGAGACTGTCATGGATTGAACCTATACACATACAACGATGTAACGTGGAGAAGCATAGTAATGACCAAACAGTTGTAGGATAATTAAAGGTTGTTGTGTTTGTTGTTGTTATGTGCCGTCGAGTCGCCTGCGACTCATAGCGACCCTATGTACAACAGCCCTAAACTCCGCTCTGTCCTGTACCAATCGCACTGTCTCTGACACTCCCATCCCAATTATCCCAGTCACTGAATCAATCCACCTCATAGAGGGCCTTCCTCTCCTGCGCCGTCCCTCCACCCTCCCAAGCATGATGTCCCTCTCCAAGGTAGCATGTCTAATTTCATCATAATCCTAATCATATTGAAAAGGAAGTTCTCCAGAATGTATGCTGTGATATCTTTTATCTCATTAGAGATAAATGGGGAGAAAAGCAAGAAGGAGAGCTAGGCATTGTTGTTACTGTTATGTGCCATCAAGTTGACTGTGACTTATAGCAATCCTATGAACAGTAGCTTTGAACCGTGCTTTATCCTCAGCCAATCTCACTGTCTCTGACATACCTACCCTCTCCTTACCCCAGTCACTGTGTCAATTCAACTCATGCAGGATCTTCCTCTCCTGTACTGACCCTCCTCCCTTACAAACATTATGTCTTTCTCCAAGGATTGGTCCATCCTGGCAACATGCCCAAAATGTGTGAGATGGAGCTTCAAACTCCTTGTCTCCAAGGAGTAGCCTAACTTCGACCTGCAGGACAAATCTGTTTGTTCTCTTGGCAGTTGATGGTTTATTCAATACTCTTCTCCAGCACTACAATGCAAAACCATCAATTCTTCTTCTGTTAACCTTGGTCGTTAACCAGATTTCTGATGCATAACACGTAATTGAGAAGACAATGGCCTGAATCAGGAGCATCTCTCCAACACTTGACTTTCCAAAACCAACTTGCCTTTTGATTTCCTGACTGTTGGTGCCAAGAGTGTTGATTGTGAATCTGAGTAAGGTGAAACTGTTAACAATCTCAATCTCTTTTCCACCTACCATTATGCTGCCAGTTGACCCAGTGGTAATAATCTTTGTTTTCCCATCTGCAGCAAACATGTCACTTCCTCCTTAGTGTCAGCAAGCAAGACTGTGTGAAATAATCACCATGAGTACAGAGTGGACCTTTTTTTTTTTTTTTTTAATCAGACCCCTGTACAATGTAGCTTCTTGACACTGGGGAAGTCTAGGGCACAAAGATTTCACCAAAAAGTGTATGACCTATGAAAGGCTGAAGGAAACAAGACATTTCTTCCTCACCAGGCTAAACTGGATAACTTTCTCCTAGATTTTGCACTCTAACGTTGTACTCTAAGCTTCTTGAACCCTAGGAGAATAAATTTCTATTTGTTAAGGCCATCAACTTAGGCTATTTCTAATATAGTAACATTAGATAAGTTGTACATTCACCTTAGTCTTTAAAGTGATAACCCTAACTCCTTTGCATGTTCTAGAGGTCTATACCAGCAAATTTGCACATTGCACTATGACATTTGATTTCTAATTGCTGCTTCCATGAACACTGATTGGGAATCCAAGTAAAATTCAGTCTTTGATAACTTCAGGGTTTTCCTCCATTAATGATAATATTATTTATTCGTGCAATTGTGAGAATGTTCATTTACTTTAATTTTCTTTATGTAGAGGTACAGTCCATTCAAAAGCTATTATAGTGTAAACCAAGCTGTAATATGTACAAGGAAATAAGAAGATGATTGCGATTTGCTTTATTATAATATTTGGGGGTTTTGGTAGTGATTTGGAATCAAGCTTTCTTCTGTATTTCCAGACTTACAACATGTTCAAGGTGTGCCTGGACTTTATTCAATGAAACCAAACACAAAATGTCCCAAAGGTACACCTGAATGTGACTGACAAGAGATACAGAGTCTAGCTCATTCACAGGTTATAAAGCCATACATTATATGAATTCTGAAAAAAACCAAAGATATCAAAACTTTGAAATAGATTGCCTTGAACTAAATTGAAGTAGAATTAACTGTTAATTAAGTTAACTAACTAGAGTTATGGAGCCAACCTACAGGCATGGCATTCTAGTCCACCAGCTTTTCCCAGGGAGAAAAATGGGCAATTTTCTCCTATGCCATTTAACTGCCTCTGAAAACCTGAGAGTCAGTCAGTTGTGAGTTCATCCAACTTATGCTGCCTTGGATGTGCTCACCAAGTTGTGCCAAGAAATCTGGAGAACAACCACTTGGCCAACTGACTGGAAGAGATCTATATTTG
>NW_006399856.1:7185908-7195233 GCF_000299155.1 Elephantulus edwardii
CAAACAGATTCATCTTGGAGAGGGTTAAACCAGGCTACTCCTTGGAGGCAAGGATTCTGGGGCTTCGTCTGATATACTCTGGACATGTTGTAAGGAGGGAGAGGTCTTTGGAGAGTGGCATCATGCTTGGGAGGGTGGAGGGACGGCACAGGAGGGGAAGACCCTCTATGAGGTGGGTTGATTCAGTGGGGTAATCGGGATGGGTGTGTCAGAGGTAGTTCGATTGGCACGGAATAGAGCAGGGTTTAGGGCTGTTGTACATAGGGTCACTATGAGTTGCAAGCGACTCGACGGTACATAACAATAACAACAACAAATAGAAATTATTTCATTTCAATGGCTGAAATTGTATATATCTGAAGTATTCGGAACCACAGAAATCCCGAATATAAAGAACAGTAGCCATTTGGTCCTGATTCAGAAGAGTGATAATGTGTGAATGATGCCAGACAAAAGGCAATATCTCTTGGACTATTCATTCTTTGGGAACATACTGCCCTTTGTGTGTTTTATGTCTGCTTAAGTATAAGACTGTCACATCCACTCTTCAAATGTCTGCTTTATTTTTCAGCATTAATAGATGAGGTATAATGAATTGGAGAGTTTGAAGGTATGTTTTCTATATCCATGTTATATAAAATTAAAAAAAATACAACTTTGCAGAAGATTAAAGATATTCTAAATGTGCTGAAGAAAATGACATATATACTCAGATGCCCAAATATAATAGTCATCTGTCAATTTTCTCATTTTAGAAGAAAGCATAACAGCAAATAAAACAAAAGCAGATAATCTCTCTGGGGTTGTCTCCAAACTATTCTCTTATCAATGTGTTATTTCACACCATCAATCAACCATGAAAATCCTGGGAAGGCAAATTAGATCTCTATGATTGAAGCCAAACAAAAATCTGAGGATGGCAGGCTCTATCTTTAAGATTGGAGCAAAACCAAAAATTGCAAAGGAATTGACATACTAAACCCGCTCCCATGAAAGGCGTATTAGCCAGGAGGTTTAGAGAAATGCTTAGAAATCTATTTGTGCCTTTCAATAACATCCACCTTTTCAAGCCACTAACCCATTAGTGAACTAATGGCTGACTCAGTTTTAAGCAGGACAATAGAAATAGTACATTCATTGCAGGGAAAAGCGGTGAACTAAGTTATGTTGTTGTTGTCTCTAGCACTGCTTTTTGTTTGTTTATGGCTAAGAAGTAGCAGTAAATGGATTTGGAATTGACAGAAAAGCTGGTGGGAGGTAATTTCGGTAATGTGTAAGAAAATGAAAATACAGATTAGCTTCCTGGTGAAAATAAAGGTAAGTCTAACCTTAGTGATCACACTAAAAATATATATGCAACGCTATTGAAAAGAGAGAATAAACATTGAAGACTTGGAGGGAGGGAAGACAATTATTATCCTTCTCATAAAGTGATTTTTCTTTCTATCATTCTGGTGAGAGAGACTTTCTTCTGTTGTGGTAGCAAAAGCACTGAAGTCATTACAAAGAAAAGAATTCTCAAAAAATACTCATTGCCTTCAAGTTGGAGTAAAGTCACAGCTGAACTTCCGGGTGGGTTTTGGGAGGCTGTAAATCCCTCAGCAGGAGATTGTCCACCTTTCAGCCAAGGAGCCTCAGAAGAATTCTAGGAATACCCAAAGGGAGCAGTTAGCAGGACAAGTTGAGAGGAATTTTGTCCTTTTAGACCAGGAAATGGCAAAAGAATGAAACGTTGATGTCATCTCAAGTTAATAATGGATTTCAAGATTGATTCCTGGATGGTAGTGCCTCTCTTTGCCCTAAGTGAAAGGATGTATGCATGCCGACCCTCCCTCCCACTCTGACTCAGCATATTGTTAGGAAATGGCAAGAGTGCCATCTACTGTTAATATGTGGTTGTTACGCCTTTCTAAAGAACATTTGAAATTGATTTTCCATTATATCCTTGTGATTAAAACCTAAAACTTAAGTGGTAATATATGTGAGCTCTCAGAAATATTTCAAAAGTTAGGCAAATCTTTGCCATAAGTTATTTTTGTATATATTTCTGTAATGTTTCAAGCACTACTTCACAAGTGTCATTTGAAAAACAAGAATTGAAAATGTGCCTTATAGAGAGCCTTATAGGAAGGATTTCATGGTTCATTTTAGACTAATGACTCCCTCTGCCTAAATATATTTTTATGTTTGTTTCCAGACTGTTTTTAAAAATCTACTTAATAATGGCATTTTCCTTGTTACATTTGGAGAAATTGTTTGTCAAGGTGACTGTGCTAATTAAGAGAACAAGAGAAGTACACAAATGTGCTTAGGACGTTATTGTTGTGCTGCTGCACGTTGCCAATAATGAGCTTTAAATGGTAATTGTGAATCTATTCATGTGCATTATATATTTACTATCCTAGAAGCGAGAAACGTTTGAGGTCCTTCAATAAATTGAACTCATAGATGGACTTCTAATTAAACGGCATCCAAATTAATGGTATCGCTCATGAAGTATCAGTAGGTCTAGATGCCAGGAAAAATTAATCAGACTTTTTAAAAAAAGGAAGTGGGACGTTAGTCAAATAATATTTTTTTTAAATTTTGTTTTATTTTATACTGGTTTACTTACAAAGTTCATAAAATTTGTATACATTGTTTTTCACACTGGATCTCTTTTATAACATTTGTCTTAAGTAGGATACTATTCTTGCTAGAGATACTGCTTTCAGGAGTGCTACAGTGCGTGAGTGGTAAGAAAATCAATTGATTATCTGTAAGTTTGTTTTAAAAATTTGGATTCAGTGATACTGCCATGTTTTCTAGAATACAAGATATTTCCAAAGTATATGTTGTGCTGTGATAAAGGATGGAGGTATCGTCCCCTATATATACTCTGCTGCCCTTAATTCTATCCATACACACAATGTTCTCTTGCAATTTTAATGCTGATGCTGTAGATTGGCCTCCACTCATGGAACCATGTTGTTGTTGTTGTTGTTAAGTGTTGTCAAGTAGTAGGTGATTCATAGCGACCCTATGAACAAAAGTCCTCAACACTTCTGTGACTTTCATCCTTGCTCCAAGTTCATAGGGTTTCCAGAGGCAAGCTATTACAGACGTGGGTGACACTCCTGCTTCCAAGTTTATTTTAACCGGGGAGCTCCACCCAACACTGTCCACCATGCGTAACCATTAATACATTTGACACATCCGTGTCACAGTGTTCAGCTTCCCAGCTGAACCATATGAACCTATGGTGACCACAGGTTTAATAAAACAGAATATTGTCCAGCTCTGTGCTTTCTTCATGGTGGCTGGATGTGATGGTTATTGCTGTGTTTTTATGTGCAGCCATCTGTGGAACTGTCTCATTCTCATGGGCCTTCTATCCAGCGTGGTGTTCTTCTCAAGAAACTGGTCTTTCTTCCTCATGTGTCCAAAATTGGAGAGTCAAAATCTCACCCTTTTGGCTACTAAGGAACATGTAAGACCAATGTGTTCTTTCTTTAGGCATCCATGGTATACTCAACATCCTCTGCAGTACTGTGCTTGATTTTAAGAGCCCTTCTTCTGTCTTGCTTTGTCATTATCCATCTATAATCTGCATGACAGTAACTAGAACTAGCCACAACCTAATTTCAAAGTCGTAGCTTTTAATTTTTTTCCTAATTTTACTTACTGAAATATTGAATGTAACATTGAATAGGTACAATGAAAGGATATTCTAGGCATTATAAAATTTCCTTTTTAATTTTGACAAATTCATGTCAGAATTTTACTTGCACAAAGATTGTCAAAATCCGTTTTCTCCCTTTGTTTACTTCAACTTCAAAGCACTGCATTACTCAGAAGTGCGGGCACATTGAAGATTAAATGTATTCCCTTGGTGTTTTCTCAAGACTCAGCAGTCATAGAAATTCGTTTGAATGAAGATATTGGTTTAATAACTTCAATTCTTTTAATCTTGCTTTTGTGTTTACATTTTTGCTACTTCAGTTTATCTTCTGTGTTTGTCCTTAACTTCACAAGAAGTTAACACGCACTCCTACCTTTCAATTTCTATCCAATCAGTTCTTACATGTGCAAAGTTAGATGTTTCAGAAAATGGAACAGAAGAAAAGCCTGCACTTGTAGAGAAGAGACTCTAATTCAAAGAATTTAGAGATAACACGGAAAGGCTCATATCTTCAATAAATAGTAGCCTAATGAATGAGGAATTGTGCTGCCAACCCAAAAGCACAGAGTTTGAATCCTTCAGCTGTTCTGTGGGAGGGAGATGGGCAATCGCCTGTGAAGTTTAAAGCCTCTAAAAAACCAATGTGAGTCAGTTCTGAGTTTTGTTTTCACAATAGAAGAATTATTTCGCTGCACTTTTACTACTGTAGACATTTATTACATGAGTATCCTGCTTCATTCTGACTACAGTAGCCTGAATGATGAGGAGAGGCCACTTTTTTAGATTAGGAGATAGCCAGTTAGTTTGGTGGCTCTCAATGGGAACAGTTTACCCAAGAAGCAAGATAAACAGGCTTGTATCAGCTATTTGTGTTTCATTGATTATGCAAAGGCATTTGACTGTGTAGATCATAACAAACTGTGGCTGACTCTGAGAAGAATGGGAACCCCAGAACACTTGATTGTGCTAATGTGAAACCTATACTTGGACCAAGAGGCAGTCATCAGAACAGAGCAGGGAAACATTGCATGGTTCAAAATTGGGAAGGGCGTACACCAGGGATGTGTCCTATCTCCATACCTTTTCAACCTGTATGTAGAACAGATTATCCGGGAGGCTGGGCTCTGAGGAGAAGTGTGGCATCAGGAATGGTGGAAGATCCATCAACAATCTGCAATTATGCAGATGATACAACCCGGATTGCTGAAACTGAGGAGGACCTGAAGCGCTTGCTGCGGAGGATCAAGGACTGCAGCCTTCAAGATGGATTAAGGCTCAATGTCAAGAAGACAAAGATTCTCACCACTAGACCAATTGACAACATCACGATGGAGAGTGAAAAGATTGAGATTATTCACAACTTTAGTTTGCTTGGCTCCACTGCCAAGACTCTTGGAACCAGCAGCTAGGAAATTAAAAGATGTATTGCAATGGGAAAATTTACTCTTAGGGACTTCTCCAAAGTACTAAAGAACAATGGTGTCACTCTGGAGACTAAGGTGAGCCTGATACAGGCTATGGTCTTTGCAATCAGAGAGTTGGACAATGACCAGGGAGGATAGAAGGAGAATTGATGCCTTTGAGCTGTGGTGCTGGAGAAGAGTACTGCATATACCATGGACTGCTAAGAAAACAGACAGGTTCAGCCTGGAGAGGGTTAAACCAAGCTGCTCCTTGGAGGAAAGGATTCTGAAGCTTTGTCTGACATACTTTGGACCTGTTGCAAGGGGGGCCGGACCTTGGAGAGGGACATCATGCTTGGGAGGGTGAAGAGACAGTGCATAGAGGGGAAGACCCTCCATAAGATGAAGTGATTCAGTGACTGGGATGGGTGTGTTGGAGACAATGAGACTGGCACAGGACAGAGCAGGGTTTAGGGCTGATGTACATTTGGTCGTTAGGAGTTGCAAGTGACTCGATAGCACATAACAACAACAACAACATCAGCTCACTCACTAATCTATAGTGCAACACATATTTAATGTGGTGAAAAACATGGGAAACTTTTCACTACAGCTTAGCCAGTGAACACAATTATGCCTGTGCCTGCCTTGTTCTCTGAACACTTTGTCAGCTTGAAGAAAGTTTGACTTCAAGCTTGATTGTAAGCTTGAAGAAAGGCTCTGATTCAGAAGGTGGTGATGTGGAGTTGGGAATGAGATAGATACCAGTCATACCTTGAAGTTGAATATTTCATATGGTAAATATGTAAAATTATCCATGAAAAATTAGTAAGAAGGGACAAGTAAACCAGTACTTAACTTGGTTGTTGAGTCATCTGGCATTGAGTATCGTTATCTCGTAGACACAGTAGAAAGCACATCAGTTCAGCAAGGTTGATTAATCAAGGCAGAAGGCAGGTGTGCAAATGTGCTGATGTTAATGTTCAAGTATGTTACAGCCAAGTCAGTGATTCTAGGCCAGAATGTTAAACTAATTATCAGAATCTCTACACTTCAACAGGTCTGTGTTCTGACTTCACTCATCTGACTCGCCATCCTGTTGTAGTGTAGGGATTCTGATGCTGTATATATATATATATGGTTGTTACACACCAATGATAGATGAGACAAGATGACAGGAACTTTGGCCCAAGTTAAAAGTCTGCACAGTGAACTAACCAAAATTCAAGCAGCTCATTCTGTAAGACACAGGTCGTCTCCACAGGCCCCACAGTCAATATTATGACAGATGGAGGAAAGATTGAAACTGACAATGACTTCATCTTGCTTGGACCAACAACCTAAACTCGGGAAATCAGGAGACATATTGCATTGGGCAAGTCTGCTGTCAAGGACCTATCCAAAATACTGAAGAGCAGTGATGTCAGTTTGAAGACTAAGGTGCACCTGATTCAGGCCATGCTTTTCTCAATCACCTGGTACAAATCAGAGAGTTTGACTATGAATTAAGATGACAGGGCAATTGATGCCTTTGAGTTGTGGTGCTGGAAAAGAGAAATTTTTTATATTATATATGCACACATACACATATAATAATATAGACACACACACACACATATATGGTAGTGGTTGTTGTTAGTTGTCATCAAATAGGTACAACTCATAGTAAACGTATTGACAAATCTGAACTTCGCCTTTAAAAATTTTTTTTAAAGATTTTTTTTATACTGTTCCATTCTCATTACCCCAGACACACATAAGCCCATTGCCATAATTGCTGTCTCAGTCCATCTTGTTGAGGGTTTTCCTCTTTCCCTGACCCTCCACTCTTCCTAGCATCATGTCCCTTTCCAAAGATCAGCCTTTGTAACAACATGCCTAATGTGGGTGAGAAATAGCTCCACCATCCTTGCCTCTAACGAGCACTCTGGCTGCACTTTCTCCAAGACATGCATGTTTGTTCTTCTGGCAGTTCATAGTATATTTAGCCGTCTTCTTCAAACATCACTACTCAAAGGCATTGATTTTTTTCCCTTTTGTCATTCTTACTCATTGTTCAGTTCTCAGATGTATAGTAAGTGATTTAAAAGACCAAAGCCTGAATCAAGCACACCTTAGTCTTCTGGCTGAAAACATTGTTCTTAAGTATTTTAAAGAGGTCTCTGATAGCAACAATTTTATTAATATTACATGAAAGTAAAATAAAGCTGAAGATCATTAAAAAAACCGCTAGAATTGTACATAGATAGGGAAATGCCAGAAGTTCAAGCAGGATTAAATGAGACCATGACACCAGGGACATCACTGCTGATGTCTGATGGACCCCATCTGAAAATAGATAATACCAGAAGAATGTCTATCTGTGTTTCATTGACTATGCAAAAGCATTTGCCTGTGTGGATCATAACAAGTTGTAGCTGACATTGAGAAGAATGGGAATCCCAGAGCACTTAATTGGGTTTATGCAAAACTTATACCTGGACTAGGAGGCTGTTATGAGAACAGAGTACGGGAACTCTGCATGGTTTAAAATTAAAAAAGGAGTGTATCGGAGTCAAAGTCTCTCTCCATACCTACTTAATCTGTATGCTGAGCAATTTATTCGAGAAGCTGGGCTCTAAGAAGAGGAGTGTGGCATCAGAATTGGAGGGAGACTCATCAATAACCTGCATTATGCAGATGATACAAGCTTGTTGCTGATAGTGAGGAGGGCTTGAAACATTTGTTGCAGAAGACCAAGAAATGCAACCTTCAGTATGGTTTGTATCTCAATGTCAAGAAAACAAAGATTCTTACTGCTTATTTGGCTGGCATTATCATGATGGATGGAGAAGAGATTGAAACTATCACAAGTCCATCTTGCTTGGATTCAAAATAAACACCCTTGGTACCAGCAGTCAGGAAATAAGGAGACACATTGAACTGGGAACAAACTGTAGGTAGGGGCCTCTTCAAATTATTGACAAGTAATGATGTCTATTTGAGGACTAAGTAACATCTGATTCAGGCAATGGTCTTTCCGTTCACTTGCTATGCTAGACAGTAAATAATCTAGACAGTAAATAAGGATGACATAAGAAGGATTGATGATTTTGAGCTGTGGTGTTGGAGAACATTCCTGAACTGCCTATGGACTGTTGAAAGAACAAACAGATATGTCTTTAAGCGGGTGTACCTGGAGTGCTCTTTGGAGGCAAGAGTGATGAGGCTTCACCTCACATTCCTTTGGCATGTTGCTAGAAGGGGCTATTCCTCAGAAAAAGACATGATGCTAGAAATGGTAGAGGGTCAGCAGAGGAGAGGAAGACCCTCAACCAGGTGGATTGATGCAGTGACTGCTGTAATTGGCTCTTGAATATCAGGAAGTGTGAGGATAGCAGAGGATAGAGTGGGGTTCAGAGCTTTGGTTCATAGGTTTACTATGAATCAACTCAACAGTACCTAAAAACAATAACTGTGATAAGCAAACTTGTTCAGTGCAGTACGTCTTCTGACCTCCTGACTGCTAGAGTCAAGGGTATTGATTGTTGATAGAAGCAAGAGTACATCATCCACAGCTTCGATCCTTTCTTTATTTACCATGTTATTGCCTATTGCCCCACAGAAAAGGCCTTCATTTTCTTGATGTGGCTATGTAATCCATACCAAAGGCTGATCAAGTTCTTGATGTTCTGCAGCAAGCATTTCAAGTCCTCCTCACTTTCAGCAAGCAAGATTGTGCAATCTGTATAACACAAGTTGTTTATGAGTCTTCTTCTGTTCTTGATGACACATTCTTCTTTGGAGGGATCTCTACAAACTTCTATAGAGCAACGATGCCAGTTTAGAGACTAAAGTATGTATCTCCTAGATTCCACAGAGGCCATGGCATGAGGGATATCATTGGTGATGTCAGATGGATCTTGACTGAAAGCATAGAATAGTAGAAATGTATTTACTTTTATGGCGTCAGTAGTTTATTTTTTAAAATTACTTTCCTAGTCCATGAAGAATGCAAAAGATCATTGCAAAGGCTGAAGAAGAAGACCAAGATGGATGTCAGATGAGATTCTGAATATTGCATTAGAGCACCGAGAAGCCAAAGCTAAAGGAAGAAACCAAGAAATCAAAGAGCTAAACAGAAAATTTCAAAAGGCAGCTCGGGATGACAAAGAAAGATACTATAATGAAATATGCAGAGAGCTGGAGTCAGAAAATCAAAAGGGCCAAACGCGCTCGGCGTTTCTTAAGCTGAAGGAGCTGAAAAACAAATTCAAACCAC
>NW_006399856.1:7196833-7199764 GCF_000299155.1 Elephantulus edwardii
GGCACAGAATAGAACAGCGTTTAGAGCTCTTGTACATGGGGTCGCTATGAGTCACAAACAACTCAACGGCACATAACAACAATAAAAGTCATCATCTTTTAATTTCACCACACCCATAAGAGCAACCTCAAAATAGAGAGTGCATGAGTAACTATTAGGGATTGGTCAGTTTTTCCCATCCAACCAAGTTTAATGAGCAGATTTAGCAGTAAAGGTGTGAATGTCACCACCTGTAAGGAAAAGGAGGGGAAATCTGCTCTCAAGGACCTCTCCAAAGTTCTAAAGCGCAATGATATCAGGGTAAAGACTAAGGTGCACTTGATCTGAGCCTTT
Organism: Elephantulus edwardii; assembly: GCF_000299155.1. Lineage (NCBI taxonomy): Eukaryota > Metazoa > Chordata > Mammalia > Macroscelidea > Macroscelididae > Elephantulus > Elephantulus edwardii. Next base: position 7,197,167 of record NW_006399856.1, read on the forward strand.
GTATATTCAATTGCTTGCTATGTATCTGAAAGTTGGACAATGGACAAGGAAGACTGAAGAAGAATCAATGACCTTGAATCGTGTTGTTGGCCAAGAGCACTGAATGCTAAAAGAGCAAACAAATCTATCTTGAAAGAAATGTAATGAAAGTGCTCCTTAGAGACAAGATAGTGAAATGTTTACTTTCTTTGGGCGTGTTTTCAGAAGAACCACTCCTTAGACTTCATGTTGGGAAAGATAGAGGGTTGGTGAAAGAGGGGAAGGTCCTTAACAAAATGGGTTGATGTAATGACAATCACATTGGACTTCAGCATCGCATAGATCGGGAGGCTGTTGCAGGACATGGCAAGGTTCAAATCTGTTATTCATAGGGTTACTCTGAGTTCTAGTTGGCCTGATGTCACTTAACAACAACAACAACAATATAGAAATAGTTTTAAAACTGTACCTGACTCCAACAATTACCAATTGAGTCAGAATCAGCTCACAAGTGACCCTCCTACATATTTAGAGGAGGTTGTAAATTGCAAGGGAGATTGTCCATCTTTCTCACACTGAGTGGCTGGTGGATTCACACTGTCAGAGAAGTGCCACCGTTGAATGAGCTGCTCAGGTCTCTTCAGACCACACCACATACCCACAAATATCCAAATATACGTGTATCCACTGCCAAATGGGTAGACTTAGACTGATAGCAACAACCCTCCTTTAGGCTTCTGTGGCTGTAAACCTTCACAGGCTACCTGACTTTCTTCCACAGAATGCCTGTCGATATGATCTGCTAACCTTAGAGCTAGCAGGCTGACACATTACCCACTCTGCAGTCAGAATTCCTTTTTTAAGTATTGTTATCAGGCTGCGTGGAGTCCACTCTGAAATGTAGCGACCCTCTATCAAACAGACCTAAGTCACTCCTCATCCTGCCCCATCTTCAAAATGTCTGCTGTACTAAAGCCTGTTGTCGGAGTTGCTGTCCATCCATCTGTTGAGAATCTTCCTCTCCTTCTGACCCTCCGTCTTTATAAGGAGAGGCCAGTTACGTATAACTGAGACGTGTCTCATCATCCTTAGCTCTAAGGGACGCCTTGACTGCACTTCATTCAAGACTGATTTGTGATACAAACAAATGTGGACACACACACACACACACACACACACACACACAGAGAGAGAGAGAGAAAGAGAGAGAACGCTCAGATGGCCTAGTGCATTCTATGTGATGATGCTAAACAAAAAGTCAGTGGTTCAAATTTATCAGTTGCTCTGAGGTAGAAAGATACCTTTCTCCTACTGCAAATATTTACAGCTTACAACCTTGGAAATCCAATGAGAGGTGACTGAATAGATTGGACAACAGTGATCTAGTGTGGATGCGTGTGTGTGCGTGCAGTGTGTGTTTATATATGTATATAAATACACAGAGCGCATGTGTGTGGTTTTATAGATATAAGGCATACCTATGTAAGTATGATATAAATCATACTTTTTTCTGAAGAAAAGATTTTGCTCATAGGAAAAATTTCAATGCATCTGTAATTGACAAATTCTGAATTACACCCTTTACATTCACAGATTATTAGCACCCCCTTGTGGACATGTGTAAATATTTCTCATTCAAGGTATTTGCACACCTAAGAACGTTTGTCTGGGCTTGAACAGACCACCTAAAATAAAAAATCATTTTTTATGCAAACATGGAATATATCATATCTCTCTCTCTCTCTCTCTCTGTAAGGATATACATAATACAAAACATACATTTTGTAATCATATATATGCCAAAATCATAGAAAAATACAAGGTTCAAGTATGTATACCCATAAAATTTGTGGTAGCTTCAAGCACCTTCTCCAACGGATCTTTCTTGTGTCTTCTAGACTTTCAAAGTTATATAGAGGATTTAGCTCCCAATAGCCATGATCTAAGAATAATAATAATTCTCAGTCCTGACTACATATTTGTATTAACAAAATAATTAACAACGCAACTTCCAATAGACCACTGTCCAAAGCTCTCTAATACAGAGTCCTGAACCAGAACTTACCGTTCTAAAGTGATTCCAATACAGCCAGTGCTGCACACTTCTGGTGGAAAAGAAGTCGATAAGGACTCTTGGAGATGATATAAAATGAAGAGACAGAACAAGCTCACATTACCAGGAGGGGAAGAATGGTGAAAAGTTGAGGCTAATTATTCAATACATGTCTCTGGAAACCCTATAGACTTTGAGAAATGGCAATAGTTAAAGAAAGGCTTCAGGTTTTTTGTTCATAGCGTTGCTATGAGTCATGCTCTACTTGACAGCAATCAACAACAACAACAATTATTCAGTAGTCATTAGTCATTCTGCACAGGGACTGTGGAATTGAAAAAATGAAGACAGGTCTTTCTTCTCCTAGGACTTCAAAACTATTTTATAAATATATCATAAAAACTATTTTATAAATATATCAAGTTCTCTTACAAAAGCATGCTATTGTACAAATTAGACAGGAGCAAACAGAAATTATTGGAACAAGTATTGGAAGATGACATTTTCTTTAAGTGGGAACACCCCCACCTGGTTTACACAAGATCTGTCATCATGGTATAATCAGA
>NW_006399856.1:7200180-7205253 GCF_000299155.1 Elephantulus edwardii
TATATGTGCTGCCGAAGCGAGCATTATTTTTAAGATTCTTAAGTAATCAGCCAATAGTTCAAAATATTTTAAAATAATCAGCATTCATATCTTGATGTTTAAAGATATTATATGAACTTTGGGAGCATGTGTCTGACAAGCTTTTTAAATGAAAAGGTGTCTTTTACTGCCAGTAGCCACCCCACGACACTCTGCAGTTCATATTAATAAGACTTGATATAATTGAATGTCAGCAGATTTGGTAATTTATAAAGAACTGCTTACCCTGTGTAAAATGGAAACCCTTGGCAGTGAGTCCTAATATTTGATGAAACATGATAGTACCTTTATTTCCAACTTGGCCTAGAAACTTCTATCATCTTTACAGCGGTCCACTTTAGACTATTTCTACTTGTGTCTCAGGTTTTCATCTTAAATTAAAAAAAAAAAATTCAAAAAAAAAATATTCAAGTTTAATTACAGCATGTTTCCTTCCTCTTTGACAGACATTGCAAGGCAATAAAATTAGAATCTTAGCAAATATATTACCATTATATATGTATAAATGAGTGTAAGGGAGCTCTGGTGACGTTGTGGCAAGAAGCTGCACTGAAATCCCCAAGGCATGAAGTTCAAATCCACCAGCTGCCCTGCTGAGAGCAGGATGGGCAATTTCCTTCAGTGTGATTAACTGCCTCTGAAAACCCGCTGGAGGATCAGCTATGGGCAGGTTCCCACTCAAGTGGACACAACAACAAATGGGTGTAAACTTTTAGAAACCAGGGTCCCTGGAGAAACTGACATTCTGGCATTTACTGCCCCCCACAATGCACATATATATCATTCTTAATTATACTATTCTTTAAAAGTTATTTTTGGGAATTGCTTTCTATGCTAAGGGAGTTCTATGCTAGAGATAGAAATGAAATAGAGACATAGATAGAGATGATAGAGATAGATGATAGAGATAGAGAGGATAGATAGATAAAGAGAGATGATATAGATATAGAGGATATAGATATAGATTAGATAGATAGATGGTTACATAGAGAGAGGATAGAGGTATAGGCATGTTGTTGTTGTTGTTAAGTGCTGTAGAATTGTAGGCAACTCATATCGACCCTATGAACGAAAGTCCTCAGCACTTGTGTGACTTTCATCCTTTCTCCAGGTTCATAGGGTTAGGGTTTCTGGAGGCAAGCTATTACGGAAGTGGATGCTACTCCTGTATAGGTATAGATATTATATAAATATTTATGGAAGAATGTTGCTCATGGTGGTAGATTTGAAATTTTTTGAAGAGCATTGAGGAATATTTACAGCAAAATTAATGCATACTTGAGTTAAGCTAAGAAATGACTGAACTAAAAATAAAACAAGGCATTTGGAGCTATAATGTCCTAAGCATGGTGGAAGGGGTGTGGCATTTGTAAATTAATAATAAAGGTTGGTTTTAAATGATTCTTAAATTATTAAATAATTTGAGCATCATTGGACTGTATGCATAAAGTCCCATAGTGTGCCTGCTGTAGGAATAATGAACATACTGTTGGTTAGATTTCAAAAAAATTATAACAAACAGACACTGAGTTTTGTGTATATTTTACTATGATGAAGTTTAATTTTCACAAACTCAATAAAACCATATTAACTAGTACTTCTGTCAAGAAAGTAAATACACCCAAGTTGTTATATTTTTTTAAAAATAGCCTCAAAGCTTTATCTTCACACATTTATTGAAAATAGTAATATTTATAGAAAAGAGCAACAATATAAACTAGGAAGGAATGGGATTGGAATTTTAAAAGCCTACAGTCATTTCCATCCATTAAAAATGTAAATCTTGTGGCCTAGTGGCAGGAAGCTGCACTGCAATCCCAGAGGTGCATGGTTCAAATCCACTAGATGCTCTGCTAGAGAAGGAGGAACAATCTCCTTCTGTACCAGTCAGATCTGATTTGATGGTACATACACAAGAATAATAAACTAAATTTTAAAAAATGTAAATCTTTTAATAATATACTAGCATGTTTAAGGAGATATTTTTCTCCAAGTATATACTTCACAAAAATCTTGATTTTTTAAAAAATATTTGATAAATATGACATTGAAAAGAACAAAAAATTGTAAAAAATGCAAAAACATAAAATGAAAACATTATAATAAAAAAATACTAGGTAATTTTGATAATGTTTGAAGGTTTATTTTCATACAAATGACTGTGAAAAATCTTTAATGTTAAGTGTTAACGACATATCAATCACCTCAGACTATCATTAAAATACAGCTTCTGATCCAGTCTGTATTGTGACTCAGAGGTCTGAATTGTTGATGAGTTTGGTAGCCCATGGACTATGCTTTAAGTAGAAAGTTTGTAGAAATCTAGTCATAGATAACTAGGACTTAATATTTTATTTTTATCTTTTCAGCCTTTGTAAATATTTTCCTCAATTTCTAGCATTAATTTTTCTCCACTGGAGAAAACTTCTCCATCCAACATGGTGCTGCCAGTTGGCCCAGTGGTGAGAATCTTTGTCTTCTTGATGTAAGCTTCAACCCATGTTGGAGACTACAGTCCTTAACTTTCTGCAGCAAGCGCTTCAGGTCCTCCTCAGTTTCAGCAAGTAGGGTTGTGTCATCTGCATAATGCAGATTGTTGAATAGTCTTCCTCCAATCCTGATGCCACATTCCTCCTCAGAAAGCTGAGCTTTCGGAATCATTTGTTCTGCATGTAGATTAAAAGGTATGGAGACTGGACACATCCCTGATGTGCTTCGTTCCTGATTTTGAATCATACAATGTTTCCTTGCTCTGTTCTAAGAACTGCTTCTTCCTGGTCAAGTATAGATTTCGCACAAGCACAATCAAGTATTCTGGGATTCCCATCCTCCTCTCATGGTTAATCACAATTTATTGTGATTCACACAATCAAATGCCTTTGCATAATCAATGAAAAACAGATAGGCATTCCTCTGGTACTTTTTCTTTTTGCCAAAATAGTATATAACGATAACAACAGAACTGCATCGTATTTCCAAATACTATATTACAATAACAACAAAACTCTATCATATTTCCAAGGCTGAAATCTTTACAGAAGCTGAGAGCCACTGCCTTCTCCTTCTAGAGGGACTGGAAAGTTTGGCTAACCTTTTGATTATCAGCTAAGTACTTAAGTACCACCATGATTTGTATAAGTATTGATAATTCAATAAATGTAAAAATGTATGTAAAAAGAACCTGCATTTTGTCTCAACACACAATATTCTAGAGCAGTAATAATGTTTATTATCCTGGAAGTTATTTCTTTTTTCCTGTTTCAACAATTCATATGAACTGGACTTTCTAGTTTGACAAATGTTGAAAATCGAAGTATCTCGGGAGAAGGAATTATTTGTGTATTTTGCAGCTCATGGTCACTGAAAGCAAATGAATCTGATATTCAAATCCTCTTGAAACTGTGGCGCTTATTCTTAAACTCAACAGAGAAAGTCTTGGCAACAACTCAAGTCTCTCAGTGCAAAGGGTGTTACACATTTAGATGCTCACATCTGAGGTTGAGCAACAAACCTGCTTTTGTTCAAAGAATAGCTAACAGATGAGTCATTAAGTCACTTAACCCAAAACCCAGATTCCGTTGTCAATGAAAAGAGATTTGGATTCAATCCTTTCATCTAGGTTAGAATTTACATTTTCCTGGAGAAGGGAGAAACAACTGTTCTCTCAAAAAAGACTTTTCATTCTCAAACATATACCTTCAATCCATGGAAAATTTTCATTCCTTTGGTTTTGTAAGGAAGAGGTGTCATATATGACATAAGCTTAATCTTGGAAACAAATTAATATTGCCTTGCTTTTTTGCCAACACATGGTGTTTTGGTGTTTTGTTTATTTTCTTGTTTTTGGTTTTTCTGTTTGTTTTTCAGAACTTTTTGAAAGTTACATGGGTTTTTTTTAATTGTTTTTTTTTTTTACTGTGTTTTGCTTTGTTTTTGAGCAAAGCAACTAAAGTGGAACAGGATAGGCAACTTATAAATCACATTTTTGTCTAAATTTAAAATTCCTATAACCAACATATCATGATAGAGGAATAAAATATTGAAATTATCAATGATTTCATCTTGTTTGGGTCCAGAATCAATCTCTTTGGTACCAGTAGTCAAGAAATCAAAAGATTGGTTACACTGGGAGGATCTGCTGTCAAGGACCTCTCCAAAGTGCTCAAGAATAAGGGTGTCAGTTTCAAGACTAAGGTGCACCTGATCCAAACCATGGTCTTTTCAACTGTGCATCTGAAAGTTGGGCAGTTAATAAGGACGATAGGAGAATTGATGTTTCTGAGTTGCAGTGTTAGAGAAGCATACTGACTGTCCCATGGACTTCCAAAAGAACAAACAAGTCTTGGAAGACGTTAAAGCAGAGTTCACCTTAGAGACAAGGATAGTGCCACTTTGTCTCCCATTCTTTGCACATGTGTTAGAAGGAGTTCGTCCTGGGGATAAGAAGTCTTGTTTGTAAAGGTGGAGGATCAGAGAAGGATCCTCAACAAGACAAACTGGCACATTGACTATAACAATGAGTTCAAGAGTATCAGAGATGGTGAGGATGGCACAAGATGGGACTAGCTTCAGATCTGTCTTCACAGAGCTGCTATTGTAGTTAACTTGATGACACATAACAACAACACCATGACCATATATGAATAAGACTCTGTGTGTAAATAACATTGATCTTAAATAATGGTATATAAGGGCTTTGGATACATTCTCCGTTCAAGGATAGGAACTAAACTAGCTTCTTTAATGTTTGCTGCTAGAGTACAAAATAGCAGTGTACCTCATTTTACTGTCTTTTCAGGGTAGTTGTGGTTTTGTTTGAAAGCTGAAGCTGTGGCCACTTGGTATCCATCCACTGATGCCCTTTTCCCAACAATATCGTCTCAGCTTGTTTCTTTATGTCACATTTTGTTTAGTCTGACAACATTTCCATGTTTTTTTAAACAATGCTGTTTGCCCTTTAATGTTGTTGTCAGGTGCCATCAAGTTGACTACAACTCCTAGCAACTCTGTGAACAGCACATCTGAATCTTGTAT
>NW_006399856.1:7206673-7208347 GCF_000299155.1 Elephantulus edwardii
ACAACTTGGTGAGAACATCCAGGGCAGTGTATGTTAGTGCAGCTTTTATAAGCACTTGGAAATAAAAATAAAAAAATGTGTGGCATGCTTTATTGTGATACTGTCTTAATGTGCTCTCTGGAAACTTAATTTTTCAAGATCCTTCAGGTATGTCTGTATTTACCTTTAACGGACAGCATCCTTATTTATCACGAAAATTATTGCACTTTAGTGAAGGTTGAGATTCAGAGTCTGCTGGTCCTATGGGTTCCAGAACAGAATTGTGCTCCATAGCTATTTCAATGGCTGGTTATTTATATGCAGATAGTTGTTGTTGTTGTTATGTGTCATCAAGTCACCTATGACTCACAATGACCCTATGTACAACAGTTCTGAACCCTGCCCTGTACTGAGCCAGTCTCACTGACTCCAACACACCTACTGCTATAGCTCTAGTTAATGTATCAATACATCTCATCCTGGGTCTGCCTCTCCTGAGCTGTCCCTCTACCCCTCTGAGCATGATGTCCTTCTCCAAAGACCAGTCTCCCTTGGCAACATACCCAAAGTATGTGAGACGAAGTTTCAAAATCCTAATCTCCAAGGAGAAACTTTGTTTCACCCTAACCAAGACAGACCGATTTCTTCTCCTGGTGGTTACCAGGTCTCAATTCCAAGATACTGCTGAGTGGACTTGAACAACCAATCTTTCAATGAATAGCTGAGCATATTAATCATTTGTACTGACCTGAGACTTCCTAGTGAGATCCGGTAGGTAAATTGGTACTAACTCGTATATAGCATTATCACTGGGTTTCTCCACTTTTAGTAAATTTGATGAATCTTCCTCAAAGTATGGCTGTTGTTGTTTTTGTGGTTATGTGTCGTTGAGTCGCTTGCAACTCATAGTGATCCTATGTACAGCAGACCTAAACCCTGCTCTATCCTGTGCCAGTCTGTCTCCAACACACCTTCCCCCCATTACCCCAGTCATTTAATCAACCCACTTCATAGAGGGTCTTCCTCTCCCTCTCCTGCTCTGTCCCTCCACCCTCCCAAGCATGTTGTCCCGCTCCAAGGACTAGTCCCTCCTTATAAAATATCCCAAATATGTTAGACAAAGCTTCAGAATCCTTGCCTCCAAGGAGCAGCCTGTTTTAACCCTCTCTAGTATCAACCTGTTCATTTTCTTAGCAGTCCATGGTGTGTGTGTGTGTGTGTGTGTGTGTGTGTGTGTGTGTATTTTCAATACTTTTCTCCAACACCACAGCTCAAAGGAATTAATTTTACTTCTGTCATCCCTAGTCATTGTCTAGCTCTCTGATGCATAGTAAGTGATTGTAAAGATCATGGCCTGTATCAGGGGCACCTTAGTCTCCAAAGTGACATCATTGCTCTTCAGCACTTTGGTAAGGTCTCTGACAGCAGACTTTCCCATCACACTATTTTTTTTTTTCATTTCCTGGCTGCTGGTGCCAAGAGTGTTGATTGTGGAACCAAGCAAACAAAAGCTGTTAATAATCTCAATCTCTTCTCCATCAGTCATGATGCTGCCAATTGCCCCAGTGGTGAGAGTCTTTGTTTTCCTGATATTGAGTCTCAATCCGTATTGAAGGCTGCAGTTCCTGACCTTCTACAGAAAGCGCTTCAGGTCCTCCTCAGTTTCAGCAAACAAGGTTGTGTCATCTGCACAAT
>NW_006399856.1:7211702-7229452 GCF_000299155.1 Elephantulus edwardii
TGAAATATCTCAGTCACAAAAGGACAAATACTGCACAGTGCCGCTGTTGTAAAACAGGACTGACATCAGGGTTGAGGGAAGAAAGAAAACAGAGAGGAGAAATGCTGTATATTCCATTGAAACAGATGAGGGAGAGAACTGTTTAAAAGGGACATATGAATGGGTATTTTTGTCATTACAGAAGTCCAGAGGGAAGGCTTCATAGTGGAGTGAATTTAGGGGGGGAGGGATTGCATTACAATGAAAGAGTTTTTTTCTTACTTTTCAAGAAGAGTGAATTTGGGGGAGAGGAAGGATGGAGAAAAGTGCAACAATGAATGACTAGAAACCCTAAGTCTCTGTACATTTTCATTAAAATTAATTTAAAAAAAAAGAAAGAAAAGAAAAACAAGTTACACTGAAATCCCAAACGCATGTGGTTCAAACCCACCAGCAGCTCTGCAGAAAGATGGCCAATCAATCTACTCCTATACAACTTAGTGCACATGAAAACTCACTAGAGGGTCAACTAGGAGCTGGTTCCGACTCCACAGCACACAGCAACGTGTAATAATTATGGAGTTCTGGTGGCCTGGTCCTGATGGAGTTACACAGCTAACCAAAACCCCACACCTCTCTGGTGATCCAAATGCATCAGTGGCTCTGAGGAAGAAAGTTGGGAACCCTCGTCCCCTTCCACTTACACAAACCCAATGAGCTCTTCCTACTTGAAGACCATTAATTGAGCTGCAGTGATGTAATCATCACAAAAGCGTCTGTTGCACAGTGGTTAAGTGCTGTGCTACTACCTAGAAGGCTGGCAGTTTGAATTCATCAGTAGTTCCACAGCAGAAAGACATGACAACCTATTGTTCAGCTGGAGAAGAATGTGGCAGTCTACTTAGAATTATCTTACTTAACTCTTACTTTTTTTTTTTCTCCACTCAGTGATCCAGGGTTTTTTGTGTGTGTACACACACACACACACACACACACACACACACACACACACACAGAGGGAGCTCTGGTAGCCTCATGGAAAGAAGTTGAGCTGCAATCCCAAAGGCACACAGTTCAAATCCACCAGCTGCTCTGTGGGAGAAGGATGGGAAATCTCTTTCTATGTGATTAACTGCCTCTGAAAACCTTCCAGAGGCTCAGCTGTGGGGCGATTCCAGCTTGACAGTACACAACAACAACAACAGTTCTACAAGTAAGAATTCCAATGATTTCCATTGTTTAAATTTTGTTTTCAAATTTACCACCGAACATAAGATTTTTGTTTCTCAGGCGTCAGTAATCTGTACGCCCAGAGCAGCTCAATTGCAAATGCAAAGAGATGAAATATGAAATAGCTTGAAACTACACTGAAGCTGGACAAGCAAATATTTGTAGATTAAAGCAAAAAGAAAGAAACTGGGCAAATTACTGAGTAATGAAAACTGGTAAGTTGTCGTTATGTCCGTCGTCTTCATAGCTGAGCCTCCAGTGGGTTTTCAGAAGCAGTAAATCACAGAAAAGGAGAACGTGCTTCTTTCTCCAGCAGCTGATGAACGCAAACCACATGCTTTTGGGCTGGCAGCGCAGCGAGTTGCCACAGAGCCACCAGCACTCCCTAAATGTGAATTAGTGATACTGAAAAAGATATGTACTTACTGAACATAATTAGAATAATGAAAAGAACACTCCTCTGTTTAAAGACTAATTATAAATGGTTAATGTAAAATTAATTGAATGACAGAATCAGTGATAAAGAAACTGAAAAAATTTAATATATTACACACACTTATGTTGTTGTTGTTGTTGTTAGATGCTGTTGAATCATGTATGACTCATAACCACCCTGTGAACAAAAGATCTAAATCCTATTCTATCCTGCACCATCCTCACACTTCCTGACACACAAGAGCCCATTGCAGCAGTCACTGTGTCAGTCCACCTGGTTGAGGGTCTTCCTCTCCTTCTCCCTTCCCAGCATCATATGCTTCTCTAAGGAATAGCTTCTCCTAGCCACATGTCCAACGTATGTGAGGTGAATCCTCATTTTTCTTGCTTCCAAAAGAAGCTGCTCCCTCTCCAAGACACGTCTGTTTGTTCTTTTGGCTGTCCAGTGCTCTTCTCCAACACCACCGCTCAAAAGCATTGATTCTTTTCCCATCATCCTTACTCATTGTCCAACTCCCAGATGCGTACTAAGTGATCAGAAAGAAGATGGCCTGAATCAGACACACCTTAGTCCTCAAACTCACATCATTACTCTTCAATAATTTGGAGAGATCCTTACATGCAGATTTTCCCCAGTGTAATGTGTCTCCTTATTTCCTGGCTGCTAGTAACAAGGGTGTTGATTGTGGATCCAAGAAAGATAAAGCTGTTGACAGTTTTAATCTCCTCTTCATCCACGATGATGTTGTCTATTGGTTCAGTGGTAAGAATCATTGTTTTCTTGACATTGAGATGCAATCCACACAAAATGATGCATTCCTTGATCTTCTGCAACAAGTGCTTCAAGTCCTCTCACTTTTAGCAACAAAGGTTGTGTCATCTATAGATATTTACACACACACACACACACACACACACACAAACACTCTTACACTTTGGCAACTTAGTACCTATTATTTTGAGTTGATAACCAATAGGTCAACAGTTCTGGATTACTATTCTCTCTCTCTCTCTCTCTCTCTCTCTCTCTCTCTCTCTCTCTCTCTCCTCTCTCACCTTAGTACATAATCTTTTAGGTTGATAACCCAATAATTCTGTCAACAGTCCTAGATCACCAGCTGCCCCTCACAAGAGAGAAGCTCAGTCTCTTCCTGTAAACACTTAGAGACTCAAATACCCACTGGGAGGTCTCCGGAGTCAGAACTGACTCAGCTGCACTGGGGTTGGGGAGGAGGAAGTCTCTGTGTGCATATGTATGTGTCTGTGTGTATATTTAAAGCAGATAAAAAGAAAACAACAAGAAAAGGAATATCTTGTAAGAACTGCAAAAGTTACATCCACAATTCACTTACTAAACTGGTTAGGTTCCAAAGACAAGTCATTATCTTCATGTGAAAATGGAGAGTGACCACATCAAATTACAAAATGGAGGCTAACCATATAATTACATAGTTGCCAAATTATATTATTATATAGTCACCAAACCAGTGAGAGTCATGGCCAAACCAAGTTGACACATACCCTTAACCATAACAGCCAGTGTTATTTTTTTCATATCATATGTCTGTGTTTTTAACGCAAGATACATTATTAATGTGCAAAATAGTTGGATAGTAGATTATCTTACTATTGTTGCAAATTCAAAATGTCAAATAATTTATAGTTAATAAATAAGTAATAGAAGCATTATAGAAATGTATTGCTTGACATAGAAAAATGTTTATAATACACACTAAGTTTTAAAAGTATAAAATAATTTCTAATCATTGGGTTATAATCATAATCCAATCCTAGCAGATAAAATAATTCAAATGCAATCACATATTCCAGAAGAAAAGATTTAAAAAAGTTAAAAATAGCCACTTAAATTGATGGAAATGAATTTATTATTTTATTTATCTTTGTGTCTTCTAATTTTTCTACATTAAACACGTATTACTTAATCAGGATTGGAAGAAGAGTCATCAACAACGTCCATTATGCAGATGACACAAGTTTGCTTGTTGAAAGAGAGGAAGATGTAAAGTGTTTGCTGTAGAGGATCAAGGATGCAGCTTTCAATAAAAGTTACATCTCAACATCAAGGAAACAAAAATCCTAACCACTGGGCCAATAGACAATATTAGGCAGAGTAAAGACTGAAATTCTCGACGCTTTCATTTAGCTTGGACCCACAATCTTTACCCTGGGAACTAGCACTCAGGAAATCAGGAGTCATTGTGAAAGTCTGGGGGTTTCAGGGATCTTTCCAAGTTCTGAAAAACAATGATGACAATTTAAAGACTAAAGGTATCTGATTTAAACCACAGTCTATACAGTTGTCTCAGAGCTGAACAATGAATGTGGATGACAGGATAATTGAGGCATGTGAGTTGTAGTGTTGGAGAAGAGCACTGGATATCCCACACATTGCCAAAAGAACACATTGCTATGTCTTGGATAATGTGCAACCATAGTGCTCATTGGAAGCAAGGATGGTGAAGCTTAGTCTCAGACACTTTGCACATGTTGCTAGAAGCAGCTATTCTTAGAGAAGGGCATCATGCTTGGAAAGGTGGAAGGTCAAAGAAGAGGAAGACTTTCAATGAGATTGACGCTCTGTCTGTGGCACTGGCTCAAATGTGTCGGGGATGATAAGGAGGGCACAGAATCCCACAGGACAGCGTTTGGATCTGTTGTATATAGGGTGGCTATGAGTTGTACTCAACAACACTTAACGACAATAACACTTAAATTTAAAAAAATGCTTTTTAATTTAATGCAAGCGTTAGTTAACTATACATGCTCTTTCCCCCTCCTCCTTTTCTGATGAAATATCTATGGAAATACAGAAAATAACCTAAGTTCTCAACACACACAAAATTAAGAAACTCCATCAGCTAACTGAACAGCTTTTGGAGGAATTACCTCTAACTACAAAATGAGGGGAATAAATTTGGAATTAATGGCGCGCAGCCAGCTCCCATCAAATCCCCTCTCTTCCCATCAAATCCCCTCTCTTCCCACTCACTGCTCTCTGAGAGCTCCTGCAACAGGGACATGGGGCTTGGACCTCAGACAAGAGAAAGCTTAAAAAATGATTATTTCTACAACAGTGACACCATATGTTTATGGCATTGAAATCTATGGGGGAGAGAATAGTCTAAAAGTATTATATTTTAGGGTATTATTTTTAACGTAGGAGTATGCAAGGAGGGTTGCAGAGTGGATTATATTTGGGGGTAGCGGGTGGGGTTTGGGGAGGTGCGGGGGGATTGTGTACCAATGAGGGAGTTTTTCTTTTGCTTTTCAAGGAGAGGAGCAAAGGGGGGAAGGGGGGAGGGTTTGTGGGGGGAGAAGGGTGCAACAATGAATGAATGGAATTCCAAAATCTCTGTAGGTGTTCATTGAAATGAAAAATAAACAACCTAAATTAAAAAAAATCATTATTTATACATTTTCCTCTGCTAATCATACTATTGAGCTCTGGTGGCCGAGAGGCAAGAAGATGTGCTTGAAATCCCAAATGCAGGTGGTTCGAGGCCACTAGCTGCTCCACGGGAGAAGGAAGAGCAATCTCCTCTCACGCGATTAACTGCCTCTGAAAACCCACCAGAGGGTCAGAAATGGTTTGATTCCAATCCGACAGTAAACAACAACAACAATCATGCTATTATTTTGACATTTTCCTCTACTAATCATAATCTACAGTTGCTTGCTGAGGTTATAAAAATTGTCTGCTAGTCTTCCTTTTTTACAATTGTTTGGAAGACAAGATTCACAGTCGTCTAACATAGTCAGAGGCACAAAGCAGAAGCAGAAGTAAGTATGCAAGAAAGAATGCTTGGAGCATGTGGACTGGTAATAGCGAAAATGCATATTTTTTTTAATAAAGCTGTTTGGACCAATTAGAACACTGTCCATCTTCTTAAAGCGTCACAAGCACAAGCAGAGGCTTCCTTCCCTGAAGAATAAAAAGGAGAATAGAGCCCTCTCCTTCAGACCAGAAGCCTTCATTTTTCTCTTAAGACGTTGCAAGAGATTTCTCTCTTTTAGTGTGAGACCACAAAGATTGGAAAGATCCATCAAACCTCAGAACTAAACCTGTCTCCATCAATTGATTCTAACTCACAAAAAAAGTGATAATGAAAATTCTGAGTCCATATAACCAGTATTGTTGTTGTGTTGTTGTTTACCGTCAAGTTGCAACAGGCCCATAGCTGATCCTTCTGTGGGTTTTCAGAGGCAGTTAGTCGCACAGAAGGAGATTGCCCATCCTTCTCCTGCAGAGCATCTGGGGGCCTTGAACTGCGTGCCTTTGGGATTGCAGTGCAGCTTCGTGCCCCAAGGCCACCAGAGCGCCCCTGTAACCAGCATCAGCATTCCAAATAATAAAGTACATATTTCAAAT
This sequence comes from Elephantulus edwardii, assembly GCF_000299155.1. NCBI lineage: Eukaryota > Metazoa > Chordata > Mammalia > Macroscelidea > Macroscelididae > Elephantulus > Elephantulus edwardii. Next base: position 7,217,737 of record NW_006399856.1, read on the forward strand.
TACAAATGGCAAAGATAAATGTTAGTAAGTGGCAAAACCAGTGATAGAAAAATTGATAATATATGTGTCTATTCTGTCCTGTCTTCTAACTAATGGCTTCTTTGTTTCGCAAGCAGTTTCTGTATCTCTCGAGCCAAAGTGGTTGAATTAGGACTATCATTACTTTTTAAGTTTCCATCTCAGTCGTTGTTTAAGGTTTATGCTTTATTAGAAACAATAACTATAAAAATAGAGCCAGTAGTGTGCTGGAAGTGTACTCTACCAGGTTTTTGTCAGTTATTTGAGGATGGCATTTTAGTGGTCTCTACCATTGCTTTTCTGCGTGTTAACACAAAAAATACCTACAAACACACACATTTCTTGGTATCATATATTCCTTCAATGTGCACTGTAAAATTTTGTTTTGTTTTCCTTTCTGAAAAAGAAAACTACTTAGTCCTAGGTTGGTGAAAATGGTTAAGTCCTAGACTATTCAATGAAAGACCAATGGTTCAAACACACTCACCCAAGAACACTTTGTCTTCCAAAAGTTCAGAGCCTTGAACACCTTATGGAGTAGTCTTATTTACAAACCTCAGGTCACTCTGAGTTGGAATGAACTCCATAACACTTTATAGAGAGGGGTTGTAGGGGTAAGGTTTATAGAAACCCTTCTCTTTACACAAAGTTTTAATTTCCCCTTAAAATCCTATGATATATGGTAATTCTAATGGAATCGTACTTGGTTTAAAAAAAGAAAATCAATGCTTTCACCCAAGGACAGCAGACTTTTAATTTGTACCAAATAGGATTTTAAGTGCTACTAACTGCTAACTTCATTTCCAGTTAAGAACAGACACAGATAAGGGGATATTGATTGGTATCACTTTCCACCAACTTCTGGGGAGCATTTTTTGTTTGCTTTAAACAGTATAATCTTTTGCTGATAATCTAATATGCATACTTCACAGTGTGCAATTATGCCATTAACCATGGCCTCCTCTGTCTCTTCAGCTTACTAAACATGCCCCCGTTTAGAACAATTGTTGACCTGTAATGATGAAATGCTTTTTTTCCATAGACAGTTAGAAAAGTCAATTAGTCTAAGTTTTGCATCAAATAGCTTTTGATTTAATGCTTGATATTAATTGTTTTACATGTGCGAATGCTATGTTATTTAGTGTGTTTAAACCACAAGACACTTGGCAAGATCTCACACCATTAAAGAGATTAGTAGAGGAAAATTAAAAACAAAACCGAACAAAACCCACTCATGGGGATTGCATGTGCAGCTTTGTTGGGGTTATGTGTTTGTTTTTTTTGTAATTGTTCTTAAGTATATATATACTTTTTTTTTCTCTGTGGGATAGAAGACAGTTTAAAACAGCACTGCGTGAAAAAAGGAGCGACTGACCGCAGGTTGTGACTCTGTTTCAGTGAATCAGAGGTTTCTAAGGCTCCCTTTCAGCAAAGGGGAGGTTTCCAACCGTCCCCTGCTGACTTCAAATGTGTTCACAGCCTGCACACAGCAGCCACAGTGGAAACTTAGCAGTGTGATAACCATCACTTAGTGAGAGACTTGTGTAGACCCTCTCCACCTAACCAGAAATCCCCTGAGTGAAGGCTTAGTCCCCTGGGGAGACACAGAGAGGCCAAGAAATGAAAACAGGTGTATCTCTCTGACATTTAGAAATAATGGGTACAAACAGCACTTCATTCCTGATAGCCTCAGAGCCAAAAATTAACACAAGCGCAGAAGATCCTAAGCATTTCAGCTTATAACTTAGAACTGTCTAAAATATTCATTGAGAATTTTTTTAATATGTAAAAAGCCATTATTTTTGTTAGAAATGAAAGTTCTCAAATACTTGCTCTCTCTCTCTCTCTTACTCTCTCTCTGAGTAGAGGGGGAGGTGGATAATTAATGTATGTATAAATAAAAAATAAGCCTGAAATAAAACACACCAATATATTAATAGTTCCTGTAGTTGGAATGCACGGTGGAGGATAGCACAAAGACTCTTCTCTTTTTCACTTTTGACTTTCCTGTGTTGCTTGCAATTGTTACAATCACATTTTATTTTGGTAATTATTTTTAAAATCTTCCCCTAAAAAGACTGCCTGGAACATTCTCCTCCCATGAAGGTGAATCATATTCTCCGACGAAGCAGCCTTAACTTTCTGCAGGGATGTGAGGTGCACATAACCGCGCCCAATAAAATAGTCTCGAGAATCAGCATCTATGGACCATTAAGTTAATGAAGGTAATTTTTAATTAAATTCTACATTTTGTGCCACTTCCCAGATTACCAAGTGCTTTTCCCATTCTTGCTCACATTTTATGCAACAGCCCTCTGTGGTGGGTGGTATCCTAATTTTATGGAGTAGTAAATTGGGATAAGCAAGGTCTTATTCTAAACTATTTCCATAGAAAGCAAGAAAGCAAGAAAGCAAGAAAGCCGGGGCTAGGGGTCAGGTTTACCAGCCCCCAGGCCAGGCTCTTCTCTCCTTACAATGCAAATCAGTGATGATTTTGAGCAATCCAGGGAAGCTTCCCCAAATCTCATGCTTCTTTGTAAGCTTGTGTAACAACAACAGCAACAACAAAACCCTTAACAAGTAAATGATACAAAAAAAGATCAAGAAAACACTGTATAAACATGGCTACTTTATTGAGCTGAGGTGGCATGGACTACCAGGGGACCATTCTCTCACAGAGCCTCCAAAATGCTGGTACTTACTTGGCTGGTATCAAAGATTCATTCAGCATCTGGGACAAATTTGTGAAGGTCAGAAATAAGACAAGAGGAAGCAAAAGCAGTTCTGGTTTGCACGCAAATGAACTTGGTGAACGTGTTCTTGTTCTATTCATTCTCTGACACATCCTTACAAATATCAATATGTCTGGAACATAAAATACCGGAGAGACCCTTAGAATTTTGTATCTATAAATGTGACTTCTAACGCTGGAGAAAAACTAACCTCATTGCTGGTCAGGGTCCTCGTCTGACTCATGGCACAACAGAATGGGAGCTGCTCAGCCCTGCACCACCCCCATGTTCACTGGTGAATAAGATTGTTATTGGCTTGAGGAAGGAGACATCAAGGTTTTTCTTCTTGGTCTCTTAGGCTGGATGACCTGTTTCAACTAGTTCCTCATCACGGTTGGATTAAGCAGTAAGCAAGGTGTTTTTTTATCAACTTAATGTAAGTAAGGTATATTTGGGCTTACTTACTAATCTATAGTACATAATTTCACCTGTTTTTCCACCACAAATGTGCAAATTCTATCACAGAACAACTACTGCCTTCAAACTCCCTGCTATTCCATTTTGAATTTGTGGAAGTCACAGGGCATCTGAATTAGGCATTTCCTTTAGAATCTCTTTCTCCTCTTTATTGTGTTAGTTCAAATATTCTATGGCCGAACAAATGGAATCCGAATTTGTTAGACTTAAAGCTTGGTGTGTGTGTGTGTGTGTGTGTGTGTGTGTGTGTAAAGACAGCTATATGTTTTATGTATTTATGGGAGAAATAATTTCATGTTCTACATTCCACTTAGGGAGCTCTGGCAACCTAGTGGGTAAGGAGTTTCACTGCCAAGTCCAAAGACAGGCAGCTCGAATCTCCCAGCTGCTCTGCAGGAGAAAGATGGGCAATCTCCTCCCATGCAATTTACAGCCTCTGAAATCACACTGGAGGGTCAGCTATGAGTCATTTCCTACTCAATGTACATAAGAACAACATATTCCACTCATCAAATTCCAAAATTGAGAATTGAGGTTAATCGCCTGCAGTTAATGGGCTGAAGCTTGCGGGAGATCGTGAGAATGGTAAGGCTCAGATGTGTTGTTCCTAGGGTCATAGGGCACAAATGACAGCCGTCAATCAATTGACAGGAAGCTCAGGTGGCATAGTTAACAGAGTTACACTGCAAACCTAAAGGTGGTTCGTTTCTGTCAGTTTGAAAGATGGACAATCTCCACAACACGAATGTGCTGAAGGGTCAGCTATGAGTCGGTTCAAATGGCAGTAAGTCTGAGTGAGTTTTTAATCAACTGACTGTAACAAACTGAATTTCTACCTTTCCGTGATGTTAACGCTTGTCTGCATTAGGTCGCTGTGTTGGCATGAATTTGCTATCTTCCTTTGGCAAGCGTGCAGGTTTAAATGTCATATTTAAAAAGGAAAAAAAGTCACATCCACAGTTTTTGTAAGAAGACACGAAGATTTGTCAAATAGAAAATTCCAATTGAAAGAACACTATTTCCTGTTTATAAGCACTCCTTCTCTGTCACCAGAGTGCCTTGTTAACTGAAGCCACTGTGATAGTGTACACGGGAATAGTGTAAGCCATATATATATACTTTTTCTTCAAAGGACCCAAAAGTGTTCTTTTAATGACTGATGCTCCGTCATTATGTTAAAAGTCTTGTAAAGGAGGAAAAAACCCTCATTGCTGTTGAGTCAGAGTCATCTCGTAGCTGACCCTCAAGCAGCTTTCTGAGGTGGCAAATTGCATGAGAGGAGATTGCCCACCTCTCTCGTGAGAAGCCTTTAGTTGATTGGAATTACAGAGAACCTGGTCATGAGCATCTCAGCTCTCCACAGATAACACTAACAGAGCTCCCAAAAAGGAAGGGAAGAGAAGGAGTTAATTTTATATAAGGAATTGAAGCTTCCACATATTAATAAGTTGACAGGAGTCTGTAGCGGGGCCAGGAATAGAATCCAGGTTACGTATTTTTAGACTAGTGCCTCTTTGATTTTCACACACAATATAATACTTACCCATATGCTTTAGAAGGGCACAGCTTTCAGCAAGAAAGGTAACAGGAAAGGGAATTTGTAGAACCCTAGAATAGATTAAAAACTTGACGTGACACGGGCATGAGTGGATGAGAAGTCATAGCTTTAAACCACCCGGGAATCCACGTTCCCTTCAGCTCAGCTTCCTTCTCTCTGAGGAAACACCTACCTCTCAAGGACATAATACATTAGCAAAATCAGGAATAAAGAACATTAATCAACAGGTGATTTCATAGACAACAGGAAGAGGGAAATACTCAAAATCATTCTTTGGGCATCTTATCAGAAGATGCCAAGTCCTCAGAGAGGGATATTATTCTTGATAAAGTAGAGGGTCACAGAAGAAGAGGACTGTCCTCAACAGGACAGATTGACACAGTAGATACAGCAAAAGTCTCAAGCACCGCAGTATGTGAGTGGCTATGAGTCGGGACAACTCAACAACCCCCTCTTACATTCCAGGAACCACATTAGGCCCTTGATGCATGTGATTTTCCTTAAGGATTAAAATAATATGTCATGAAAATATTCTTTTCTTTTCAATTTTAGAGAAATTGAGTCTCCTAAGACTGCCAAAGGGAAAACTTGAATGATTTTAAGACATTGCTTGAAAGGGAGAGGTAAAAAGCTAACAGTTCAGCTGTTTCTGTTTAAATTTGAGTTTACTTCTAGTTCCTTCAGATGATCAACAAATAAAGAAGGCTACTCAGAAATGACTGATGGTGACTCATGTTTAACCCCTAATCCACAGGTTAGAGATGAAAATGTGGAGGGATTAATCAACAGGTGCAGTCCTAATAGTAGGGTTAGACTTGTAAGAGAAACTCTTTGATTCATAGTGAGTATATGTGGCACAGTAGAACTGTCTAATTAATTGTTATTGTTGTTGTTGTTATGTGCTGTCTAGTCGCGTGTGACTCATAGTGACCCTATGTACAACAGCCTTAAACCCTGATCCATCCTGTACCAACCTACCTGTCTCTGACACTCCTACCCCCATTACCTCAGTCACTGAATCAATCCATCTCATCGAGGGTCTTCCTCTCCTGTGCTGTCCCTCCACCCTCCTAAGCATGATGTCCCTCTCCAAGGACTGGTCCTTCCTTGCAACATGTCCAAAGTATGTCAGATGAAGTTTCAGAATCCTTGCCTCCAAGAAGCAGCCTAGTTTAACCCTCTCCAGGACATACCTGTTCTTTCTCTTAGCAGTCCATGGTATATTGAATACTTTTCTCCAACACTACAGATCAAAGGCATCAATTCTTCTATGCCCCCTTAGTCATTTTCTAGCTCTATGATACATAGCAAGTGATTGCAAAGACCATGGCCTGTATCAGGTACACCTTAGTCTCCAGACTAACACTGTTGCTCTTCAGTACTTTAGAAAGGTCCCTAACAGCAGACTTTCCCATCACAACACATCTTTTAATTTCCTGTCTTCTGGTGCCAAGAGTGTAGATTGTGGAGCCAGACAAATTTAAGCTATGAACAATCTCAATCTTCACCATCTATAGGTTTTCTAAATTGTAATCTTAATGAGAGCAGATCTCCAGCCTCCAGGAGGTCCTGGGTTAAAGTGAAGTACCTGTCTTTGAGTTGGTGTTTCAACCCCCTGACAACTAGCCCACCAGAGCTCCCCTTTCGTGTCACCATTGCTGCAGTCACTGTGGCAATCCATCCCCTTGTGTGCCTTTTTTTTACTTCAGACAAATAATGTAACTTTCTGTTGTCATTTCCTCTTCTTTTAAAATAGATTTTAATTGTTTCCCCCTCTCATAGGGTTTTGTGAGAATTAAAGATAGTGCATGGAATTCTTTAGAATTCATAGGAGGAAAAAGATCAAACCTGTGACTTTTGAGCCAATTCCTACTCTTACAACTTCAAAAGACAGAGAACTACTCTGATAGGGTTTCTAGGCCTGTGATCTTTAACTGATTGCCACATCTTTCTTCTATAAAGCAACCGGTGGATTTGAATCATTCACTTTTCAGTTAGTCCTTTAACCACCGTGCCATCAGGACTTAACCACTGCTATTTCAGAAAGGTTAACACTGAGACCTTGCTAGGGGACACTGAAACTGCAAACAGCAAACCACATACAGGCTTTATTCTGGGGTAGCACCACAAACACTTCATTGCAAATATACTCTGGCACTCAACTTGATATCACAAAGACTTTGTGAACATTTTCTTTATCCCTAGATGAGTTTGCTGATTGCTACAGACTGACTGGCATAGTCTTGTCCTGCAGAACAAGGTCGTTGGGTTTGAACTGCCAATCTTTCAGTTCTAAGCCAAGCGCATTAACCTCTGTTCCACTTTTTACTGCCATGTTGAGTACAGAGGCACAATGAGGTTAAATAATGTCTCATTTCATAAAGAACAGATGAATGGTGAAGCTAAATCTCTGACCCACCTATGCTTGCTACAAAGAGCATATTCTAATCTATATTACTTCTCATGCTTCTACGTATTTGATGATTCTCATCACTCTGCTTCACTCAAGACATCTATAATAAACTTGCTTTATTATCTCAGTCCCAGCATCAAGCCTTGAGTTCTGTTGTCATGTGGATAGGCATCATCTAGGTTGAATCATGGAAGAGTATAAAGGAACATCTTGATTTCTTATTACCTGACAAGACCTCTGCTTTGGGATTACAGCACAGTTGAGTTTTACACCTGATCACACCATTTGCTGCTGTGCACTTCTCATGTCAAGTCAGCACATTACCGATATTCTTTGATATTAAAAATTGAAAAACAGTGACCATAAAATTTGATACTGCTCATTAAATTATATGTAAGATAAAAATCTTGCATAAATTAAATTTAGTGTTAACTCTTTTTCACATAAAGAGCAATATATTAAGAATAATGTACTAAGCTAATGAATGAATTTCAACATTATAAGCCAGGCTCTCACAGAGCTATACACAAGCACCCGTGCTCATATAGGTCCTTTGCGGAAGTCTTCATATCTATAAGTTTTTCTGATTTTCTACCCACTAATGTTAAGTAAAATAAGACTCATTTCAAGATTTCTAATGCCACCTGCAGTTAACTGATCAAGAAGAGTGAGTCTTTGTTACAGGGATTTCAACTAAGAACTCTCTTCGTTCTTTATCATACTTATTTACAAAATTCAAATACATTGTTTTTCACACTAGTTTCTTCCCATTCACACACACATAAAGAAAGCACGTGAGATTTGCTTTCAATATGTTCTTTTTGAGACTATAAGGAGAAGGAGTTGGCAGAAGGAGTTTAAAGTAACCTAAGTATGTCTCTCTACTTACTTTGTAGAGATAATTTTATATAGGATATTCATGTTATCTGGTGCCAGCAAGTCAGCAAGTCACCTCGGGCTGATGGCAACCTCACGGACAACAAATCCAAACCCCGTCTGCTCCTTCCCCACCCTCACACCCTCCAGTGTGTTTAAGGCCAGTGGTGCAGCTGCTGTGTCAATCCACGCACCACAGTGAGACTCCTCCTCCCCTTCACTGACCCACTGCCTTTCCAAGCATTATTGTATTCTAAGCATTGGCTTCTCCTGAAAGCACACCCAATGTACATAAGGAAAAGTTTCACCATTCTTGTGTACTAGGTTGGAATATACTGCTGTAAGATATTGTAAGATAGCATACTGCACTCGGAACGATGCTGTTGTTGATAAGTGTCATCAAGTCATAGGAGACTCATAATGACCCTATGAATGAAAGTCCTCAACACTTGCGTGACTTTCATCCTTTCTCCAGGTTCATGGGATTTCTGAGGTAAGCTGTTACGGAAGTGCATGCCACTCCTGCTTCCAAATATATCATTATGCGTATTTAAAATATCTAAAAACAGGGTGGAAGGTGTCTGGCCTCCACTAACTCCACAAGGAGAAAGAATTTCCATCAACAACATCAACAGCACAAAGTCAATTCCAGTGAAGTCAAGCATGCTACCACAGTGGTACACCTTTTTCCTCTCAGTTCTAACTCCAGTCATGTTTCTCGTGGCTGGCTCCTTACTAGGTTTGCCAATTCACTGCAATGACTACACAGAGCTCACAAGCAATATTCATAATTATGGGATTTATTATAGAATTATAGGGTCTGAAACAGTATATAATGTCAGTCAGGACCCCTTCTTCCCAGGCCTGGATTCACAGGAAGATCTCTCTCTGACATTTATCCTGAAGGCCCTAGGCCCTGCCTTGAGGCCCCTGTCCAGGTTAACAAAACTCTTTGAGTTCTCCTGGTAATGTGACCTTATCTTCTCTGGTAATAAGCCCAAGTCAGAGCTCTCAATTCTTGCTCAATGGAGTGGTGGTTCTCGTTCAACTCTGTCTCACACTGGCTGCTGGTATTTCTGCTGTGTCTTGCTCCAGTTAGACCAGGAATCTCTGGCCCAAAAAACACCTTTCACTCTCTGCTTCTTATTTCTTGAAGGTAGAGAGATTTATGTTCTTGCCTCTGAACCTTCTCAATTTAAGCTTGGCAAAATGGCAAAAGCAGCTCTGGGTGGCAAGTAGCTATGCTGCAATCATGAAGGCATGCAGTTCGAATCCACCAGCTTCTCTGTGAAAGAAGGAACCCACTGGAAGGTCAACTGTGGGTCAGTTCCTACTCTAGGGTACTGAACAATTCCTTTCTTAATAGTCTACACATCTTATTTGAATGATCCTACCTCAAAGAGGATATTTCATTACTAGCAAGCTACCTCTCCCACCATTGTTGTTGTTATTATGTGCTGTTGAGTCACTTGCAACTCATAGTGACCCTATGTACAACAGCTCTGAACTCTGCTCTGTCTTGAACCAATTTACTCGCTATGCATCTGTGAGCTGGACAATGAATAAGGATGATAGAAAAAAAATCAATTCCTTTGAGCTGTGTAGTTGGAGAAGAACACTGAATATCCCATAAATGATCAAGAGAACAAACAGATATGTCTTGGAGAGGGTGCAGCAAGAGTGCTCTTTGGAGGCAAGAATGATGAGACTTCTCACATATTTTGGACATGATACTAGAAGGTGCTATTCCTTGGAGAAGAACATGAGTTGGGGAGGGTGGAGGTTTGGCGAAGGAGAGGAAGACACTCAACCAGGTGGAATGACATAATGACGGCTGCAATGGGCTCTTGTGTGTCAGGAAGTGTGAGGATGGCTCAGGATAGAACAGAGTTCAGATCTTTTTTTGTTCCTAGGGTTGTTATGAGTTGTGCTTAATTTGATGGCACCTAAAAACATTGCCATGGGAAAGTCTGCTGTTAGGGACCTCTCTAAAGTACTCAAGAGCAACAGTGTGTATCTGGAGACAAAGGTGCGTCTGGTAGAGGCCATGGTCTTTGCAATCACTTGTTATGCATCAGAGAGCTGGACAATGACCAAGGAGGATAGAAGGAGAATTGACGCTTTTGAGCTTTGGTGTTGGAGAATAGTGCTGAATGTGCCATGGACTGCTAACAGAACAAACAGATTCATCCTGGAGAGGGTTAAACTGGGCTGCTCCTTGGAGGCAAGGATTCTGAGGCTTCATCTGACATACTTTGGTCATGTTGTAAGGAGAGACCGGTCCTTGGAGAGAGACATCATGCTTAGTAGGGTGGAGGGAAGACGTAGGAGGGGAAGGCCCTATGGGAGATGGATTGATTCAGTGACTGGGATAATAGGGATGAGTGTCTCAGAGACAATGAGATTGGCACAGTACAGAGCAGGGTTTAGGGCTGTTGTACATAGGGTCACTATGAGTCGCAAGTGACTCGATGGCACATAACAACAGCAACAACAATAGACTATTCCACCAGAGCCCTCCAGCATTCAACCTAAAAGAAATTGTCAACTATTTCATCTTACTTGCAGCTACACTCAAGTCCCTTCATACCAGCAGTCAAGCTGTCAGTAGACTTTCACATTGGGCAAGTCCATAGTCAAAAGACTTCTCCAAATTACTGAGAACAATCACGTCCTTTTAAAGACTAAGGTGCACCTGATTCAGGCTATGGTTTTCAACCTTTTGCCATGCATTTGAAAACTGAACAATGAACAAGAATGACAGAAGGATCAATGCCTTTGAGCTGTGGTGTTGGAAGAGAGTACTGAATATCCCACGATATTTATTCTTGCCAAAAGAACAGATATGTCTTGGAGACAGTGCAGCCAGAATGCTCATTGGAGGAAAGGCTGACAAAATTTCATCTCACACGCTTTGGGCATGTTGCTAGACCATGGAGTGGGACATCATGCTTGGAAAAGCAGTGGGTCAGTAAAAGAGAAAAAGATCCTCTAACAAGATGGATTGATACAGTTACTGCAATAAAGGGCTCATGTTTCTCAGTGAAGATGAGAATGGCACAAGATTGGGTTCAGAAATGTTGGATGTAGAGTCACTGTGAGCCCTACTCCACTAGAACTCAGGCATCTAACATCAACAACATCCTGATTTAATCTTGTTGTTGTTAAATGTTGTAAAGTTGTAGGCAACTCATAGTGAACCTATCAATGAAAGACCTGAACACTGTATAACTTTCTTCATTTCTCCAAGTTCATAAGGTTTCCACAGGCAAGCTATTTTGGAAGTGGATACTACTCCTGCTCCCAAGCTTGTTTTAATCTAGGAGCTCCACCAAACACTGTCTGCCATGTGTGACCAATATCGCATTTGGTACACCAGGGTCACAGTGTTTAGCATAACAGCAACCACGAGTTACCTCTGTACAGCACATTGACAGACCAGTGCTATACCACCTAGAAGAATGTTTGACCAAAAAATAATTAAAAGCAGGCCCAAGGGTCCTCCAGCATTTAAAAATTTTGGTGTGCTCTCATGCTGGTGGACTTCTATCCAGAGACACCCCTCTGCTGACACCCACTTAGGATGAAAAGAAAGGCATGAGAACACTGAGTGTTCCATATCTGTCCCTCTTCAAGACGCAA
>NW_006399856.1:7229724-7273946 GCF_000299155.1 Elephantulus edwardii
TAATAAAACAAAATTTAAAAAAATTTCCAGCATGCCCACATGCTGGTGACTGTTAGCCAGAGACCCCCAGCTCATCTGGCAAGTCCCATCTGCTGACACCCACTTGGAATGAAAAGAAAGGCATGAGAGCTTGATCATGGCTACCCTAACTCCCTTACACATATCTCAACAACTTCACTTTTCAGGTAGAAGATAGCTAGGGTCTTGATTTCTGTCTGCCAAAGAACCACTGAGTGGTCTAATTACCTCCTTCACTAGCTATCTTCAAGTTCTGCTTATTAATAACCTTTTGCCAGAGACTGTGCATCACATAGATTAATTCTGCTTGCCTGGAAACCTCTCTCTTTATTTTCAAAAATTTTGTTAGCCTTAACATTTTTCATACATCACAGTTCATTTTAGACATTAGTACCTCTGACATTATCTTGACAGTCAGTAACAGCGTAATATTTAAATAGGTGGCCTTTTTTCTTGTGCCTTGCCAATTTAAAATCTGATCTTGGCAGTAATTTCCTGAGTAGTTACACTGGTTTCTTTCAGAACTTTGTTCTTTGTTTATTTATTAATTTTTTTTGCATGTAGCTGAAATGAAAATGCATAGGTCAGGAGTACCAATATCCCTAATATTTTACTTTTTCCCCTTTGGCTGGATAAAACTAGCAATGCTATGTTTGAAGAACTGCTCATAAAGAATTATCAAATGCTCAGTTTTAAGAAATTAGGTTTTTATTAAGTACATACTTTTAATAAGGGAGCTATGGTGGCTTAGTAACAAGCAGTTGCACTGCCAGATCCAGGGCAGGTGATTTGAATTCACCAGTGGCTTTGCAGGGGAAAGCTTACAAATCTCTTGTGTGATTTACAGCCTCTGAAAGCGTGCTGGAAGTTCAGCTATGAGTTGGTTCTGATTCACAGGCCCCTAACAACAGCCATGGATACTTCAAGTGCAGCTTTGTTATTTGGCCTCTTTTTTTCTTATTGGCAGCCAGACACACCAGGGACACTCCATAGATTTTCCAAGGTTGTAAACAACACAGGAGGAGGTTGCCCTTATGGCAAATTCTAACCGCCAGTGAGGCATGACATTTGGTTTAGCTGCACAGTTCCTGAACAACTATACCACCAGATCTCTGCTCACTTCCTTTGGTCCGTTTCCCCCCCCCGCCACTACTGTGCTTCCCTTTGAGGTTAGAATGACAGTAATTCATGTTTATTGAGCATTATGCATGAAAATCAGTTTAATCTCATTTGAAATTCACAATAGTTTTACAAGAGAAAGTCATCACCAACAGTCTATCCTTGATAAATTTGAAACAGAGAGAAAGAAAAATATAAATTGCCCAAGGTCCCACAAGCCAGAATGGCATCATCAGGATAGGAGTTTAGGCAACCGAGCACCTGATTTCAGCCTCCAGACCGCTGAGATAAAGCTCCTAATTTTGTTGTTCTCTTTTAGCTTCCCATCAATGCACTCTAAAAATCTATTGGTCATTTAAAATACACAGCTCAGATCAACTTTTCTTTCTTAATAATGTTTCTGTTGCTCTTGAACCAAGGATAATTATATAATTTCATAGTGTATTACAAATTATTTTCCTTCTTTCTAACCTCTTGGGTCGTAATTATTTCCTTGTATCATAAACTCAACTTCATTTCACTTATTAATCACATTTTATCTACTACTCTTGCCCCTTTTTGCAAAAGACACAACAGCTAACCTGACAAGATTAATACAAAGCACTTTCTTCAATATTACATTGTTGTTGTTGTTAGGTTCTTTTGAGTTGCATATTCATAATGACTCTATAAAAACAGTTCTCAACCCTGTTCTATCCTGTGCCATCCTCAACACCTCTGACACACTTGAGCCCATTTTTGCAGTCACTGTGTCAATCTATCTCATTGTCTTCCTCTCTTTCACTGACCCTCTGCCTTTCCAAGTATGATGTCCTTTTCCAAGGAACAGCCTTTCCTAACAACATGCTCAAAGTATGTTAAGACACTTTGTGTGAGACACTTTTTATTAAAATGTTTCTCACCATCCTTCCTCTGAAGAGCACTATAGTTTCACTTTGCCCAAGACAGATCTGTTTTTAGGTTAGTGCATTAGGCTGGACAAAAGTATATTATGTTGGACAAATACTCAGATACAAAACTCTTTGCTGTCAAGTCTGAGCGACTCACAACTGACTCTCTAGCACTTTTTTGAGTCTCTAGACTGCACAGAAAGAGACTACTTATCTCTCAGAGCCTTTGGGTATCAGTTCAATTCTGTGGATGAAGTCATAAAGGCATGTATATCCCATTGGTCGTGTGTGTGTGTGTGTGTGTGTGTGTGTGTGTGTGTTAGAGAGCTGTAGTGCACTGTTCTTGTTAGATGTCCTCGAGTTTACTCTGAACAACAGACCTGAGCCTTATCCTATCCCGTGCTGTCCTCACAATCTCTGACACACTTGAGCCCATTGCTCTAGTCACCATGTCAATCCACTGGATTGAGGGTCTTCATCTCTTTTGTCATCCTCCCCCTTTCCATGACATCCTTTTATAGCAAGATTCCTAAAGTATGTGAGACAAAGCTTTATTATCTTTACCTCCAAGGAGCATTCTGGCTTTACATTCACAAATTCCTATCTGTTTGTCCTTTTGTCTGTCCCTGAGATATATTGTACTCTTTCTCCAGTACTACATTTCAAAGGCATCAATTCTTATTCTGTCATCCTTATTTATTATCTGGCTCTCAGCCTTATAGCAAGTGACTGAAAAGACCATGGCCAGAAACAGGTGCACCTTAGTCTTCAAAATTACATCATTGCTCCTCAATAATTCAAAGAGGTACCTGACTACAGACTTTCCCAATGGGATATGCCGTCTGATCTCCTGACTGCTGGTACCAAGCATGTTGATTGTGGTTCCAAGTAAAATGAAGTTGTTTGACAGTTTCAGTCTTTTCTCTATCATGATGTCTGTATGTCCAGTGACAAAGATTTTTGTAATCTTGACATTGAGTTACAATCCACATTGAGGGCCGTAGTGTTTGACCATCTGCAGCAGATGCTTCAAGTCCTTCTCACTTTCAGCAAGCAAGGCTGTGTCATCTGCTTACCTAAGGTAATTGATGAGTCTTCCTTCAATCCTGATGCCACATTCTTCATAGCTTCTCGATTTGCTCAGCATACAGACTGAATAGATATCGAGAAAGGATACAATCCTGACACACACCTTCCTTAATTTTAAACTATACTGTGTCCCCTTGCTCTTCATTTAGGTATAAGTTTTGCAAGAGCACAATTAGGTGTTCTGAGACTCCCCTTCTTCACTATGTTAGCCATAATTTGTTATGATCTACACAGGATATAGTCAATAAAACACAAATAAACATTCTTCTGGGATTGATAGGGTGTTGTACTTCTAGTGCAGACACATGCAATTTGAATCTGCCAGCTGCTCCGTGGGAGAAAGATGGATAATTTCCTAGTGTGTGATGACTGCCTCTGAAAACCCACTGTAGGATCAGCCATGAAGCTCAACCATATACAACAACCACAACCACAAGATACACACACATAAACTCACATGTTGGAACATTGAAAGAAGAGTCATCTGTGAAGTTTAAGTTGGAAGATATTTTAGAATTCAGTTAACGCAATAACTCATTTTATCTTTGTGAGAACATTCCTTAAATATACTAAATGACCTGCCTATAAACAGCTGATTCCTTGTTTCCATAGTAAGACTCTGTGCAATAATCAATAAGAAAATATTGTCAACTTATTTGCATTAATTTCATTGCTGTTTACCACTTTATTCCCAAATAGAGTGTGTGCGTTTGAACCTTTGGTAGATTCAAAATGCCAGAGAGGAGCCACCTTTAAGTAAAGCATCACATCTCCCTATGGATATGCCACCAAAAACTCAAATCTGCTGTGGTTGAGTCACTGTTGACCCTCTAGCAGGCTTTTAGAAGAAGGTAAATCACAAGCAAGGAGATTGCCCACATTTCTGCCTGGAGCAGTTTGTGGATTCAAACTGCCGGCCTTTGGGTTGGTAGCTCAATTACTAGGCTACCTAATTTAAGTGTAGTAAGTGGACTGCCAAGAAAACAAACAGATTCATTGTAGAGAGGGTTAAACCAGGCTGCTCCTTGGAGGCAAGGATTCTGGGTCTTCGCCTGACATACTTTGGACATGTTGTAAGGAGAGACAGGTCTTTAGAGAGGGACATCATGCTGGGTAGAGTGGAGGGACAGCGCAGGAGGGGAAGACCCTCTATGAGGTGGATTGATTCAGTGACTGGGGTAATCGGGATGGGTGTGTCAGAGGCAATGAGATTGGCACGGGATAGAGCACGGTTTAGGGCTGTTGTATATAGGGCCGCTATGAGTCGCAAACAACTCGATGGCACATAACAAAAACAACAAGTTTAAAAAAAGTGACTACATATATAATTTTAGATTCTAGAGGTAGAGTTGTTCTATATACCTACTGGTAGATTTATTGTTGTTGATTGCTGTCAAGTCGAGCACGACTCATAGCGACCCTATGAACAAAAGGCCTGAAGCCTCTCTGCTACTATAGACAGTTATCAAAGTTCATAGAGTTTCCAGAGGCATTTAGGAAGTGGATGCCACCCATGCTTCCAAAATGGTAGAAAGTACAAAAAGACTAAATACGTGACATAAAAACTTATACTTTTATTGTTGTTTAGTGACACCAAGTTGACTACAACTCATATTGTGGGAAAAGCATGTAAAATCAGTTAACAGTAAAATTCTGCAGTATATTTTCACAGTTCTGAATTCTTCATATTCTTGACATTTTAAAAATGTCAGATATGTGCAACAGAAGAATAACCAAAATAAATACATAGTTCCAAAGGCAATCTCTCAATGAAAGGGAAGTATCTATGGGAAAGCATGAATCCATCTTCTATCATATTTTTAAGTTAAAAAATGTATCAAATAGCCTCTCTCAGCCTACATCACATTTGAAACACATGCATAGCAGTAGTCACCTGTTGTTAATATGCATGTAATTTACTGTTTTGCCTTAAGTGTTTTTGTGGAGAATTAGAATATATAGATCTTTGTATAATTATTATGCAGAATAATTATAAAAGATATCACTTTAAATGTAACCATTGACTTTAAAGAGAACAGCAAAAATCTATGATTTGCTGATAAAAATCTGCATGAGTAGGTCAGCCTTGATGTCCAGGAAGCCAGAGAATATTAAAAATTATGGGGAAACTTTGAAGTTTTGAATGTGATTTCATTTTAATTATAACTAAACTCATATCCTTTTAAACATCTAATCTTCATATTAAAAATAAAATACAGAGATAGTGTAGGAACTAAATTTCATTCATAGTGTATTCTTTGTTTATGAGAATACAAATTTGTAAGCAGGCCTAGGGATAGTTCCACGAAGATACAATGGAAAGTAAAGATCTCAACATAAGGGAAATTTGTGCCTTTTTTTTTAAGTTCATCATCCTGTTATTTAAATATCTTCTCCATAAGCCACTGTGATATTCACCTTTATCCTCCTGTTCCTCATGATAATGGTAGCTTCTTCTTAAGATCAATGACCTCAAATTTGGCAAAGTGTCAATTTCAAAAAATGATTATACTTTGAGACAAAACACATGGTGGTGTGGTCACTACCACAAAGGTGATTTAGCCTTGCAAACACTGGGTCCTCCATTGTAAGGAATATATGTCAAGATCAGAAATGTTAGGTTCTAGAACCCATTTTGCAGTCAATAAATTATATAAACTCTACAACATTTTCATTACTAAAAATAAGTCATCCCAATTATACAGTTGTCATTTGTCATTCTTTATCATTGCATTTGTGTATTCTTACTGTAATAAAAAAAACCCCACAGATTTTAGGTTTATCCCAAAATAAAAAGACATTTGATTTAAAAATAAAATTACCAAATCAGAATAAGGGGGTTATAAAGAGGGGGGAGTAAAATGAAGTCAGGAACAGAACTGGTAAATTGATAATAATAATGCTTGTGGTCAACTTTTTCATTACAAGTGAATCTCATCCCAGCATGGATTGGTACATTCATCTTTGCTGAAAGAATAAGGAAAAAATGAAAACCTTCCACTGTCTGAAAACTGCTGAATACCTAAGTATCTTTAATGATGCTACAGTTTTGTTTGCCCTGAAACCTAACTTAAAAGGGGAGAAAAATTCTAAACCTTGTTATGAGCCAGTATGTACTCAATTCACCATAAAATTTTTAAAACAATAATTTTATAATCCCAGAAGATAACGAAATTTTTCATCAATTATAATGCAGGAGATTCTTGGGGGTAAGTTGCTTTTGTCATTGTAACACCATTAACTATATGGAATCTTCTTCTGTAATCAGCACTTGTGAAAATGCTTGCTTTTTTTGTTGTTGTTGTTGTTGCCATTCTTTCTTTTTTTACTCCCTTCAAACTATGGAAGTGTTTCAGTGTTTCGCAGATGGATTTCCTTCCAATTCAAAACGAACTTTAATAATGTTACCACTAGAAACCAGTTTCATAGCAACTGTTAGAGAAGCTTTTACATGGACACGCATTTCCAGAGAAATTATGTTAGCAACACAATAGTACAAAGAAACTTACACTAAAATTATCTTTTACATCTGGGAAGAGAATGGGAGCACTTCAAAGACTGTGAGGACATTTCTTAAGAGCTCTCTCTAGGTCAATTAAGTTATATTATTTTACTACCAAACTAGCATCCTTTTAGAACAAAATTCCAAACCTCAAAGCAATACTAACATTTTGGCTAAGTGATTTAAATGATCATGGTTTTCAAAAGATAAATAACTAGGATAATTTTGCCACTACCTTTTGTAATTTCCTTCCTCACATTAAAAAAAATGGTTTTATTCCTTTGGGGAAACCTGCTGAGTTAATCTAGTGGACGTTTCCAGCACAGGCACTAAAAATCATAATCACCCTTACAGTTCATAGAAAGAAAATCAAATTCTGTTTTAGTGAAGTTTTCATAACAGTCTTTTGACTAATAATGTTGAAGCATCATGATATATTTTAGGATAGTCACTCCAGTAATAGTCATTTTTCTTTGATGTCAGAGAGACACAAAGGCTTATGGAATAGATTTACGATGACATATTATAGACTCACTTGGTGGATGTTAGATTTTTTCACTCTTCCTCTGAAATGACAGATAATGAAGCTTTATCAACTTCCTTTTATTAAGGCTAAAAATATATCCTATAATAGGATCATAAACATTTAATGAAACTCACAGCTCTACTGAAATTTAAAATTACGGGAGGATGGACAAGTAGTTCATAGAAAAGTAAATCAGCATAACTCATTCCTTATGAGCTTACATCTCAGTGTGCTTTCATTTAACATCACTCTTTTAACCTCTCTCCTGATGTCCATGCATGTTTTGCCAACTTTCTAAATGAACCTCAACATCAAAATCAGTTGATTATCTCCCCAGGCACATCTGGATATTTGAGCTGTTTCTGTATGAAGCCCGAATTCAATAAGCAAGAGCAAATGACCTACTCTTCCTTTTATTCTTACCATGCCTTCCTGGGATGAAAATAAAAATTCCTGCTTAAAATTAGGTTCATTGCTGCTTAAAATTAGGTTCCCCAAAAACAGATTCTGGCATGAGAGTTCACATGCATATGATTAATGGGCTCCCCTCCTCGTTTAAGAAGGACTGGTAGTAGAATGGTAAAGTGGAACTGGTAAGGCAGGGAACGTAAAAAGGAGTATGTCGTTAAGTAATTTTATATGAGGGGTGATGTTGACTTAGTTTCAAAGAGGATGTCTGATGATAGCGTAGATTACATCTTAAGTGTCTATTCCCATCCCTTTCAGTCATTGGTTATACACTGTTTAGGGGGTGCATAAACTCCCAGGTAATTAAAACAAAATAGGTTTTCAGAGACAGAAAGACTTGAGAGAGAAACAAAATAGGAGTTAGCATGCATGAGAATTCAAAGGGTACACTGTTCCGATCTTCCAATACCTATTGTTATCCCCCCCATCCCCCGGTTACTTATGTATTATACTTCCTCTCCCCTTTATTCTGTTGATGTATATTCTGGGGTTGTTGTTTTGATCAGACGTCATTGAGTCATTTTTGACCCATAGGAACTCTTTGCAAGAGAACAAAACCCTGACTAGATTGTGCCATTCTTACCACTTCTGTTATACTTGACAGTCATTGTGTCAACCCATTATACTGAGGGCTTTCATTTTTCCTCAATGACCCCATACATTGTTTCTGAGCTGCATGAGATGGTTTAATATAGAACAATTTTTCTTAGTACTGTAACTGTGTAATCTTTCATTCTTGTCCACCCTCCACACACACACACACACACACACACACACACACACACACACACACACACAGAGTTATGCTGCTTTTGAAGGAAGTCAGGAGGGTATTGTTCAGGCTGGCAGCAGGATACAATCAGTCAGGACAGCTTCCAAAGTGACCTCACTGGCATCTCAGCGTTCAGCCTCCTGGCTTTAGGCCAGTGTTGCAAAGCCCTTAATCCTACCAGTTATGTCATTCCACCTCCTCCTCTGCCACTACACCCCCCAGACCTCCAACAAACTTGGGCAAAGCCTCCTAGGTCTAGTTTCATGGGGCGGCAGTACCAATGTCAGGTCTCATGCCAGGTCTCTGGTTCTCTGCTGCAGCTGTTGCTGTTCCTGCAGCTGTTGCTCCCATAGTACCAGCCTGAGTGGCCCAGGAGTCTTTTACTCTGAAGGAAACACACTCTACAACTTCTACTTCTTTTTTGCTGATGGTTTAATTTCCAATCTCTGATACTGAATCCATTCAATTTAATGGCTAGCCAATCCCCTTGTGAATAGACCAACACACTCCATTCACATGTCCCCACCTATCTATGTGGCAAAGTCAAATTCAGTGGCTAGTAAAGCCATTTTAAAAAATGACTCGACATCACAGACCACCTCCTGACTTTCCAGCCACTAACCTTCATTTTTGAAGGATTAATTTTCAATCACCTTACTAATATTTACATTTGTGAAAATGTGCCAGCCAGCTACTTTGTGCCTCATACCCTTTACATCCCCAGATTAGATCATCAATTTCTGATTTGCTCATCTCTATCAAACCAATACTCAAAGGGAATCTTCTGTTCAATTTGGCAACTTCGAGCATTGCATCCACAAGCAAAGTTCAGTGAGGGCAAGCCACCAGATTACAATAATCAGTGCTAGCTTATAGCCTGGATCACCTTCTCTTCATCTGGGTAGGGTGGTCAACTCATCTCTAGGCATGTGTGGCTAGATTCATATGAACGTTAACCACGTACTCAAAAGTCCACACTCCTTACATTCCAGACCAACTGGTCCCTTCACTCAGCCTTGCCTCTCACCTGAGACCAATCAACAAGCCAGAGGTCTTCATGACTCCCTGTTCTTCAAGCCAGTAACCCTTTTGTGCTTATTCAGACATCTGTAAATGCTAAGAGCTTAGTGCTAGAGAAACATACATAAGCTCAGGTGGTCTCTTCATTGCTCTCTGCCTCCTCCTTCCAATCTTGTGGATCTAGGTGGTCATTAGGAGTGAGCATACTTCCCCCTTCCTTTAAATTCAAGTCCTAAAAGGGAGCTCTGAGGGTCAACAACATTACTTTGCCTCAGAAGGCAGATAGTGCGTTCTAGTTATAAAAAGTCAAAAGTCTCTTTTCTTTCTTTCTTTCTCCTGCTTTTCTTTCTTTCAAATGTGGAGCTCTACTCAAAATAATGAGGTAATAATAGCCATGTAACAATAGTAATCAATTATATGAAATACAATATATATGAATGATCGTATGAAACACAATATAAATATTATATAAAACACAATATACATAAATGAAACACAATGTAAAAGAATTATTGTATGCAAATCAATTTTTAAAAAGTGAATCTCTTCAGTCAAAAATTGAAGTTGGTCTAAAAATCCATTCAAATGCAAATCTCCTCAGAGCACTGTTGTTGTTAGGTGCGTTCAAGTTGAGCACCACTGATTGTGACCCTATAAACAGATCTGAACTCTTTCCTGTGCTGTTTTCACACTTCCTGACACATTAGAGCCCATTGCATCAGTCACTGTGTCAATCCAGCTGGTTGAGGGTCTTCCTCTCTTTCAGCAACCATCCATCCGCCTTTCCAAGCAGCATGTTCCTCTCTGGGGAATAGTCTTGCCTACCTATATATCCAAAGTGTATGGGACAAAGCTTTATCATCTTTGCCTTCAAGGAACACTCTGGCTGCACTTTTTCTAAGACGTATTTGTTCATTATTTTGTTTGGAAGTCCAAATCAACAGTTCAAAGGCATCAATTCTTCTTCTGTAATCCTTATTCATTGTGCAGCTCTCTGATACATACATGTTGTTGTTGTTGTTGTTGTTGTTGTTGTTGTTGTTGTTAAGTGCTGTCGAGTCGCAGGCGACTCATAGTGACCCTATGAAGGAGAGTCCTTGATGCTTGGGTGCCTTTCATCCTCTCTCCAAGTTCCTGGGGTTTCCGGAGGCAAGCTATTATGGAAATGGACGCCACTCCTCTTTCCACACTTGTTCAATTGGGGAGCTCCACCCCACTCTCAGTCTGCATTGGGTAGCCAACCATTAACGCATTTGACACATCCGTGTCACAGTGTTCAGCCTCACAGCAACCACAAGTGACCGCGGGACGGCAACTTGTACACCAGGGCTATACGACCTAGAGGAATGTCTGAGCAAAAACAATGAAAGACTGTCCTGAGGGCCACGAACTAAAAGTCACCCACCTTTGTCTTGGTCACATCGTTTTCTCTTCGCTGGGCCAGCTGATTTCTCTCTCTCTCTCTCTCTCTCTCTCTCTCTCTCTCTCTCCCACATACACAGCACCATCCTCTCTGGCCAAAGGATCACAGCCACCTGGGTGGAGCAAACATGGCCGATTACAGTCTCCTCCCTCCTCTTCTCCTTTTGGGTTTGAAGCCTCTCTGCCTTCAACCCAAGGCCAAGCGTGGCTTCCCTGGCTCCTGGAGGCAGAGTCGCCTTTCTCCAGAGACCGACACAACACAGCACAACACAACTCCCACGTACACAGCACCATCCTCTCTGACCAAAGGATCCGATACATACATAGCAAGTGATAAAGAAAAAAAAAAAAAAAGACCATGGCCTGAATTAGATTCACCTTAGTTCTCAATTGACAACATTGCTCCTCAATAATTTGAGAAGTTCCTAACTGCAGACTTTCCATGTGTAATGTGTCTCCTAAACTCCTGACTGTTGGTATGAAGGGTGGTGACTATGGAAGCAAGCAAGATGATAACTTCAATTTTTCTTTTAATCTATCATGATGTTGTCTAAAAATCCAGTTGTAAGAAATTTTTATTGCCTTGATGTTGAGATGTAATCCATAATGAAGGCTGTATTTTCTGATCTTCTTCAGTAAATACTCCTCAGAGTTCTAGGCGGGACTTAATCTTTCCCCTATATTACCCTGATACTAATTACCAAATTCTACATTTAACACATTTATCTCCAGGGCAGATCATCACTTTCAGTACTTCTAATGAAGTACTGGCCAAAAGTGGATGTGCATGCTTTCTAAATCTACACTATTTGTACATCTTCTTTTTCTCCTCCATTCTTTGCATATTAATATACACTGTGTTTCAATCTTCTTTTAGTACTGTCATTTTCTTTAAATGCTTTCTGCATCATTTAATAATTTGCCCATGGAATCCTTCAGTATTGCTACTTGAGGCTTAATTCAATAAGAAATTGTGCTGTGAACCCAAAAGTTGTCCCCTCTGGCGGTTCTAATTCACTAGAATCTCCAAGGAAGAAAATTAGGGGACATCTCCTTTCATGTAATTTACACTCTTGGAAAACCTGTAAGTATGGTCACCTGTATGTTAGTTCAGACTCAGCGAACTCGGTGAAGTTTTTAGGGAGCTCTGAACATACACCCCATAGTGAACTGTCCAGCTAACCTAAGTGCTGCAGGCAGCTCTCTGCAGTTTAGATCTACCAGTTGCTCTATGGAAGAAGGATGGACAGTGTCCTTCAGAGCAAGTTACAGTCTCAGAAACCTGCTGGATGATCTCCTGTGAGTTGGTTCCAGCTGAAAAGCAAAGAAAGAGAGAAGTACTTATATGTATGAGACATTTAAAATATTAATATTTGAAAATTCCTTAATCTTCAATGTGATGTATTTTTCTTTAGCACGTTGAAGAGGATCTTGGCAGCAGGCTTGCACTGCGTAGAACAATGTTTGATTTCTTGACTGCTGCTTCCGTGAATATTGATTGTGGGTCCAAGTAAAATCAAATCCTTAATAACTTCTATTCTATTTATTATTACATTGCTTAATGGTCCCAACATGAGAAATTTTGTTTTCTCTACACTGAGGAAGAATCCATACGAGGGCTATACTGTATAATTGCTTCACGTCTTCATTTTCAGCAAGGAAGACTGTGCTCTCCACATATTGCCGGTTGGTGATGATAATTTCTCCAATCCTCATACTATACAATTAGTCCTATGGTCCAATTTCTTGGATTATTGGCTTATCATACAGCCTGAATAAGTATGGTGAAAAGATATAACCCTGACAATGCAACTTTCCTGATTTCAAATCATAAAATAGCCTCTTGTTTATTCAAGCAGCTGCTCCTGAGTCTATATGTAGAGTAAGAATTAGCACCATTAAGAGTTCTGGGATTCTCATTTTTCCCAATGCTATCATGATTTGCTAAGATTCCCACAGTCAGCTGTCTGTGCACACTCAATAAAACACAGATAAGAAGCTTTCTGGTACTCACAACTTCCAGCCAAGATCCACCTCACTTCAATGATAGTATCCTTATTCTGCATTTTCTTCTAAAAGCTGCTTGAATTTCTGGCATTTCTCTATCACTGTACTATTCTACTATTTCTGGAGTTCTCATGGGAGAATTAATTGTTAAAAACACAGTACAAATGAGACCTTGGTTGCAGTTCCTTCATTCTTTTCTACAGCTTAGAGAGATCAATGTTGTTGCTGTTTATTGTCATCAAGTACAGCATGACTCATAGCAACCCTATGAACAAAAGGCCTGAAACCTTTCTATAACTATTGTCATTTATCAAAGTTCATAGAGTTTCCACAGGCATGTCGTTTAGGAAGTGGATGCCACTCCTGCTTCCAAAGAGAGATCAATAGGTGTAGTATTTTTGGACTAGCTTGATGTTTCAAAAATTGTAATACCTTCAGCTCATCTGACTTACCTATATAAGTTACAGTTTGATTCTATTATGTATAACAAAAAGTGCAAAGTAACAGTGATTTGAAAAATACAACTATCTTCTCAAAGACACAGAGGAGTTGTATCAACATAATTTGAAAATTGATAATAAGTATAGTTTTTCTACTGTGTCGTGACAGACTCAGTCTTTTCTATTTCCAAGGTATGAGAAGGTTTTTTCAGCAGCTGCCATTACCTCTTCATTCCATAAGGAAGAACCAAGTAAAAGCTATAAGGAGCTTATGCAAGGTGTCTTTTAAGGTTTAAATATTAAAAATGATACTATTACTGAACTTCCTAGTCTCAGAAGTTTTTATCTGAATAGAGCTAAGAAACATTGCATGGTTTAAAATTTAAAAAGGTGTTCATGATGGCTGTGTCCTTCTCCATACCTATTCAATCTGTATGCTGAGCAAATTATTATTCAAGAAGCTGGATTTGATGAAGAAGAATGTGGCATATTGAATAGTGATTCATCACCCATCTGCATTATACAGATGACACAACCTTGCTTGCTGAAAGTGAGGAGGACTTGAAGTGTTTGCTGCTGTAGATCAAAGACTACAGTCAAAGGATAACGGATTATATCTCAACATCAAGAAAAAAAAAATTCTCACCACTGGCCAATAACAACATCAAGAAAGATGGAGAAAGACTGAAGTTGTCAATAATTTCATCTTCCTCAGATCCACAATCAACGACCTTGGTACCAGCAGTCAAGAAATAAAATTTAAAAAAAAAAGTATCTTTCACATTGGGAATATCTACTGTCAGAGACTACTCCAAAGTGACAATGATATCAGTATAAACAGGAAGGTGTGCTTGAATCAAGCCAGAGTGTTTTTTTGTTCCTTGCAATGCATCTGAAAGGTGGACAGTGAGCAAGGATAAGAGAAGAAGAAGAATTGATCTCTTTGAGTTGTGGTGCTAGAGAAGATTACTAAATATACTGTGGGCTGCCAAAAGAACAAGTCAAAATAGACTTCAAAATAGAAGAAAGTTCAACCAGGGAGCTCCGTGGAGACAAATACGGTGAAATTTCTTCTCACCTCCTTTTGGTATGTTGTTAAGAGGGGCCATTCCTGTTAAATTATGTATATTGTATTGAAACAGATGAGGGAAAGAACAGATTAGAAGTGATATATGATTGAGTATTATGGTTAGCACAGGAATCCAGAATTAAGGTTGCATAGAGAAGTGTACTCAGGGGCAGGGGTGGGGGGAAGGGACGTGGGAATTGTATACTAATGAAGGAATTTTTTTTCTTTTTCTTTTCTCTCTTCAGAGGGGGAAGCGAGCTGGTGGGGAGGGGTGGGAAGAGAGAAAATTGCGGCAATGAATGAATGGAAATCCAAAACCTCCGTTAAAAAAAATTATAAAACAAAAGAGGGGCCATTCCTTGGAAAAGGAGATCAGACTTGGAAAACTGGAAAGTCAGTGTAAGAGACTAACATCCTCCACATGTTGGATTGATATGCTGTCTGAAACAATGGGTACAATTTCATGGGAGATGGGGAAAAATAGGGCAAAGGTTCAGAGTATTTGTTCATAGGTCTCTGAGTTGTGGCTCACTCATAACTACAACCTCCCAGTTACATGGTTCTACTATTTCACAAATATAGCCATTGATAAAATTCTTCAACTGACACCAGAAATATGAGATACTTAATAGATATTTGAATTTTCATTTTAGTTCTGTTATAGACTTTTAATGAAATTTTGGATTATTCACTCTATTGCACAACACTGTTTCATATTTCATCCTGGTCCTTACCTGCAGGTTTTGGAAAATGATCAGATATGGAACCTGCTAGAATAATAAAACTATTTTCACAAGGAATAGTACTATTTTCTTCATTTTAAATGTAAACAGAGAAGATAGTCTTGAAACAAACTCCTATCAGGAACTGGCAGTTGGTTAAATACATGCATTAGTATTTGTAACAAGAAGACAAAATGTTCTTCTTGTCAGAGAGGTAGTTCAGAGTGGTGGTTCCATCTTGGTTTTTGGAATGTTGATACTCTAGCTGACCCTGGAACAAATCTGAATGGAAAACAATAAGTTATTTAAAAAAAAAAGATTAGCATTGCAGATTCTGGTGACTCACTTTGCTGTTAAACTTGCCTAAACTGGTTCTGGCTGTTCCTTTTTCTGCATCAACCAGTAAATTATCATTCAAAGTTAGTTGGTCTTAATTTCTAATGTGAACTATACTTGTTCATTTTTCTTCTTTATGTACACGGTCTTACATTCATTTATTTACAGTTTCTTCCAAGAACTTGCCAAAATGTTCATAATTCATATAGTCTGGACAAACATGCGTTAGAAACACTGCATTTTGGTTGTTGCTGTTGTTGTTGTTGTTAGGTGCTGTCAAGTTGATTATAACCCACAGCAGATCTGAACTCCACCCTGTCCATTTTACACATCTGTGCTATTCTACACGTCCTGACACACTGTATCCGATTGTGACTGTCACTGTTTCAATCCACCTGGGTCTTCTTCTCCACTGACCCTAGACCCTTCCAAGTATCATGTCAGTCACCAAGAAATATTCCCTCTTAGCAACCTGCCCTATGTATATGAAGCTAAGCCTCATCATTCTTGCCTACGAAGAGGAGGTCTCCAGCTGTACTCTCTCCGAGACATACTTGTTTGTTCTTTCAGCAGCTTGGTTCTCCAACATCACAGCTCAAAGGCATCAATTATTTTTTTGTCATCTCTATTTATTATCCAGATCTCAGATGCATAGCAAATGATTGGAAAGACCATGGCCTGAATCAGATGTGCCTTAGTCTGACATCATTACTCCTTAATAATTGGAGAGGTCCTTAGGGACTTTCCCAGTGCAATGTGTCTCCTTATTTCTTGACTGCTGGTACCAAGGGTGTTAATTGTGGATCCAAGTAAGATGGAGTTGTTGATTTTCAATCTCTTATCCATCAATCGTGATGTTGTCTATCGGTTCAGTGGTAGAAATATTTGTTTTCTTGACACTGAGATACAATCCATCTTGAAGGCAGCATTCTTTGATCTTCTACAAGTGCTTCAAGTGCTCCTCACTTTTATCAAGCAAGATTGTATCATCTGCATAGCAAAGGTTATTGATGAGTCTACCTCTGATTCTGATGCCACAGTCCTCCTCATAGAGTCCAGCCTCTCGAATAATTTCTCAGCATACAGATTGAATAGGCATAGAGAAAGAATACAATTCTGAAGCACTCTGTTATTAATTTTAAACCAAGAAGGGTTTCCCTCCTCTGTTCACACCTTCTGGTCCAGATATAGGTTTTGCATGAACACAATTAAGTTCTCTGGGACTTCCATTCTTCCCAATGTCAGCTAAAACTTGTTATGATTAACATAGTCAAACATTTTTACATAGTCAAAAAAACACACATTCTTCTGGTGTTCTGTAGTTTCAGTCAGAATCCATCTGATGTCAGCAATGTTGTCCCTGGTGCCACAGCCTCTTCTAAATCCCATTTGATCTTCTGGTAGCTCTCTATCTATGCACTGTTCTAACCATTTTTTAATTATTTTCAGCAGTATTTTGCTTGGCTGTCTTATCAAAGATACTATTCAATAGTTTTCACATTCTGTTGGATCATCTTTCTTTTTTTAAATTTTAAAAAAATTTTATTATTTTGTGTGTGTGTGTACCATCAAATATGATCCATCTGGTACAGGAGAAGATTGCCTCTCCTTCTTCAGTAGAACGTCTGGTGGATTCAAACCATTTGCCTCTGGGATTGCAGTGCAGCTTCTTGCCACGAGGCCAACAGAGGTCTCTGGATCATCTTTCTTGAGAATGGAAATAATTACGGACTTCTTCAAATCCATTGGCCATCCAGCTGTCTTCCAAATTTCTTGGAATAGACTAGTGAGCACATCTAAGCCTGTATCTGTTAAGTGAAACAAGTCAATTGGTATACCATCAATTCCTGGGCCTTTATTTTTTACCAATGCCTTTGATGGAGTTTCCATTTCTTCCTTCATTACTGTTAGCTCCTGTTCATATGGTACTTCCTGAAATTTTTGAGTGTCAATCAGTTCTTTTTGTTACAATGGTGCTGTGTATTCTCTCTCTCTCTCTTGCTCCACCAAAGATGGATGGGTAATCTCCTCCCATGTTATTAACTGCCCCTGAAAACCTGCTGGAGGGTCAGCTATGGGCTGGCTTTGACTCAATGGTATACAACAACAACATACCAAACTAAAGTTGTATATGAAGATATATAAAAATATGACACTAATGCCTTTGTCCAACTTAGTACAACCTTCCATTCAATTTCTGAGCTTCATAAAACAAACATTAACAAAACTGAAAGAGGAAATCGACAACACTACTATAGTGCTGGGAGACCTCAATACACCCCTCTCAAGAAAAGATAGAACTACCAGAAAAAAACTCAACAGACTGAAGAACGAAACCACACAATAAACCAACTTGACCTCATAGATATCTATAGACTAATGCACCCCAAAAAAGCACAGTATACCTTCTTCTCCAAAGTGCATGGAACACTCTCTAGAATAGATCACATTCTAGGTCACAAGGCAAGCATCAGTAGATTCAAAAACGTAGAAATAATACAAACCATCTTGTCAGACCATAATGCCACAAAATTAGAAATTAATAATAGGATGATAAAGGAGAAAAAACCATACATTTGGAAGCTGAACAACACCTTGCTTGAACATGACTGGGTAGTAGAAGAAATAAAAAATGAAATTAAAAAGTTTCTTGAAACTAATGACAATGAAAAAACCACTTGCCAAAACCTCTGGGAAGCAGACAAAGCAGTAATCAGAGGTC
The DNA here is from genome assembly GCF_000299155.1 of Elephantulus edwardii. Taxonomy (NCBI): domain Eukaryota; kingdom Metazoa; phylum Chordata; class Mammalia; order Macroscelidea; family Macroscelididae; genus Elephantulus; species Elephantulus edwardii. The sequence goes on from NW_006399856.1 coordinate 7,247,847, forward strand.
AACTTATAGCAATAAGCAAACACATCAAAAGACAGGAAAAACAGACTATTGACTCTCAATTTCTGAGCTTATAAATCTTTATGGGAGAAGACTGTTTTATCTCTTTTGCTCAGAGCACATGCTGAATTCCAACCTCTGATCTTTCTTTCAATTAACAATCCAACATATAATACACTATGCTATAACTGGGTCCTACAAGTTTTTCGTACAATGCATTACTGAAATGTAGTTCCCAAAGTCACCAAATACATTAGTATTTTTCTTAGATCTGTATATTGTTTAGAATGTCATTTTCAGTTTCCTAAGATATGACTGAGATATTTATTTATTCATTTTATAAATAAGTTGCACTTTTGTCTGAAAATGCAACCTACGTGATGTCAGTTTCTTGTTATTTGTATAACTTACCTCTGAGTCTTTTAAGTTGGCTATGTTTATAAATAACCAATGTGTGCTCTGTAAGAATGTGTGTTCCTTATTTGTTTTGAAAATCTGTAATTAACCAAAAGATCAAGAGTTTGAAGGCTTTATTCAGCTCTTCTTTATCATTAGCACTTTTATGCTTGGTTTTAGTCTGTTGATTCATGAGCAATGTGTTAAATTATCCAAACATGGTGTTGATTTGTTAATTAGTCCTTATCATTATGTCCATTTTTACTTTATGTATTTTGAGGAAATAATCCTATATGTGTCTAGACTCAGAGATGTTTTTAATATCTGACAAATAATAACCTATTGGAATTAAATAAATATTCCATAAAACCTACTAATCATTTCTCTAAATTCATATCCTACATTATTTACATATCTTTGGAGAAGCTCTGGTGGCCTAGTGGCAGGAAGCTGTGCTGCAATCCCAAAGGCATGCAGTTCAAGGCCACCAGCTGCTCCACCGGACAAGGATGGACAATCTCCTCCTGTGCCAATAACTGCCTCTGAAACCCCTCCAGAAGGTCAGCTATGGGCATTTCCAACTCTATAGTACTAAACAACAACAACAACAACATGCAAGATTAATTTGTTAATTATATTGTGATAATTTTCTATCCCTATATATTCAGTCACACTTTAAGTAAATGTCATATTTTATTTGTATATCTACATCTCAACTTAATGTAGAGTTGAATTTTCAAAAAAAGTATGTTTCTGAGAATCCTTTGTTCTTAACTGACAAGTTTTACTCTTAAACATTATGAAGATAGCCAGTGTTTCAGGATTTCTTTCTATTTACCATGCATTTTCTCTAGTTCTTATTCCTTTCCTGCCTTCTACTAGGATAGTAACTTTTTTATTTGTTCTTATTTTTCACCTACAGATTTGTTGTTGTTTTTGTTGTTGTTATGTGCTGTAGAGTCATAGGCAACTCATAGCGACCCTATGAAGGAGAGTCCTCAACACTTGGGTGCCTTTCATCCTCTCTCGAGGTTCATAGGGTTTCCAGAGGCAAGCTATTATGGAAGTGGATGCCACTCCTCCTTCCAAGCTTGTTTTAATCGGGGGCTCCACCCCACTCTCTGTCTACATTGGGTAGCCAACCATTAACACATTTGACACATCAGTGTCACAGTGTTCAGCCTCATAGCAACCACAAGTGACTGCTATACGGCAACTTGTACACCAGGGCTATACGACCTAGAGGAATGTCTGAACAAAAACAATAAAAGACAGGCCTGAGGGCTGCAGATATTGCTTTCTGTTCACTGGGCCCGCTGATCTCTCTCTCTATGTTGATATTATTGGTGTTAAGTGCCTTCGAGTTGCAGGCAACTCATAGCGACCCTATGAAGGAGAGTCCTGGACGTTTGGGTGCCTTTCACCCTCTCTCCAGGTTCATAGGGTTACCAGAGGCAAGCTATTGTGGAAGTGGATGCCACTCCTCCTTCCAAGCTTGTTTTAATAGGGAAGCTCTACCCCACTCTCTGACCACTTTGGGTAGCCAACCATTAATGCATTTGACACATCAGTGTCACAGTGTTCAGCCTCACAGCAACCAAAAGTGACTGCGGTGACTTTTTTCATTGTCTTTTTCCTACAGATTTAGACTTTTATACATTCTAGTTCTATACACCTACTGCTGTGTTGTTATTATTGTTGTTAAGTGCCATTGGGTCATTTGTGACTCATAGCAACCCTATGTACAACAGCTCCGAACCCTGCTCTATCCTGAGCCAACCTGATCATCTCTGACACACCACCCTCATTACCCCAGTCACTGAGTCAATCCATCTCATCCAGGGTCTTCCTCTCCTGCACTGTATATACACCCTCCCAAACATGATATTCCTCTCCAATGACTGGTCACTTCTTGTAACATTCCATATGTCAGACAGAGCTTCATAATCATTGTCTCCAAGTAACAGTCTGTTCTCCCTTTCTCCAGGATGATGCTGTTTGTGCTCCCAGCAGTCCATGGTATATTCAATACTCTTTAGCACCACAGTTCAAAGGCATCAATTCGCCTTCTAGCATCCTAGTCATTGTCCAGCTTTCTACTACTCATTTATTGGCAACCTCCTTACTTATGACAACTTTAAAAATTTTCTCAGGCAATGTCTCTGATGGTCCCAGTACAACATAGGACCATATCTGGTCTATAGAATCCTCTGTGGATCACTTTGAGTGATGCCTTGGTCTGGCCTTAGAAGGTTTGATGATAAGAAGTTTCAAGGCAAAGGAGGCCATGAAAGGGCTAGGAAGTGCCAAGTCAAGGAGATAGAAGAGGGTGAAAAAGAAAGGAGGCCTTGAAGGACTGTGCAGTTGCAGCAGATAGAAGAGAAGTGGTGTCCCTGTACAAACAGTAAGAGGTGACTGTCAGGGACCAACAGCCAATCAATCACTACCACTCAACTCCTGTGGGGTTCACAGTAGTAAAGAAGGGAGACATGCAGTGTCTCCTGCATCCTAAAATGCCCATGGAGTATCCAATAGACAGTATGTGAAGGTGATTGGAGGTTAGGCACAAGAAAAATGGGAAGAAGGAGATATCAGCACCAAAGAGAAATGTAGCACTCCCTGGCTGTCACATAGTGCCTGTTTACCGTGATGATCTTGTCTTTGGAAACTAATCATGTCAATAAGGGAAGAGTTGGGATCCTATAAAGACGTGAGAAAGATCTTGTTAAAGTGCTAGAGATCCTGCTAGAATGTAGATATTGATACATGTATCTGAGATAGGTATACAAATTACCAGCAGGAGATCAAAGCAGAATGAATCTGTTAGAAGCTTTTTGCATGTTTCTTACACCTGATGGAGAAATTTCTCCTTTTCTAGGCTTCATAAATTCAAGGTAGAGCTTCTGCCCACACAGAAGAGAGAGGAGAGTGGAATAATAGGGTGAGTCATGGTTAGCATGTCACTGATTCAGGAATTTTCAAAATACTTGAGCAGATAATGGTTACCACTCAAAAGAAGAAGCAGGTATATGTGGGTAAATGTGCGAAGAAAATTACTTTTCAGTCACTACACTTGGTATCGTAAATTTTGTACAATTTATACACATTATATACATTTTAAAAGACAATATTAAATGAAAAAGAAGTGAAGCAGTGTTCCAAAACATCAATGAGATGAAGAAGTCCATTCTTGTTATGCAGATGAGGAGTTGAGAGAAAGTGAGTGAGTGCTAAATGATCAAATTATCCCATCTAGTGTTTTAGTTATTTGGAAATAACCCCTAAATTTATCTCAGTTTTCTTGATTTGCCTTTATCAATTCCTTTGCCCAACGTTGTCCCTGCATTCCATTTTTTTGTTGTTGTTGTTTTCAGCAACAGTTCATTCTTCTTGCTAGGAAAATAAGTATCTCAATACATAGTTCAGTCAACAAGGCTGCTTAAGTAGTAAATGTCTATAGTCTATGTCTAAAAAATATTGCATGAATAATAATGTAGTTAGCTACAGAACAAAGACGGCTGAAATGCAGACTTAAAAAATGACTAGGACTATATACAAGTTGAATTAAAACCCCAATGACGTCTTTTGTATGAATGTTAGAATTTGATTAGGCATGAATAGATCCTAAAATATGGAATAAGCACATTAGAGTATACTCAGATGATTCTAAGGACCTGGAACTCTCTAAATCTCCATTGCATAATCAGTTTTTCCTCCTTTATCTGAAGCGACAACAATTTTCTTGCCTTGAGATTCTGTAATAACCTTACTAGGACAATTGTTACATTTAAAAAAGAGTATTCTCAACACGTATCCTCTAATACCCTTCACGGCCTTCATATCTATAATTATAGACAAATCTCAGTACGAATAAAGCAAAATAAAAAGTATGACACAACCAATGATCTGTGAAATTTTACTAATTTCCAATGACGGAATCCTGAGGAATGTGTGTGGGAAAAAATTCTAAAGATTTTTTATCTGTGGAATGTGTTATAGCATAGTGGTTGTTGTTAGGACCCAGTAAGTTGGTTCTTTTTCATACAGACCATTCACAGCAGAACAAAGATAGGTAGCCTTGCAGTATCTTAACAGCACTGGCTGCTTTAGAGTCCATTGATACTAGTCACAGTGCAAATCCATTTCATTAAGTTTTCTTCTTCATTGCTGGCCCCCTCCCTACTCTATCACATTCTGTTGGATAATGTTTCTTGGACATGAGAACAAATATGAATCCCTTCCAGTCAGTTGATCAGGTAGCTCTCCCTCAATTTTAGTAGCATACACTGGTTGAATGAATCCAGGGCTGCAATCTGTTATTTGAAACATGTCAGTTGGTATCCCATTGATTCATAGGGTCTTACATTTTTTACAATACTTGCTGTGCAGCTTGAAATTCTTCCTTAACCAATATTTGCTCTTGATTGTATGGTGCTTCCTGAAATATTTAGGTGTCAACTAATTCTGTTTGGTACATTAACTGTGTATTCTCTTTATCTTCTTTTAATGCTTTGTAATCAGTCAAGATTTTGCCCATTGTATCTCTAAGTACTTTATCTCTAAGTTTGAATTTGTTTTTCAGTTCTTTCAGCTTGCACAATTCTGAGCCAGTTTTTACCTGTTTATATTCTCCAATTCCAACTCTCTAGATAATAAAATGTTTAATACTTAAATTGCTTTGCCTTCTCAAGCAGCCTATAAAATCAGTTTATCTCTTATATGTCAGCATTTCTTCAACTAATTTTGACTTCTCAGCCTTCTAGGGTAATTTTCAAAGTCTCTTCTGACAACTGTTTTGGTTTTTTGTTTCTCCTTTGCCTTTGTAATGGTATTTTGCTCTCTTCATGGATGGCATCCTTGATACCATCCCACAACTCATCTTGTTATCAATTATTGGTGGTCAATCCTTCAAACTTATTCTTTAAATGCTTTTAAAATTCAGGTGATATAGACTCAAAGTAATATTTTGGTTCTTGTGTACTTGTTCTTTGTTCAGCCTCAATTTGTACTTTCACATGAGTAATTGATGGTCTGTTTCACAGTTAACAATTGGCCTTGTTTTGACTGCTGATGCTAAGCTTTTCCAAGGATTTCTTCAACATATGTAGTCAATCAAATTTCTATGCAATCCATTAGGTAGGTGAGTTCCATGTATAAAGTCACCTTGTGTTTCTTAAAAAATACTTGCAATGAAAAATTATTGAGTATATAAAATTTAATAATTTAATTTCTAACCTCATTTCTGTCACCAATCAATATTTTCTAACAGCCATTTGTTTCCAACTTTTGTATTATATTAATCAATTATTATTGGTATGTCTTGGTTGCATGTTCGATCAAATTTGGAGTGCAAACTTTAGTAAAAATCTTCAATTTCCACCTCTTTGACTTTAGCTGTTAGTGTATATACTTGAATAATAGTCATTAAAAGATCTTCCTTATATGTCTATAGATTGTATCCTGTCATTCACAACATGTAGTTCAGAATAGAACTTGAAATTGTCTTTTTAAGTATGAATGCAACATCATTTGTCTTCTGTTTATTCCCTGCTAGTATATCATGTGATTGTTTAATTCAAAGTTACCAAAGCTACTCCATTTCATCTCACTAACGCTTAGATTGTCATCAGTGTTCATTTGCTCCATTTCATTCTTGGGACTTTCTAGTTTTCTACATTAACACTATTTATATTACACTTTCCAATTTTTAAAAGATGTTTGCACCTGTTTTTTTCTAATTTTGATTGACGTCTATTCTGGCCTCTCCCTCTAATATGGCAGTTACCCATTTTCCTTTATTATTTATAGGGGTTTTCAGGTGACTGCTATTTCAGAAGTAAATGATTAATCTGTCTTAATATGGGAACTCTACTGAATATCACATGCAAACAAAACATTGTTGAAGATCATTCAAAAACTGTTAAAATAATACATTGGCAGAGAGCTGGCAGAAGCTGGATTTACAAGAGGCTATGGCACCAGGGATACTATTATTGATATATGGATGAACAGAACAAGGGAATACTATATGGTTTAAAATTAAATAAGTGTTTGTCAAAGTTGTATCCTTTCTCCATATCTATTCAGTACACATACTGAGCAAATATTCAAGAAGTCAGACTCTGAAAAAGAATGTAGCATCAGAATCAGAGGAAGACTTATCAATAAACTATGTTACATAAATGACATAACCTTGCTTGCTGAAAGTGAAGAGGATTTGATACATTAGCTACAGCACATCAAAGACTGCAGCCTCCAAAAGGAATTGCATCTCAGCATCAAGAATACAAAAATTCTTACCACTGGATGCATAGACGACATCAGGACAGATGGAGAAAAATCTGTAACTGTCAATGACTTCAACTTACTTGAGTCCACAATAAACACTCTGGTACCAGCAGTCAGGAGATTAAGCGGTGTTTTGCAGGAGGAAAATTGTTGCAGGCACTTCTCCAAATTATTGAGGAACAATGATGTCACTTTGAGGACTAAGGTGTACCTAATTCAGGCCACAGTCTTTTTAATCACTTGCTATGCATCTGATAATTGGAAAATTGATAAGGATTACAGAATAATTGGTACTTTCAAACAGTGGTGTTGGAGAAGAGTACTGAATATCCTTGTACTGCCAAAAGAAAAAAATAGATATATCTTGCACAAAGTGCCCCCAGATTGCTCCTTGGAGAGAAAGATTACAAAACTTCCTCTCACATACTTTGGGCATGTTGTTAGGAGAGGCTATTTCTTGGAAAGAGACTTGGAAAGGTAGAAGATTGCTGAAAGAGAAGACCCTCAACGTGATAGACTAACAGTGACTGCCCACGGGCTTGAGTATGTCTGAAATAATGAGGATGGCACAGGAAATTACTAGAGTCAGATCCATTGTTCATAGGGAAGATTTGAGTTGTGCTGAACTGACGGCACCTAACAACAACTACTACTATATCACACATGATATTTGTTTCCAAAAACTGGCCCATCCAGGTAACATGTACAAAAGTACAAGTACAAGACGAAATTTTACCATCCTTACTTTCGGGGAGTTTTGGGTATCTTTGCAATGTTTTAGTACAGCTGAGTTTTCTTCTTTTACTAATCATATTCCATCTCATAAAATGGTTGTACTACAAGCATTTCTTCTGGCATGATGATTATGAGTTTTGTGGGTTTGGTTTTGTTTTTTTTGCTCTGTTCGGTTTTTTTGGGTTTTTTTTGTTGTTGTTGTTGTTGTTTGGTTTTTTTGTTTTACTGAGTTTAGTGTACTTTATTGATGGTACGTGACAAGATGGGCTCTCCAAGCCCCGCCCCTTTCTCAGGGGTACTGGATGGAAACTTGTGTCAAGGATGTGAGATTCTCAGTGTGTGGGAGGATAGAGTTGGGGCAAAGACTCCCAGGAGCTGAGGGTCTCTCTCTTCTTGTGCTAGGGCTGGTGTTCCAAGGAGCTCTTATTCTTTGGAGGCCATGTAAACTATCAGGTTGACCACATGGTTGTTGTAGCCAAATTCATTGTCATACCAGGAAATGAGGTGACAAAGTGATCGATCAGGGCAACGCCAGCCCCAGCATCAAAGGTGGAAGAGTGGGTATCAGTATTAAAGTCACAAGAGACAACCTAGTCTTCAGTCTATCTCAGGATGCCCTTGAGGAGCCCTTCTGATACCTGCTTTCCTACTTTCTTGATCATCATATTTGGCAGCTTTCTCCAGATGGCAGGTCAGGTCCACAACTGACACACTGGGGATGGAGACATGAAAAGCCATGCCGGTAAGTTTCCCATTCAGTTCAGGGATGACCTTGCCCATGGTCTTGGCAGTGCCAGTAGATGCAGGGATGATGTTCTGGGTAGCCCCATGGCCCCATCATGCCACAGTTTTCCAGAGGGGCCATCCCAATCTTCTGGGTGGAAGTGATCACTCTATAATGCTAAAATTGTCATGGATGACCTTGACCAGGGGAGCCAAGCAGTTGGTGGTGCAGGAGGCATTGATGACAATCTTGAGAGAGTTGTCATATTTTTCATGGTTCACATGCATCACAAATATGGGGGCATCGGCAGAAGGAGCAGAGATGATTACCCATTTGGCACCACCCTTAAAGTGAGGCCCAGCCTTCTCCAAGGTTGTGAAGACACCAGTGGACTCCACAACATAATCAACACAAGCATCACCTCACTTGATGTTGGCAGGATCTTGCTCCTGGGAGATAATGATGCCTTTCCCATTGATGAACAGCTTCCCATTCTTGGCATCAATAGTGCCATTGAACTTGCGATGGGTGGAATCATATTGGAACATATAGATCATGTAATTGAGGTAAATGAGGGGGTCATTGATGGCAGCAACATCCACTTTGTTAGAGTTAAAAGCAGACCTGGTGACTAGGCACCCAATGAGGCCAAATCCGTTAAACTTTGACCTTCACCATCGTATCTCAAGGATGTGGCTGGGGCTTCACGAGAAGAGAACGCAATCTGAATCGATTAGGAGCAAAGAGCCCATCCATGTATTTTTTATGTTTTCTTTTGATGCTTTCCTAGTCTTTTTACCAATAGAGTTGTTCACTAATTAAAGTTGAGACAATTTGAGAGATGTTGAGTATGTCCCCCTCTTTTGGTTTTAAATCCAGATCATTGGGCATTTCCTCATAATACATTGTTTTCTGTAGGTGGTTGTTAAAGTCTTCTCTTTAACTCTTTTACTTCAGCATTTCCTCCATTTATGGTGGCTTCTCTACTTGCTGTAGCAATTTTCACAGTCTCTTCTGACTAGCTTTTTGGTTCCCTATTCTTTTGATTCCCTTTTGCTTCCTTCATATAAGATGTCCTTGTTGTAACTCACAACTCACTCATCTTCAGTAAGTAATGCTTAATGTGTAAAATCTATTCTTGATAGTTTTGAAAGTCAGATGGGATATGCTGAAGGTAGCATTTTGGCCTTACTTCAATGGTTTTCAGCTTCAACTTGAACTTGCATATTAGCAACTGATGGTCTGTTTTACAGCCAGACCCTGGCAGTATCCTATTCTGAGCTTCTCTATCATTTCTTTCCAAAGATGTATACAATTTAATCCTTCTATCAGACAAGGTCCTTTTGTATAGTCATCAGCTGTTGCTGTTAGGTGCCATTGAATTGGGTATGACCCACGGAGACCTTAAGAGCAACAGATCTGAATTCTGTCCTGTTGTTTATAATCTTCACATTCCTGACACATTCGAGTCCATTACAACAGTCACCATGTCAGTCCACCTGGTTGAGGGGCTTCCTTTCCTTTGTCTACCCTGTGCCTTTCTGAGCATCATGTACCTCTACAGAACCTCCTAGTAACATGCCCAAAGTATGTAATGCAAAATTTATCATCTTTGCCTCCAAAGAATACTCTGGCTATGCTTTCTCCAAGACATATTAGTCATCAGTGGAAAAAAATATATTAGTAATGTATAAGTCATTAATTGGACAGAATTCTATCATATAATCACCAGCATTATTTTTATCATTAAAACCAAATTTTCCAAGTACCAATCGTTCTTCTATGTTTCTAACTTTCGCATTCTAATCTAATCTCAATTATTATAATTACAAGGTGATTGCATGCATGTTTGATCTTAGTCAGAAGCTGGTTGTTGCTAAGTGCTGACAAGTATACTACAACTTATAGCCATCTTATCAACACTAGACCCGAGCCTTGCCTGATCTTGCCTCATTCTCACCATTTCTGATATTCTTCAACTCACTTTTATAGTCATTGTATCAATCCATTTTGCTGATGATCTCTCTCTCTCTCCACCTTTCCTAGCAAGATGCTTTTTACCAAGGATCAGCCTCTCCTAACAACATGCCCAAAGCATGTGAGACAAAATTTAACATCCTTGCCTGCTGTATTTCTACCAAGACAGATTTTGTCAGCTCATGAAATATTCAATACTCTTATCCAAAACCACAATTTGAAATTATTAATTTTATTTCAGTCATATTTATTCTTTACCCAACTTTCAGATGTATAGGAAGCAATTGAAAATATCATGGCTTGGTCAAGCCCATCTTACATTTACATCACTGGTCTTTAGTACTCTGGAAAAGTCCTTTCTTGAAAACAGATTCTTTCCATCCAATTTGCCTTTTGATTTCTTGACTGTCATAGCCATTGCTGTTGACTGTGGATCCACATAAAACGAAATTGTGACAACTTCAATCTTTTCATCATCATGATTTTACCTACTGGTCCAATGGTAAGGCTTTTTTATTTTATTTTGAAATGTGATCCATATTAAAGCCGATAGTCTTTGATCTTCTGAGTTAGTATTTCAACTCATACTCACATTTTGTGAACAAGTTTATGTCATCTATTTAATACAAGTCATTGATGAATCTCCCACCAATTTTAATATCAACATTTTATTCATATTTTTCGTTTTCTCGAAGTATTTTCTCAGCAAACAGATTGAATAGGCAAGAAGAAATAATGTAAACCTGATTGAAATATTTCCCGTTCTTAAACCATGCCTCCCTTGTTTTCTTGAGACAACTTCTTCTTGGTCTATTTATAGGTTTCACACGAGCATAATCAAGTGTTCTGGGATTCCCATTAGTGTCAATGTAAGCCATAATTTGTGATCATCTACACACTTTCTTGTCAATGAACTGTTACTGTTCAGTTGGGTTTTTATCCCCCATAATCTTCAGATTTTATTTGCATGCAATATTAATGATGTTGTTCTTAGGTGTTGTTGAGTCAAGTACTACCCATAGAGGTCCTATGAACAACAGATCTGAACCCTGTCCTATCCTGATAATCTCTGATATATTAGAGCCGATTGTGGCAGTTACCATCTCAATCTGCCTGGTTGAGGATCTTCCTCTCCTTTGCTGACACTTACTTTTCTGAGCACCATGTCCATCTTCATGGAATAACCCTTTCTAGTAATATGCCCAAAGTACGTGAGATGAAGCTTCATCATCTCTGCCTCCAAAGAGCACTCTGGCTACATCCTCTCCTAGACATATTGGTTCTTTTGGAAGTCCATAAGATGTTCAGTGCTCTTCCCCAACAGCACAGCTCAAAGGCATTAAATCTTCTCTGTCATCTCTATTCATTGTCCAGCTCTCAGATGTGTAGTAAGCGATCAGAAAGACCATGGCCTGAATCAGATGTACCTTAGTCATCAAACTGACCTCATTACTCCTCAATCATTGAGAGATCCCTAACTTTAGACTTTCCCAGTATAATATGCCTCCTGATTTCCTGACTGCTGGTTGTTGTTGCATACCGTCAAGTCAGAACTGACCCATAGCTGACCCTCCAGCTGGTTTTCAGAGGCATTTAATTGCAAAAGAGGAGATTGCTCATCCTTCTTCCACGGAGCAGCTTGTGACCTCAAACCGCATGCCTTAGGGATTGCAGCACAGCTTCCTGTTACCAGGCTACCAGAGCTCCCTGCTGGTACCAAGGATTAAATGTGGATCCAAGTTAAATTAAGTTGTTGACAGTTTCAGTATTTTCTCCATCTATCACAATGTTATCTATTGGTCTTGTGGTAAGAATCTCTGTTTAATAATATTGAGATATAAAAAAAATTGAATGCTGTATTCTTTGATCTTCTGCAACAAGTGCTTCATACTTTTAGCAAGCAAGGTTATCATCTGCATAATTCAGGGTATTGATAAGTCTCCCTCTAATTGTGACACCACATTCATCTTTATGGAGCACAGCCTCTTATAATACAGGTTGAATGGATATGGTGAGAGAATACAACCCTGACACATTCTCTTTCTAATTTTAAACCATGCAGTGTCCCCTTGCTCTGGTCCAGGTATGGGTTTCATATGAGAAAAATTAAGTGCTCTGGGATTCTCATTCTCAATGTTAGTAATAACTTGTCATGATCCATGGACTCAAATGTCTTTTTATAGTCATAAATAGGAAAAAAAGGCATAGACATTCTTCTGGTACTCTTTGCTTTCAGCTGGGATCCAACTGACATCAGCAAACATATCCCTGGTGCCATAGCCTCTTCTAAATGCTGCTTGAACTTCCGGTAGTTCCCTACCTATGTACTGTTCTAGCTCTTTTTTTAATGATTATCAGCAGTATTTTGCTTGCACGTGATATTAATGACATTATTTGATAGTTTCCACATTCTGTTGGATCACCTTTCTTGGGAATGGGAACAAAAATAAATGCTATTGTTCATTAATTTCTACTTTCTGTTGGATCACCTTTTTTTAGAATGGGAACAAATGTTCTCTTCCAGTCAGTTGGTCAAGTAGCTGTCTTTTAAATTTCGTTGTCATGAGTAGTGATCATGTACAGACTGTATCTTTTTGATGGAACATGTCAATTGATATTCCATCAATTATTTGAACCTTATGTTTTTGCCAAGGCCTACAATGTAGGTTGACCTTCTTCAATACTACTGGTTCTTAACAACATGCTACTTCTAAAAATATTTCAGGGTCCATCAGCTATTTTTAGCACAATGACTCTGTGCAGAAATTGGTAGAACGTAATTTCTTCATCTTTGGCTTTAGAGACTCATGTATAAAATTGAATAATCATAGTAACTCGTCTTCTTTGGATGTGTATGGATTTTTATCCTATCACTGAACATTGTGCTTTATGATAGACCTTGAAATGTCTTTTTTTTTAAGTGCAGTATTTTTTCTTGTCAGTGTAGTAGGTCATTAGATTTTTCAATTCATAATGGCAAATAAGAGTCATTTCAGAACACTAATATCTTTAACCTTTCAATGTAAAGAATATCAGAAAGATGTTTATTTGTGTTTTGTTGACTAGAAAAAGTATTTGATTATATCATAATTAATGTATCATAATAAATTATGGATGATGTTAAGAAGAATGGGAATTTCAGAATATTTCATTAAGTTTATACTGAACCTCTACATAGACCAAGAAGCAGTCATTCAAACATAATAAATGTTTCAATTTAAGAAAGTTTTGTGCCAGAGTTGTACCTTTTCATTTTATCTATTCAGTTTGTATACTGAACAAATAATCTGAGAAGCTGCACTATATGCAGAGCAGTGGAAGAAAAGTCAGTCATCAATGACCTGCGAAATAGAGATGATGTAAGCTTGTTTACAGAAAATGAAGAAAACTTGAAATATATATTAATCAACTCAAAGACTATATCCTTTAATTTATATTATATCTCAACATTAGGGAGAAAAAATCTTTGTGCTTGGAACAATAAAAAACATGATAAATGGAGAGAAGATTGAAGTCATCAAGGATTTCATTTTATTTGATCCACAATGAACACCCATGGAAACAGCAGTCCGGAAATCATATGAGATATTGCTTTGGACATCTCTGCTTCCAGGGACTTCTTTTAAATACTAAAGATGGCAAAGGGGTCACTTTACAGTGTACTTGACCAAGATATGATAGTTTCAGCAGCTTCCTGTGCATGGGAAAGTTGGACAGTGAGTAAGGAAGACTAATGAAGAATGTATGCCTTTGATTTTTGGTGTTGGTGAAGAATGTTAAACCTACTTAAGGTACAGGCAGGAGGAGAAAACTTTCTCTTGGAAGCATTGCAGCCAGAATGCCCCTTAGATAAGAGAATGGTGAAACAATCTCACGTACCTTGGCATTTTATCATAGGTTGGTAGAGTCAGTTTTGAAAAAGAGGAAGATTGTAAACAAGGCAGTTGGACACAAATGTTGCAATAATGAGCTAACACACAGTCAAAATTGTGAGGATGGTGTAGGAGAAGCAGTTTTGTTTTTGTATATGGGTTTAGACTCAATGGTGCCTAAGAGTAACAATAACACGCTCTAGGATATAGTTTTTATACAGTCCATTTCATTGTTTTATAACTTGTCATTTTCCTAGATTCAGACTTAGTATAATTCATTTTCTATTTTTTTTTTGTTGATTTTCAGCTGTTTGTTCTCATTTTGAGACGTGATTTATTAGCAAATAAAAGTCTGGAGAGATTTACTCTGTCCATCTCATTAAAGTAGATTCTACCTTGAGGAGGTAACTCAGCTTCAATTGTATAGTTAAATGCCTTCCAAACTGAGCACTATATGAAGCAATACTCTGTGGCTGTACTGAGGGTTTTCATGAAACATTTTTTTCCCAGGTATACCACCAATCCTTCTCACTAGTCTTGGTCCTCAGGCTCCATTGACACTGTCCACTATAAGTTAGTGCTAATGCTTTAAAAATATTAGTCTCATAGCTTTCAGCAGAAGAGCAGTTACAATACCGGCAAATAATGACAAACTAACATTTAAATGCTGGAATATAACATTGGATTAAATCAGAGTTATCAACGTGAGGCACTTGTCAAATATCCTGTGTTTAATGCCCAAGTTGCAGTAGCTAGAGCTGAACCTTAGTTTGGTGGCTTGACTGAAACTTGAATTCAGTAATAGCTGTGGTAGTGGTTCAGAGAGAGACGATCACTGAATATATATGTGAAAAGAAGTGGTTCCCTCATAGCAAGGTGCTCGTTAAGGTACTTAATGATAACTCTCTAAGTCATAATGCACAGTTCTTTGTCCTGCCAGGACACAATTTAAAAATTAAAATATTTAAGATTGCATTAAAGTTGTGAAGGAAAAATCAAAATAGTATGTCCTATAATTTTTATAATTCCTCCTAAGACTTTACTGACTAAACTCTAAGATCTTACATTTGATGATTAGGGTTGTATCTATAATAAAATCTCTTGTATTTTTTTAAATTTTTTTGTGTGTGTGTGAAAAGGACGTTCCTTTCTTTTCAAAAAAGTCAAACTTTGTGGAAAGATCCTGTCACTTACTAACTCCAGCTTTACCATTTAAACAGCTTGGATTCATCCTTAATGACCAGACAAGTGTCTGTCACTCTAAAATTAGGCAAGTCAAACTTTTAACTTCTTGAGAGTTAAAGTTAATTTTCCGAGAATTTTTCTTCACACAAATGCAAGGGGGAAAAATTCACAAGTGCCTGATTTCCTAGACATATAATCCTTCCCAACTAAAATTAAAATATTATGTTTATTTTCATCTGTAAGCCTGACTTCTAGTGACTCAACTCCATTCACAAAAAGAAAAATGTAAGATTAGGCTGTTCATTTCCACCAGGTCAAGTGTGCATATTTGGATGTTCACAGTGTTTAATAAAGCATACTTTATCATGAATTAAAAAAAAGAAAAACAGCCTTTCATGTGGAAGCGAGGGTGTTTCCCCCCCTGTGGCACTTTATGACACTTGACACCTCATTATCACACTTCATAGAGCCTCATGTCAGCATGTCAGATTTCTCTAAATTTTGACAGTATTAAAGTAGTGCCATTTGATATAATTGATATTGTACAGTTAATCAGCCAGTGGCTCGATCACAGAGTAACATTCTCAAAAGGCTTAATTACTGAACTGTGAAGATTTACTGCCATCTGGAAGTTTCTTCCCAAAGTTCTGTTCCTGAATTTTATGTAGGGTTCACAAAAATAACTTGGTCCATTTAGAAATCATGTCCTCGATTTGAAAATTAAAATGGTTATTTTTGGAATCTCAGTTGGCCTAGAGATCATAGAGACCTTAGGAAAACAAGGGAACAACAGCAAATGGGAAAGCGGAAAATCAAAGTGGAAGCTTTGGAAATTGGTTTCTTTGTGTAATACTTAAGAGTGTGGACTCCGGAGCCTGGTGGCTCAGTAGCAAATGCCCACTCCTCCACTAACTAACCATGTGACTTTGGACAAGTTACTTAAACTCTCTGTGCTTCAACTCTTTGTCCATAAAATTAGGAGACTAGTAGCGAAGGTCAAACCTTTCTGGTAATTTGAATCCACCACCAGCAGGAGAAAGATGGGCAACCTCCTATCATGTAATTAATAACTTCTGAAACCCACTGGAGAGTCAACTATGCACTGGTCCTAACTCAACAGGAACAGCATGTATATTATACGGATATAGGAAATAAGCAAATAAAAAACACTCAACAGAAACCAAGTCCGTTACCATCCGTCATGTCACCGAAGAACATTTCTATAGAACAGAGTAGAACTGCTGACACAGAGGGTCTGACACTGTGGCCGTTACAAAAGCTGACTACCACATCATTCCCTCGTGGATTAGAACCACCAATTTCTCAGTGAGCAGCTTTATTCACAGTGCCACCAGTGCTATTAAATGGATATAACTAGGATTAAATGTGTTAAAGCACTTAGAACAGAGCCTGGCATATTTTAAGAGTTATATAAACAATTGTTATGATGATGGTGATTTTAAAATTACTTTGTCCTCAGGATTATTCTTACCCTAAGAGACCACAGCTTATTCTGGGTAGTGAGCTTCAGGGACTGCCAGGAGAAAGAACAAATCTGTCAGGAAAGAAGCACAGCCAGGATACTCTTAAGAAGCAAGACTGGCTAGACTGCATCTCACTTCAGGCATGTTTTCAAGAGAGCAGGACAGGATACAGGGTAAAGGATCAGTGCAAAAGAGAAAGATCCTTCATGAGATGAATCGGTCCAGTGGCTGCAACACAGCAACAATTGTGAGGATGATGGAAGACCAGGCTAGTTTTTATTTTATTATCCAGAGGGCAGCTCAGTCAGAAACAATTCCATGACAACTAGCAACTCCATAACCTTTTTATGCCTAGGGAAAACAGATGAGAAAAGGCAGTACTAAAAGAAGGCTTACAAGGTAAACTCCCAAAAAAGGGAGTATGAGGTCGAATTATTCAATGGTCAAACATCCTCAACATGGTTCTTACTGGTGGTAGGAACTCCTGGTATGCAATGAAATGGCAATTCCTGAGGTTTTCGCTTTCATCTTGAAGCAAAATTCCTCTCCATCTGTGGATCTTAAAATACAAGTCATCTGTTTTCAATACAAAATGGTGAAACAGGCATAGGATAGACATACTCATCTCAAATAGGGAAAAATTAAAGATATTTTGCGGGGAAAGTTTCAGGACTAAATCAGCTTTTAAAAACAGAAGGGAAATTTACTGGATTTCACAACTTGAAAAGAATCCTTTGTGCTCTGGGCCCATTGAGGTAGCAATTCCTTTTCTTAATCTGCATAGTGGCCCTTTTCTCTGAAACCAGGAAACAGTGGCCAACACTCAAGCCTATTTGCTTTACATTCATGATGGCGGCAGTAGTCCAGCCAGCCCGAGACTTACATTTGTATTAACTCTTTTTCTTAAAACACAATGCAATAATGAATGAATGGAAATCCAAAATCTCTGTACATTTTCATTAAAATTATTAAAATAAAATTTAAAAAAAACCCAACCAAACATAATGCATGTTCCCACCCTGTAGCTATCTGAGACAATTCTCCTCCTATAATTCTAATATCTGATGACCTTTCACCATTTCATGCAATCTCTGACCTCCCAGCCTAAATCCACAGCTTTTCTGCTGAAATGTTTAAACCAATCCATAAATCACACACCTTAATCTCTTTAGCAAATGTGGTTGCCCAGGTTCACGTTGGTGTGCTTTGTTTTGTTTTTTTTTTTTTGTCTCTCAATTTTGAAAACTTAAGATACTATGAGAATTTTCAAAATTATCAAGTTTGAGTTTCTTTATGACATAATTCATGCCTCAATTTATCTTAATTTTTTTGCATCTTACTATTTATTAGAAGCATAAAAAGAAACCAGATGAAACCTTTACTTCACTTAGCAATCAGTTTTCCATAGAGTCCACTCCACTTCAAATTGTAGTGATGTGTGTGTAAGTAACCTCAGTACTTTCAAGTGTGCCCATCACAAAGAACAGTATGATTCATCCTGCAAACATCCACTTGACTCTTACCTCTTCTACAGTAGCACTCAGAGTGCAATGGACATAATGGCAGGGTGGTCACAAAAGATCCAACAATACATCTTCTAGGCTGCAACACTTCCATGGTACATCTTCAAGGATATGAACATGTATGGCTAAGCACAATTGATAACAGTGCATCTAAATTCCAAAATCAATCTCCATATAATAGTCTATGTGTTTCCTATTGCCAAAGGGGCCTTTAGAGTAGTGAGAGAAGACATTCACCCTGAAACCCACAGCGTCCCTTTTCAGCAGGAAGTAGCTAAGAGAATACGCCATCCCCTTTTCCTTATGAATCAGGGTGAAGTCTCTCTCAGGGAGGAGTGATAGGGAATGGCAGGGGGCACACTGACAAAGAAGATTAATCAGAACTGGCTTTGACAAGCACTGTGGCAAATGGACAATTAAAACAGACATGGGGGGGGAGGAAAGAAGAACGAACTGGGGATGAGGGTGGAGAAAAGAGTGCAACAATGAATGAATGAAAACCCAAAATCTCTGTAAATGTTCATTAAAACTAATAAAATTTAATTTAAAAAAAAGATCCAACAATACAACTTCCCTTTTAACCTGACTGTCCTAGCTTTCTCCATATTTAATTCCTTGAAATTGTGGTTGTTGTTGTTGTTGTTAAGTGCTGTCAAGTCGCAGGTGACTCATAGCAACCCTATGAAGGAGAGTCCTGGATGCTTGGGTGCCTTTCATCTTCTCTCCAGGTTCATAGGGTTCCCGGAGGCAAGCTATTATGGAAGTGGATGCCACTCCTCCTTCCAATGAAATTATTGAACAATATTATTAATATAACATGCAAGCAAGATTCTGCTGAAGATTATACAAAAATGACTGGAACAGCACATCAGCAGAGAACTGCCAGAAGTGCAGGCTGAGTTTAAAAGGAGTCGTGATACTAGGGATATTGTAGCTAATGTTAGATGGATCTTGGCTGAACGCAGAGACTATCAAAGGAATGTCTTTCTGTTTTCTTGATTATGCAAAGGTGTTTGACTGTGAGGATCACAACAAATTGTGGTTAACTCTGAGAAGAATGGAAATCCCAGAACACTTAATTGTACTTATGTGAAACCTATACTTGTACCAGGAGACAGTTGACAGAACAGAGCAAGGAAACACTGCATGGTTCAAAATTGGAAAGGGTGTATGCCAGGGATGTGTCCTATCTCCATACCTTTTCAACCTGTATGCAGAACAGATTATCCAGGAGGCTGGGTCTATGAGGAGAAATGTGGCTTCAGGATTGGAGGAAGATTTATCAACAATCTGCGTTATGCAGGTGACACAACCCTGCTTGCTGAAACTGAGAAGGACCAGACACACTTGCTGCAGAAGGTCAAGGACTGTAGCCTTCAATATGGATTAAGAAAACAAAGATTCTCACCACTGGGCCAATTGATAGCATCATGATGGATGGTGAAAAGATTGAGATTGTTCATAACTTTAGTTTGCCTGGCTCCATAATCAACAGTCTCAGCACCAGTAGCCAAGAAATTAAAAGACATGGGAAAGTGTGCTGTCAGAGACCTCTCCAAAGTCCTGAAGAGCAACGATGTCACTCTGGAGACTAAGGTGCTCCTGATACAGGCCATGGTCTTTGCAACCACTTGCTTTGCATCAGAGAGCTGGACAATGACTAGGAATGAGAGGAGGAGAATTGCTGCCTTTGGACAGTGCAGGAAAGAAAGACCCTGCATGAGATGGATAGATACAGTAACTGGGGAAATGGGGGTTGGTGCGTCGGAATTAGTGAGATTGGCTAAGGACAGGAAAGAGTTCAGAGCTGTTGTACATAAGGTCACTATAAATCACGGGCAACTCAATGGCACATAACAAAATAACATACTATGACAGGTTTGGAAGCTGGAGTGGAATCCACTTCCTAAACAACATGCCTCCAAAAACCCTGTGAACTTTGATAAACATCGGCTGTTGTAGAGGGGCTTCAGGACTTTCGTTCATAGGGTCACTCGAAGGCAATCAACAACAATAATATCACTTCTGGACCATTTCAGCTTCTCTCAGCCTCATAATCGAGACATTTCAATAGCATTGATCAACTTCAGACAAACACAGATTTTTAATGTTTTAAGGGTGGAGGTTGGGAGGATCTGATTGTGAACAACCTGAAAGTATGTGAGGTGAATCTTTGCCCAAAGAGAAATTGAAGCTGTTAGATAAATAGTGCCCCTTTCCCTTCTCAGATAATTTTCCTCAGAAGATTCTGTGATATTAAGTAATCTCTTATCCATATTGGTGATTAAATTGATAATGTATCTTTGTCTAACACTCCTACCATTCATACTTCGTTTTCTTATCCTCATTCCTGTTCTTTGGGATCTCAAATTCTAATAAAGAACTTATTCACCAGGTTCTGTTCCAGATCTACTTTTTAGGGATCATGGGATAATATCCTAAATTTTTCACATATTTTCTTCCTTAGTATAAATTCCTGGAACTGGAATTGTTGAGTCAAAGCACATTTTAAGCAGCCTGGATGCTAGCTGCTCAAATTGCTCTCTACAAAGATTTTGCAGTATTCATTTGTACTGGGAATATATGAAAGAATTCATCTATCCATACACTAATTAATGATTGGTGTGTTTTTATTATTCTACCATTCAAAATATAAAAATAAAAGTCTTGTCTATGTTTTATTTTTCTATGAAAAATTTGGCCTATTTTAAAATAAGCCAGATGTTTACTGTCCACTTGTGTTTTATATTTAAAGATGTTCACATCATTTGTCATAGGAATATTCATTTTTATGACATTTCAGAAAGTCTTTCTTGGTTAAATTTGTGAGTAAACTCTTTCGCTTTCTTCTACGTTGAGTGTATTTTTCCAATTGTCTTTTCATTTTGTTTATGATACAAATAAGGTGCTGAGGTTGTTTTGAAATATCTGTCTGCTCGCTTTTTTGTATCAGACTCACACTGGTTTTGTTTAACAGTTTTATCGTATCTTAATGTTAACAAAGTAGAAGATCAATGAAAAAAGTTGAAAACCCTCTATGGAATGGATTAATGCAATAACGGTACCAGTGGATAAAAAAAGTATCACAACTGTGGAAATGACATGTTGTTGTTGGTGGTGCTATCAAGTCTACCACGACTCCTAGTGACCCGGTTAACAACTGATCTGAATATTGCCTCACCCTCCACCCTCATGATTTCTGTCCTGCTTGACTCAATGTCGCAATCACCATAAAAGCACCAATCCATGTGGTGGAGGTCTTCGTCCCTTTTGCTAACCCTCCACCTTTCCAAGCATGTTGCCAGGAGAGGCTAATTCTTGGAGGGGGATTTCAAGCAAGTGAGTGCAAAGACCATGGCTGGAATCAGGCTCACCTTGATCCTCAAACTGATATCATTGCTCCTCAATAATTTGGAGAGGTCCTTAACTGCACATTTTCCCAGCGCAATATGCCTCCTGAGTTCTTGACTGCTGCTACCAGGGGTATTAATTGTGGATCCAAGTAAGAGAAAGTTGACAGTTTCAGAATTTTCTCCATCTACCATGATGTTTCTCATTGGTCCAGTAGTGAGGACCTTTGTTTCCCTAACATTGAGATCCAGTCCATATTGAAGGCTGTATTCTTTGATCCTCTGTAATAAATGCTTCAAGTCCTCTTCACTTTCAGCAAGCAGGGTTGTGTCATCTGCATAGTGCAGGTTATTGATGAGTTTCCTTCCAATCCTAATGCCATGTTTCTCTTCATAGTGTTTAGCTTCTTGAAAAATTTGCTCAGCATACAGATTGAATAGGTATGGAGAGAGAATAAAAAAAAAAATACATCTTCTTGAGGATTTTTTTTTCTTACCCTCTACTTTCTCCAGCATTGTACCTCTCTCCAAGGACTGGTTCCTCCTGAAAATATCCTTAAAGTAAGTGAGATGAAGTTTCACCATCTTTCTATCAAAGGAGCACTATGCCTTTTTCCCCCCAGTCCATGGGATATTCAACACTCTCCTCCAACACCAAAATTCAAAGACAGCAATTCTTGCCATCTATATTCATTGTCCAACTTTCCAATGTATAAAAAGAGATTGAAAATACCAAGACCTGTATCAACTGATATCCTTGATCTTTAGGATTTTGGAAAGGTCCTTGATGATACATTTCCCCAATGCAATAAGTTTTGTGTGTTTTGTTTATTTTGTTTTTAATTTCTTGACTGCTGCTACCGGTTGCTGATTGTGAATACAAGCAAAATTAAGTCGTTGGCAACTTCAATCTTTACCTATTATGATATGGCCTATTGGTCCAGTGGTGAGGATTTTACTTTTCTTGATGTGATGTAATCCGTATTGAAGGTTGTAGTCTTTGCTCTTCTGTAGTAAGTGCTTCAAGTCCTTTTTCATTTCTGCGAACAAGTTTGTGTCATCGGCATCACGTTAGTTGTTGATGAGTTCTTCCCCACTCCTGATGCCACATTCTTCTTCATATTGTCCAGCATGTTCCATTCTGTTATATACAAGGTGATCATGAGTCTGAAAAGACTCGTAGGTGACTAGCAACAACATATTCTAATGTGAGCCTCCCCTTTTAATTTAAATAAAAGAGGCTTTCTTCACTCTTTTATACATTCATTCTTTCTAAAACCTCGCTGATATGCTAAATATTAGCAAATGACCATTGGTATATGAACTAGATCATTTGACACCATTTGTAAAGGAGCAAAACCAACAACTACTACTTTAGTCTGTTGTTGTTATGAGCCATCAAGTTGGCTAAGACCCATACTCAATGAACAATGGCTCTGAGCCTTGCCCTAGCCTGAGTCAAACTCACCATCTCTGACACACCTGACCCCTTGCCACAGTCACTGTGCCAGTCCATCTCATCCAGGGTCTTCCTGTCCTTCATTGCCCGTCCACTCTCGCAAGCACGATATCTTTCTCCAAGGTTTGCTGTCACTTGTCACTTGGAAACATGCCCAATGTGTGTCAGACATTGCCTCAAAATCCTTGCCTCCAGGGAACAACCTTGCTTCACCTTCCTAAGGACAGATATGTTTGTTCTTTTGACAGTCCATGGTATGTTCAATATTCTTCTCCAGTATCGTAACTTAAAGGAATTAATTCTTTCATCCTCACTATCATACAATAGTAAGAGTCTAAACTATTTAGACCTTCATAATTGTTGTTGTTGTTGTTATGTTCTGTCGAGTTACCTACAAACCTTAGCAACCCTATATTCAGCAGGTCTGAACCCTTCCCTGTCCTGAGCCAGGCTCACTCATTGCAATTCACCAACTCCCGTTGTCCTAGCTACTGTATCAATCCATCTCATCTGGAGTCTTCTTCACCTACACTGTCCCTCCACCCTTGTGAGCATGATGTCCTTCTCCAAGAACTGGGCTACATGCCCAAAGTATGTGAGAGAGAGCTTCAAAATCCTATCCTCCAATACACCTTCTCCAATACAGACCTATGTGCTTTCTTTCTTAGCAGTCCATGGTATGTTCAAGACTCTTTTCCAGCACCACAATTCAAAGACATCAATTCTTCTGTCACCCTTAGTGACTGTCCAGTTTTATAAAGCATAGCAAGTAATTGTAAAGACCATGGCCTGGATTAGGTACATCTTAGTATCTAGACCTTGATAGCATGCCCCAAATGTATAAGATGAAGCATCAATATCCTTTCTTCTAAGGAACCTCTGGCTATATTTCTTTTTCAAGGAAGATTTATTTGTTCTTTTGCCATTTTAGTAAAAAAATACTGATGTCAAACTTCTTTGCCAACATCACAATTCAAAAGCATCACTTCTTCAGTTTTCCTTATTCATTGTTTAATATACATTTAATGAGATTAAAAATGCTATGACTTGGGTCAGGTACACTTTAAGCCTCAAAGTGACAACCTTGTTCTCTCATTTTAAGAAGGTTTGGATAGCAGATTGTCCAAATCAATGTTATCAATTTTAGATACTGTTGAACCAACTATGACCTACAGTGGTGACGTTATGATCAAAACCTTGTTCTATCCTATGTCATTCCCATTATCTCCTCAAATCTATTTGATATAGTCTATCTTGCTCAAATCTACTGATATAGTCACTAGATTTCTGTACTACACCTTCCAATGTATTGATGTGGACATAAATAAAACTAAATTCCTGACATCTCTAGTCCTTTGTTTATCATAGTGTTCATTGATCCAGTTATGAGAATTTTTGTTTTCTTTATGTTGAGTTCTAATTCATACTGAAGGATAGAATCACTAAATTCCATCAGTAAGTGTTATGATGCCACATTCAACTTCATATAGTCTTGCTTCTGAGATTATTTACTCAGCATACACATTGAATAAGAATACGAAAGGATATGACCCTACCACACACCTTTAATATCACCTGTTTAAACTGCTACTTCTTATGCTATTTATAGGTTCCAAAAGAGCTCAATTAAGTGTTCTACAATTCCTATTCTTGTCAATGTTACTTATTCTTTTTTGTGACTCACACGGTAAAATATCTTTGCATAATCAATAAAGCAAAAGAAAACAACTTTCTGATATTCTCTGCTTTCAGCCAAAATCTATATGGAGTCAGCAATAATAGCTCTTACTCTATTTATGTCTTCTGTTCCACCCTGAATTTCTCTGGGTTCCCTCCACATAAATCACTGGCACTGGCTGGGGTTATTTTTATTATCTTTAGCGAGGTTTTACTTGTGTTTGATATGAATATTATTCTGTAATTTCTACATGCTTTGGAACATCTTATTTTTTTTAAAAAAAGGATACAAATGATGCATCTCTTTCTGTAAATTGTCTTCCAAATTCCTCAACATAGATGAATGCACTCCATCTGAAGAAATTTTTTTCAAAGAATCTATTCTGAAAAGTGTTTCCAATTCATATACCTTGTTGTATAAAGTTCATTCTCTTTAACATAATGCCTAAGACTTGTCATAATTTTGTCTTTAGATATCTCTCCTACCTTATCCCTTATCACTTTTTCCACCTACTCATACTTTATCTCCAAGTGGACTGACTGTGCGCTCCTGTAATTGTCCCCCTGAGACGGTAATATACTCATCACATCTGCTCAATCTCCTTTCATTACTTATCTTTGCCCATCCAATGTCTAGTGATACTCAGCTCAGACTTATTAGTCTTTAAGGTACTTTTCTCATCCTAATTCAAGGTGGGGTTTTTTCCCCCCTTTCCTATCTATTTCCAATGCATTCCATTCACTCTCCTATATTTACTATACTTGATTATGTTAGATTATTTAGATACAGAAGTCACCAAGGCACCATTCTTAGCTCCAAAGCTAATTCATAACAATTCCTGACTAACACAATGTGTGGCATATACAAAGTCAGTCAGATATTTTAGGAATGACTGAGCTCAAGTTTCCATACCTATAAAGTGAGGATAAATATTTCAATCAAACAATGTTGTCTAATACCACAATCCATTAAAAAATATAAAAGGATTTGGAAAACTGCAAATTGACACAGAAATGTAAGACATGAGCCAAAGAAATATGTTTCCAAATTATCCGAGTAAGGGCATCGTGACTTAAGAGATTAGAAAACTATTTGATGTCTTGAGTGCTATGTAAAACTCATGTTCAGGAATACTTTTGCATAATTAAATGTTTTATTTGAGTTGGTGGGTTGGTTTGTTTTGTTGTTGTTGTTCATTAAAACATAAAACCAAACCCACCACAATTGAGTGCATTCCTTCTCACAGGCAGCTTCTGTTAGATTTCCAATGTTTCAATATTTATAGGAATAGACTGTCCATCTTTCTCCTGAGGTGCAGGGCTGTGGGTTTATTTAAATTGTCAACCTTTTATTTTTTTTTCTATAATTATATTTTATTAATTTTCATAAACATTTACAGAGAGTTTGGGTTTCCACTCATTCATTGTTGCAC